>NC_080571.1:161821657-162421657 GCF_030247185.1 Malaya genurostris | reverse complement strand
CCACATAATTGCTTCCAGGGTGCAGGATGGAAGTAATCCTGATTATAGTAAAACATCCTTCTGAGGGCGCAAATCATTATTTATTTTCAATCTAAATAAATAACATCTTGTATGGATAATTTGAAAGGGTGCCTTGAAAATGATTCCAGGGCGCAGACTCACGGTAGGAGAATTGGAAAAGGCGCCCACATAATTGCTTCCAGGGTGCAGGGTGGAAGTAATCTTAATTATAGTGAAATATCCTTCTGAGGGCGCAAATCATTATTTATTTTCAATCTAAATAAATAACATCTTGTATGGATAATTTCGAAGGGCGCCTTGGAAATGATTCCAGGGCGCAGACTCACGATAGGAGAATTGGAAAAGGCGCCCACATAATTGCTTCCAGGGTGCAGGATGGAAGTAATCCTGATTATAGTAAAACATCCTTCTGAGGGCGCAAATCATTATTTATTTTCAATCTAAATAAATAACATCTTGTATGGATAATTTGAAAGGGTGCCTTGAAAATGATTCCAGGGCGCAGACTCACGGTAGGAGAATTGGAAAAGGCGCCCACATAATTGCTTCCAGGGTGCAGGGTGGAAGTAATCTTAATTATAGTGAAATATCCTTCTGAGGGCGCAAATCATTATTTATTTTCAATCTAAATAAATAACATCTTGTATGGATAATTTCGAAGGGCGCCTTGGAAATGATTCCAGGGCGCAGACTCACGATAGGAGAATTGGAAAAGGCGCCCACATAATTGCTTCCAGGGTGCAGGATGGAAGTAATCCTGATTATAGTAAAACATCCTTCTGAGGGCGCAAATCATTATTTATTTTCAATCTAAATAAATAACATCTTGTATGGATAATTTGAAAGGGTGCCTTGAAAATGATTCCAGGGCGCAGACTCACGGTAGGAGAATTGGAAAAGGCGCCCACATAATTGCTTCCAGGGTGCAGGGTGGAAGTAATCTTAATTATAGTGAAATATCCTTCTTAGGGCGCAAATCATTATTTATTCTCAATCTAAATAAATAACATCTTGTATGGATAATTTCGAAGGGCGCCTTGGAAATGATTCCAGGGCGCAGACTCACGATAGGAGAATTGGAAAAGGCGCCCACATAATTGCTTCCAGGGTGCAGGATGGAAGTAATCCTGATTATAGTAAAACATCCTTCTGAGGGCGCAAATCATTATTTATTTTCAATCTAAATAAATAACATCTTGTATGGATAATTTGAAAGGGTGCCTTGAAAATGATTCCAGGGCGCAGACTCACGGTAGGAGAATTGGAAAAGGCGCCCACATAATTGCTTCCAGGGTGCAGGGTGGAAGTAATCTTAATTATAGTGAAATATCCTTCTGAGGGCGCAAATCATTATTTATTTTCAATCTAAATAAATAACATCTTGTATGGATAATTTCGAAGGGCGCCTTGGAAATGATTCCAGGGCGCAGACTCACGATAGGAGAATTGGAAAAGGCGCCCACATAATTGCTTCCAGGGTGCAGGATGGAAGTAATCCTGATTATAGTGAAACATCCTTCTGAGGGCGCAAATCATTATTTATTTTCAATCTAAATAAATAACATCTTGTATGGATAATTTGGAAGGGCGCCTTGGAAATGATTCCAGGGCGCAGACTCACGATAGGAGAATTGGAAAAGGCGCCCACATAATTGCTTCCAGGGCGCAGGATGAAAGTAATCCTGATTATAGTAAAATATCCTTCTGAGGGCGCAAATCATTATTTATTTTCAATCTAAATAAATAACATCTTGTATGGATAACTTGAAAGGGTGCCTTGAAAATTATTCCAGGGCGAAGACTCACGGTAGAAGAATTAAATAATAAATAAAGCGCCCGCATAATTCCTCCCAGGGCGCAGGATGAAAGTAATCTTGACATAAAAAAATATCCTTCTGAGGGCGCAAATCAATATTTATTTTCAATCTAAATAAATGACATCTTGTATGGATAATTTGGAAGGGCGCCTTGGAAATGATTCCAGGGCGCAGACTCACGATAGGAGAATTAAAAAAAGGCGACCACATAATTGCTTCCAGGGCGCAGGATGAAAGTAATCCTGACTATAGTGAAATATCCTTCTGAGGGCGCAAATCAATATTTATTTTCAATCTAAATAAATAACATCTTGTATGGATAATTTGGAAGGGCGCCTTGAAAATGATTCCAGGGCGAAGACTCACGGTAGGAGAATTGGAAAAGACGCCTACATAATTGCTTCCAGGGCGCAGGATGAAAGTAATCCTGATTATAGTAAAATATCCTTCTGAGGGCGCAAATCATTATTTATTTTCAATCTAAATAAATAACATCTTGTATAGATAATTTGAAAGGGTGCCTTGAAAATGATTCCAGGGCGCAGACTCACGGTAGAAGAATTGAAAAAAAGTGCCCACATAATTCCTCCCAGGGCGCAGGATGAAAGTAATCTTGACATAAAAAAATATCCTTCTGAGGGCGCAAATCATTATTTATTTTCAATCTGAATAAATAACATCTTGTATGGATAATTTGGAAGGGCGCCTTGGAAATGATTCCAGGGCGCAGACTCACGGTAGGAGAATTGGAAAAGGCGCCCACATTATTGCTTCCAGGTCGCAGGATGAATGTAATCTTGATTATAGTAAAATATCCTTCTGAGGGCGCAAATCAATATTTATTTTCAATCTAAATAAATAACATCTTGTAAGGATAATTTAGACGGGCGCAATAGGAATGATTCCAGAGCGCAGAATCACGGTAAGAGAATTGAAAAGGGAGCCCATATAATTAATTCCAGGGCGCAGGATGAATGTATTTTAAACACATTAAATAATCGTAGTGAGGGCGCAAATTATAACTTATTTTCCAGCTAAAAAAAATCTTGTAAGGATTATTTGGATGGGCGCCTTAGTAATAGTTCCAGGGCACAGAATCACGAGACGAAAATGGAAATAGATTTCAGGGCGTAGAATGAGAGTATTTTTGAATTCATAAAATGATCCCAGTGAGGGCGAAAGATTTTATTTGTTTTCAAGCTTAATAAATAACATCTTGTAAGGACAATTTGGAAGGGCGCACTAGGAATGATTCTAGGGCGCAGAATCACGGTAAGAGAATTGAAAAAAGCGCCCATATAATTATTTCCAGGGCGCAGGATGAATGTAGTTTAAATACATTAAATAATTGTAAGAAGGGGGTACAAATTATTACTTATTTTCAAGCTAAAAAATAACATATTGTAAGGATAATTTGGCAGATTGCCTTAGGAATAGTTCCAGGGCGCAGGAAATGGGAAAAGGGCGACCTATATAATAGATTACAGGGTGCAGAATGAAAGTATTTTTGAAAACATTAATTAATCCAACCGAATGCGTTACTTATTACTTATTTTTAAATACATTAATTGATCCAACTGAGGGCGCAACTTCTTACTTATTTTCAAGCTTAATACATAACATCTTGTAAAGATAATCTGGAAGGGCACCTCAGGAATTATTCCAAGGCGCAGAATCACGATAGGAAAATGAAGGAGTGAAGGATGAAAGTATTTTTAAATACATTAAATAATCCTATTGAGGGCGCAAGTTTTCATTTGTTTTCACGCTGAATAAATAACATCTTGTAAAAAAGTTTAAAATACATAAAATCCAACTGAGGGCGCAAATCATTATCTATTTTCAAGCAAAAAAAATCTTGTTCGCCTAATTTGGAAGGATGCCTTAGGAATGTTTTAAGGGCGCAGAATCACGGTAGGAGAATTGAAAAGGGTGCTCTTAAAACTTATTCCGGGCGTATGGTGGAAACCTTTTTAAATACTTTATATAATTCTACTGAGGGCGCAAATCATTATTTATCTTCAAGCTAAATAAATAGCATAAGTAAAGAGTTCCTCAGGATTGACATCAGGGTGCAAAACGAATTTTTTTTACCTAATACTACAAAGCTTTCAAAGCATAAATAGAGCGCAAATTATTTCTTTGTTTGTGAGTTATATAAATAGAATCTCGGGAGGAAGCAATGCAAAAGTCAGCTTTGAGCAGTGCTGCCCTAACAACAATTTTTCTAACAGATATTATATTCAAACATAAAATATATTAGCATTTATAACTGTTTGTAATCTTCATTAACAGCTTTCAATAGTTTTCAGTTGACTTTATTGGAAAATTGGACAATAATGAAGTTTTGAATAAGAAATGATGAATTTCAATAATTTTGAACGAGATGAATTATTATAAATACTGGAATCTTTTCTTAAAACTCAGCCTTGTATAGTGGAAGGTCGGTATAGTAGAATTAATTACCACATAAATTCAACTGATGGGGGTTTCATTAGTATTTTCCAATTTCTTATATGCTTATGAGATGAGACTTTATGAAATTTTATCATTTTGATTAAAGACCTACTCAATACATAGTGAGGTAGTTCACCATTCGATAACATGAACAAAAGCATTAAATTCACTTGTGGAGAAGCAAATAACAGCAGACTTCTTAGACATTTTCATTACGAGGAAGACGGAAACTTACCCTTTTTGATATATAGAAAGCTAACTAATACGGAAAGTATTATACGTTATACTTCTAATCATTCTCATGGCAGCTTTTCACCATGATTCATTGAATGTATAACCTAGCTCATGGAGAAAATGCGGTAAGAAACGAGAAAAAATACATTCTCGATATTGGAAAGCTCAATTAATATTCGGAGCAATTAATTCAAACAATTTTTGATAAAAAGAAAAACTGTTGAAAAAATCAGAAAAATTAAAAATAGTTTTAATAGATTTCAGCCATGATATTACACATCTGGCCAAAACAAAACTAAAAAGTTTTGGTCTGGATTTGGTATTCCGTAAGAATAATGCTAGGATCTACATAAGATCATAGAGATATTTTGAAAAAATCCGGATCATATAAACAAAGTGCATTTCGGAGAAATTAGATAAGCTTATCATTCCAAGTCAAAAATAGCTGAACATGCTTAGAAAATTATGAGCTTACAACGAATCACATTAAAATTTTATGTTAAACATCTAACCGATGGAAACTAAACGTAGCTTAAAGTTTAAGAATATATGTAAATATAAACATTTCATGTTACCATTTATTTAAATGTAACTTAGCAAAATGAGTTATCTGTAAGATGTAAAATGATTCACCTGTACTAGTACAACAGAGATAGCACCGCACTTTCCTCCCACTATTAGTATCTGTCTGTTACTATTTCGTGACATTAGTGGGAAATAGTTTTTAATATTGTAGAAATAAATGGAATTTATTTTCTTAAAAAGCTATCCACTAAGCGCTAAAATAAACATTTTCTTCTGAATTTGATGTGATATTCGTATTTATCGGTTACTCAATTTGCTTAGTATTGGTCGCCTTAAAAGTTAAAATATCAAAATCGGAAGCAGATAAATATTCCTATAATATCGAAAAACATACTGAAATCGAAAAGATATATAGAATTTCTTCAGTTGATAACAAAACTTATTCTCAGTTTAATTTTACTGCCAAATAAGAAAAAAAATTGAAAAGCATAATCAGTTACTGATCTCTGCTCTGACATCACTGAAAACACCGCGAACAAAGGCTAAAAATAGAATGGGCAAAACATCATCGGGAATTTACATTTTAGTGATTTTATTGGCAACAACAACAAAAATTCTATGACGGTTTTATTCATAACCGGGTTTCGAACTTCGATGTCCTGATTTGAGAATATCTAACACACTTTTAACGCTATAGACTATGATAGCGACTTGAAGACACTATGATTTTTTTCAATGATATGACAAGCTTTATTAATTCGAAAAGCTGTTTGCTGGTATTTTCTGTCAATGTATACTCGTTTGTGTACAAGACGCGTAGTACGAAATTGCATACATTTAGGCAATTTGACTAAAATGGAAAATAATCAATCGCCAAAATCTTGATAATGAACTAGAATAGACTGGACTATAATATTGTGCCGCGTAAACGTTAGCTGTACCCAGCATGTATTAAATGACATTTTTATGAATAAAGTTGTCAGTAGATAGATTCTACCGGCATGAGCTCCATTCGTCGTTGCCATTAGGGTATGAATAGATACTGTATTTCATGGATAGTGAGACGTGCTTTTTGTTTTTCTCATTTTGAAAACAATGCAATAATTGCATCAACCATCTTTTAAAACGAGGTTGAGTTTCATAAGTTATCTGTACCCTAGATCATCTCAGGTTTACCACTAATTTAACATTTTAGGATCATTACTACTAATGATATCTGCTGTCTTTGATTAATACATTGCACTGTGGGGAACAAGGATGGAAAACGCGACTTCACTCAAGAATTTCATAGAAATCTTTGAAAATATTTTCAAAGTAGGTTTATCTTATGTAGAATTGACCGTAGAATCGATTGATGACAATTAGAATAGCCGCAAAATTCACTATACCAGAAAAAGTAGATTACAAATAGATTCAATGACATCAATGACCCGCACGAATCATGTTATACCGTGTTACTCCAATTTATCCTATCAATATTGGTGTGAAACGGTATAACATGATTTTAATTTTTAGTTCTTTCTAGTTCTAGTTCTTCGTTTTTTTGACTGATATAATTTCATTCAACCGCAATAAGCCTCCTTTCGGAATGCGATAGAAATTTTAACCAATGATTCGATTTATGAAATAAATTGGTGTAAAACGGATTAAAAGGGCTAGTACTACCAATCCTATTGTATGTACTTGAATTTCTGCAGTTTCCTATGTAATGTGAACCAATATTGATAGATCGTATTGGATCTGCTTCTATATTCAATATTATGAAATAATTTATATAGTTCTTCGTGATAAAAAAGGAGGACGTATACGTTAAACTTTTTTATTCAATACGAAAAATTTTGAAATTTATATTAATGCAAATATAATGAACATTAAAACATCTGACACTACCAAAATCCAAATAAAAAAGTCGAGAAAAAATTCGAAAATTTATCAATTAGAATCAATTAAACTGTAGACCTTCACTAAACTGGTTATATTCACTTCTGATTTGCTTAGGTATTTCACCAGATAAGTATTTCTAATAGTTCTTTAGATAATATTTAAATCCATTAGAAGTGCTGATTTTGCGTAATGTTCCCCATCGTTTTCCACTTATTTTGTTAAAATACAAACGATAAGCAGCAGGATGACGCAATCGATCTTCTTTGAAGGGATTAAATACTGAACGCAATTGATGAAATATCGAACTGAATTCTTGATACTTGAACCTGAGCTGAACGAAATATATCAAGTATTAACGTTTTATACCTACCCAGGTACGAGAAAAACGTCATGACTTTTCATCCGTTTATACCAAAAATTTCAGAACACTTTAATTTTGAATTATTTGCGATTATGTCATACAACTAAAATGTTATCATAAATTGATGATGATATGATGGCATGTAGTAAAAATTATGTTGATACGTTAGATACAACAAGAGATACTCACGATCAAAAACTTATTACTCTCTCAGAGGGGAAATTTGTAAAAAGCGCCTTTTAGTCCGCGACAAAAGAGACCTTGAGGTAAAATGAACATGATAGCATTTAGTGCGGTCCTTCTAAGTACGTAGAATCGATTTTACTGATCATTTTACACCAAAAAGTGCTTTGTGGTCATCTGCCTCCAAAAAAGTCGTAGCGTTTTTGATCCATTTTTCCCTACTGTGCATTGGTTCAAAGAATAAGAAGAAAATATATGCATTCTGCTCCGATTTTCACGTTTTCATGACAAAAGTATAGTTCATTTTCACACTAATTTTGATTGTTAGGGCATTGGCGATGATATTGGCTCCGAATGCATCATATGTGTGCTGAAGACCGAGTAATCGGATAAATACTGTGATGTCCTGACTAATGAGACGACTATTGGTTCAACTGCCCTATATCATTTGAATTAGTCTATGTCGTGATTTCTGACCGGTGCTACAACAAAATTGCGCTGTTCCATGACTGCTGCTTGCTGCTGGTTTGACTGGGTACGCCTACACGTTTTGTTGTCAGTTGTTGGACCGAGTCCGTGGACGATTGGGCTGCTCCCTTTATTCTTGCGAGCAGCTAGTGAGAGAAGGTGAGAGAGACTGCTGCTGGTCTTCCTGGACACGTCTACACGCTTCGCCATTTGAATATCGAATGAGCCAGTGAACGCTGGGACTGCTTCCTTTATACTAGCGTGCCGCCAGAAAGAGGAAGAGAGAGAGACTGCTGCTTGCTGCTGGTCTGATCAGATGCGTCTACACGCTTCGCCGTCTGAATATCGAATGAGCCAGTGAACGCTGGGACTGCTTCCTTTATACTAGCGTGCCGCCAGAGAGAGGAAGAGAGAGAGACTGCTGCTTGCTGCTGGTCTGATCAGATGCGTCTACACGCTTCGCCGTCTGAATATCGAATGAGCCAGTGAACGCTGGGACTGCTTCCTTTATACTAGCGTGCCGCCAGAGAGAGGAAGAGAGAGAGACTGCTGCTTGCTGCTGGTCTGATCAGATGCGTCTACACGCTTCGCCGTCTGAATATCGAATGAGCCAGTGAACGCTGGGACTGCTTCCTTTATACTAGCGTGCCGCCAGAGAGAGGAAGAGAGAGAGACTGCTGCTTGCTGCTGGTCTGATCAGATGCGTCTACACGCTTCGCCGTCTGAATATCGAATGAGCCAGTGAACGCTGGGACTGCTTCCTTTATACTAGCGTGCCGCCAGAGAGAGGAAGAGAGAGAGACTGCTGCTTGCTGCTGGTCTGATCAGATGCGTCTACACGCTTCGCCGTCTGAATATCGAATGAGCCAGTGAACGCTGGGACTGCTTCCTTTATACTAGCGTGCCGCCAGAGAGAGGAAGAGAGAGAGACTGCTGCTTGCTGCTGGTCTGATCAGATGCGTCTACACGCTTCGCCGTCTGAATATCGAATGAGCCAGTGAACGCTGGGACTGCTTCCTTTATACTAGCGTGCCGCCAGAGAGAGGAAGAGAGAGAGACTGCTGCTTGCTGCTGGTCTGATCAGATGCGTCTACACGCTTCGCCGTCTGAATATCGAATGAGCCCGAGAACGCTGGGGCTGCTTCCTTTATACTAGCGTGCTGACAGAGAGAGGAAGAGAGAGACTGCTACTTGTTGCTGGTCTGACGAGGCGCGTCTGTACCCTTCACCGTCTGATTTTAGAAACAGTCCAGTGCAGTATATTAGTTATAGGTTGCAATTGAACGTACGAAGCTTTGAGTGCTGGATAATTTCTTTCAGTTAATTTATTAATACTTTTCTTGAAGTTACGCAATATTTTATTATTCTGTAACACCACATCCCTACAATACCCTTTTCTCCTACTCCTCATTCAAAAATTGAATATAGTATCATATCCTTAAATCTATTTGGTTTTTGAATCGCTCTCTGTGGTCTCGTGTTTTCGTGTGTATCACTTAGATTCTCGTCCAGTATTATGGGGTATGTTTCCTTATTTTCTGATAGATTCATCTCTAACTGTTTCGGCACTCTTTTAATATCCTGAACATTACGTGAGTATTGAACACCTCGATCATTTTGAACGACCACCTTAGCACCATCTCTAGCAATGACAGTAAACTTATCTGCTGAAAAAGTCGGATCTGATTTTCGTTTTTTCTGCTGTGCGATCAGCACTCTGTCGCCAATAGTGATATCAGAGAATTTTGCACCTCTTTGTGAATCGGCATATATCTTGCTTTTTAGTTTTGAAACTGCATCTCTTTCCTTGATATCCGTCCGATCCAATGGTTCTGTAGCATTTGAGTTCCAAAGGCTCGGGAACGTGCCTCTGAACTTCCATCCTACTAACATTTCGAATGGTGTTATACCCAGCCGGGACAGTGGCCTCACCTTATTATGCATATGCACGTATTTGTCAAGTGCCGTTCTCCAGTTTTCGTTATCCAGTCTAGCCGCTGCCAGAGCGTCTTTAATTCCCTTGTTCTGTCTTTCAACTGCTCCATTTGACTGCGCGCTCAACGGAATAGATTTGTAAATCTTGACACCTCTGTCTTCCCATGATTTAACGAATGTGTCGCTTTGGAAAGGTGGGCCGTTGTCAGATTGGATTGCTAAAGGATAACCCCAAACCTCGAAAATTCGCATTAGGGCTTGATTTGTGGCACAGGCATCCATACTTCTCATCTCGATAACATGTAGGTACCGGGAGTAAGTATCAACGACGACTAGAAACTCTCCATATCCGAAATCTTGGTCAGTGAAAAAATCTATATGTAATATCTCCCATGGTCCCCCTGGTAGTGTTCTGCTTATCAAAGGTAATGGTGGGTTTTTTCGGGATAGTCTCAAACATGTTTCGCAGAGCTTCACGTAGTTATCTATGTCTTTGCCTAGACCTGGCCACCAAAAATGATTTCTCAGAATACGTTTCATTGATGCAGCACCCATATGACCTTGGTGAGCAATTTGGAGAGCTCGTCCACGTAATTTACTTGGTAAGACCACCCGATCCATCTTGAATATTAATGCTCCTAAAGTTTGGAGATACTTTACTTGGCATTCGTAATGGCGATGCTCAGTTTTCCAAACACCTGTTTTGAGTGATTGTCTGACGTCCTGTTGCTCCTCATCGCTCTCGGCATATGTCTCTATTTCGTGCCATGAGAAATCTAGTGCTCCTGCATCCAGTAAATACAAAAGGTGGCGATCATCTGACTCGTCAAATGACTCTGATGACTCTGGGTTCTGGATTAATCTGGACAGTGCGTCTGCCAAATTTTGATTTCCGGGCACTCGTTCCACTTTGAAGTTGTATGGTTGTAATCTAAGAGCCCATGCCTCTGCGCGCGAAACTGCTCTTTTCCCAATGCGATGCATACCACCGAATATAAATTCGTTTGATTCCGCATCTGATCTTATAGTGAATGGGATACTCATGAGGTAAGCAGAAAACTTTTCTACGCCCCACACCATTGCGAGCGCTTCTTTTTGGGTCTGGGGATATTTCATCTCGGTAACTGAAAGTGCCTTAGAAGCGCACGCAATCACTCTAGGTTTCGAATTTAGATGAAACTGAACAAGAACTGCTCCCAGTCCAAAAGGAGAAGCGTCCACGAACAACTCTGTTACATCTTCTCTGTTATAGTAACCCAATGTTTGTATTACTCTCCAGGCATTTTGCGTTAGATATTGAAATTCTCTATCGTGTTCTTGTGACCAATAGAAGCGATCTGCTTTTGCAAGTTCTCTAAGGTATCGTGTTCTATCGGCTCGTTGTGGTATAAATTTCTCTATGAAATTGATCAAGCCTAAAAAACTTTTGACTTCGGCCTGAGTTTCTGGTTTCCGGAAATTCTTGATAGCTTGAATTTTTGCGTTTTCTATACTCCATCCTTCTTCCGACAACTTGAAGCCCAGAAATATTACTGATTGTTGACGGAATGCACATTTATCCATGTTGATGTTGACGTTGTGGTTTTGGAATCGCTTTAAAACTTCATTCAGGTTATCGTCATGCTCTTCTTCCGTTTTCCCCATAACAAGAACATCGTCCAAGTAGTTAACTACGCCTTTACAACCCGATAGAATAGTTGATTGCATAATTTCCTGAAAAATATCAGGGGCATTGCAAAGTCCGAAAGGCAATCGGCAGCATCTATACATGGCTTCACCGGAAAAAAAATTGGTGAGGTGGCGACAGCTCTCGTCTAAAACAACATGGAAGAAGGCGCTTTTCAGGTCAATGGTGGAAAACCATTTTGCACCATGCAGATCTCTCAATATTTCTTCAAATGTCGGCATACTGAACGGAGTTCGATGGATGCATTTATTAGGGCCTCTGAGGTCAACAACAAGTCTTATATCGTCTCGTCCTTTAGGTACTACCAAGAGTGATGAACAGAATGAACGGTCCATATCTTCAGTTACAAGTTCTATTATACCAGATGATAGCAATTCATTTAGCTTACGTTTTGTTAGATCCTTGTAAGCAACAGGGATGTGAGTAAATACGTTCCTGGCCGGAGGCATATCCTTGTCGTAGTACAAAACAACTGGTGGTACATTAAATTTGGGAAATTCATCTGTAGTTGACTTTCGAACGGTATTTACTGCTGCAAGTTCGCATGACCAATTAGTGCTTGTGTAAAAATTTCCGACTGGAATTTTCAAACCGACAACGAGAACACTGTACCTTGTTGCCGTATTAAACCCTAATAGGGCTCTGTTCTCATTTACAACGTAGAATTTTTCAATGCATACAGGACGGTCATTAGCTATGTACAGTTCAGCCGAAAACGTAGCTATTATCTTAATATTAGTTTTCGTAGCGTAAGCTCTAAGTGACTTATCTGATGTATAACTCAAGTCAATTAGTTTCTTTCGTGACTTCTCCTTTTGAAGAAGTTTGTTGAAAATAGGTTCAGTTACTGTATTAACCTGTGCTCCGGAATCTATGAAGAATATAATACGCATTCCCGCCACATGTGCGACAACGAAAGCGTCCTCTTCATTTTGCGTCGCAAAAGCATCATTATTGATTTCCACTGAATCACTTGTTGATGCAGTCTGTGCCTGAAATTTTTTTTTTTTTTATTAGAAACTTATTTTATTTGAAACATATATTTGAGGAACTTCATCTTAGGTTAATTTCATTTTAGTTTTTCTTTTATTTTCATTTCTTTTAATCATTCATATCAATTGATTTAACCAAAAAAACTTTTCATTACGTTAATTATTTATTTATTTAAGAAAATCGCATTTCCAACATATAAAATTAATCGATTTCACTTACATCTACTGGAATAGTATCGTTTTCTTCTTTTTCTTTTATAGCTGCGATTTTACGAGGAGGAGACCCATCATCTGATTCGTTTTGACGTTTCCCTGTGGTTTGACGATTCCGGTCGACGCAGCATCGAGAGAGGTGTCCTCTTCTATTGCAGTTGTGGCAAACTTTGTCGATGCATGGACATTGAGCTGGTCCATGGTAAATGCTTGCACAGCGCCAGCAAGAATTTCTTGGCGTTTCAAACCTACCACGATTAAAAGTTCGTCTACCACGATTTCCATTGTTGACTCTACCCATAATATTTCGATTAAATTGCCCGTGTCCTTGTATATTGCTAGTGATTGCTGCAATCGAAACCGCCTCTTGCGGTTGGCGCAATTTTTTAAATTCTATTTCGTTGGACAATTCTGTTTCATAATCACGCACCATATCTATAAGGTCATTTAATGAACCTTGTTTGACCCAATTACGATGTGCCAAGGTACGCACGCGTTTATCGGTTGAACTTTTGATTAGTGTACGTGCTACTGCTTCCATCTCATCATCCTCTTTATCGTAACCGCACAGCTTTGCAGACGCCGAACAAATTGTATGTTTGTTTCTCCAGACTGTTGTATCGTGTTGAGAAGTTTGCTTCGTTGTGAAAGCATATAGGCTCTCGATCCGAAGTAACAATCAAGCCGAGCAAGTGCATTGCCAAACGGATGACTGCTTTCGTCAGGCATTTCCGCCGAAGAACTGGTTCCATGCAAAAGCTCCAACAGCTTAGGTCCCGCTTTGATTCTAAAAACATCAATTTTGGTTCTTTCATCAGTGGCTTGAATAAGATTCAGCGAAGCAACCAGAATATTCTTCCAATATTCGTAGCCTTTCTTATCGATGTCCACTTCTCCTTCTGATGGCACACATTCTGGAATGCTCATTGTGCTGAGTGACATGTTGTTCACACTTGCTAGTAGTGTTTCGTTGACTGTTCCGGTTAAATCCTCATGTGGGGCACTTGAACAAGTAGCTTGATCCTTATTATGTACTGTCGTTTTGGATATATTGAGTAGAAGAGCGTCTTTCTCGTTTCGAATTTTAGTTAACTCTTCTTTAACAGCTGATAGTTCCTCCATGAGCATCTTTTTTGTTACCTCTTTGTTTCGTTTCCTGTCGAAAATAAATAAAAACTCGGTTACTTTTCATGTTGTTGAAACTAGGTTTCTACATGAGTTGACTACTTTGAGTTTTCTTGTGCTCTTATTAATGCAAACATGGATTTCTGTCTACACACCAGAACCCTGATTTTTTTTTTTTAATATATGATGATATTGATCAACCTAAGCCTACTCATCAAAGGTTGCATCATAAAAACTTTACCTCCGCCTACTCATCGGAGGTATTTCACTTTAGACTCTCCGTCTTCTCATCGGAGGCCTCACCGTACAAAAAAGCGGTAATTACCTTTTGGGTTTTTCGTTCGTAGTACCAACTGCGCCATTGTCGTGATTTCTGACCGGTGCTACAACAAAATTGCGCTGTTCCATGACTGCTGCTTGCTGCTGGTTTGACTGGGTACGCCTACACGTTTTGTTGTCAGTTGTTGGACCGAGTCCGTGGACGATTGGGCTGCTCCCTTTATTCTTGCGAGCAGCTAGTGAGAGAAGGTGAGAGAGACTGCTGCTGGTCTTCCTGGACACGTCTACACGCTTCGCCATTTGAATATCGAATGAGCCAGTGAACGCTGGGACTGCTTCCTTTATACTAGCGTGCCGCCAGAAAGAGGAAGAGAGAGAGACTGCTGCTTGCTGCTGGTCTGATCAGATGCGTCTACACGCTTCGCCGTCTGAATATCGAATGAGCCAGTGAACGCTGGGACTGCTTCCTTTATACTAGCGTGCCGCCAGAGAGAGGAAGAGAGAGAGACTGCTGCTTGCTGCTGGTCTGATCAGATGCGTCTACACGCTTCGCCGTCTGAATATCGAATGAGCCAGTGAACGCTGGGACTGCTTCCTTTATACTAGCGTGCCGCCAGAGAGAGGAAGAGAGAGAGACTGCTGCTTGCTGCTGGTTTGACTGGGTACGCCTACACGTTTTGTTGTCAGTTGTTGGACCGAGTCCGTGGACGATTGGGCTGCTCCCTTTATTCTTGCGAGCAGCTAGTGAGAGAAGGTGAGAGAGACTGCTGCTGGTCTTCCTGGACACGTCTACACGCTTCGCCATTTGAATATCGAATGAGCCAGTGAACGCTGGGACTGCTTCCTTTATACTAGCGTGCCGCCAGAAAGAGGAAGAGAGAGAGACTGCTGCTTGCTGCTGGTCTGATCAGATGCGTCTACACGCTTCGCCGTCTGAATATCGAATGAGCCAGTGAACGCTGGGACTGCTTCCTTTATACTAGCGTGCCGCCAGAGAGAGGAAGAGAGAGAGACTGCTGCTTGCTGCTGGTCTGATCAGATGCGTCTACACGCTTCGCCGTCTGAATATCGAATGAGCCAGTGAACGCTGGGACTGCTTCCTTTATACTAGCGTGCCGCCAGAGAGAGGAAGAGAGAGAGACTGCTGCTTGCTGCTGGTCTGATCAGATGCGTCTACACGCTTCGCCGTCTGAATATCGAATGAGCCAGTGAACGCTGGGACTGCTTCCTTTATACTAGCGTGCCGCCAGAGAGAGGAAGAGAGAGAGACTGCTGCTTGCTGCTGGTCTGATCAGATGCGTCTACACGCTTCGCCGTCTGAATATCGAATGAGCCAGTGAACGCTGGGACTGCTTCCTTTATACTAGCGTGCCGCCAGAGAGAGGAAGAGAGAGAGACTGCTGCTTGCTGCTGGTCTGATCAGATGCGTCTACACGCTTCGCCGTCTGAATATCGAATGAGCCCGAGAACGCTGGGGCTGCTTCCTTTATACTAGCGTGCTGACAGAGAGAGGAAGAGAGAGACTGCTACTTGTTGCTGGTCTGACGAGGCGCGTCTGTACCCTTCACCGTCTGATTTTAGAAACAGTCCAGTGCAGTATATTAGTTATAGGTTGCAATTGAACGTACGAAGCTTTGAGTGCTGGATAATTTCTTTCAGTTAATTTATTAATACTTTTCTTGAAGTTACGCAATATTTTATTATTCTGTAACACCACATCCCTACAGTCTAGATGGCTAAATGTTCGTGTAGGTGTGTGTCAAAATATTTGACAAATTTTTCACAATAATTGCTTGACTAATTTGCATAATTTTTAATTCAAACGAAAATTATTATAACAGTTTAACTGAAATTTCAATTGAATTTTATCTGAATCTAACAACGGATTCCGGGATAAGTGTTAAATATTTCAATTTCCACGAATATTTTATTTGAAACGCAAAAATACGCAAAATCAATTTGCCGGTCTTGTTAGTTCATAGCTAAATACAATTCGTTGAAACAGCTGTTAAGTTCTTTATTCTTTTATTTCTGATAAATTTCCTAACCAAGAAGACTTCCGAATCCGGAAATATAAGGTAAAGTGGGTTAAAAATTTTATACCATCACTGAAAAAAGGGCGAAAACCCGTAAAAATTTTCTAATTCCACCTCAAATTTTCTCCAATTGATAATTTTATCAGTAGACGGTCAAACAAACCATTTTTAGTTATTTTTTTCATGAATCGAAGAAAATTATTTTGAAGAATTATATTTTCAAAAACATGACTAGAAGATTCTGTCAAGTTTCTTTTTTTCAAACTTGAATAAAATCAAAAACTTTCTTCGGTATAAACTACCATCACCTTTTCAATTTGTAAACAGTTATGTCAGATTAACCAAGATCATCTTATTTAAATTAGAAATTAATCTTAAGCACACAAGATTTATCTGGGGTAGTATCAGATATCTTAGGCGAGAACGACATAGCAAAAAGTTTCATCGAGTTAATAACAATTGATCGCAGCCTCCACAGTTTCGCTTCTGCATTGATTGACCGATTCTTTCCAACTTAACATATATATCCCCCGATCTTTCAAAATCATCGTCTCCGTTAGGGGAAAGCCAGTAAGCCAGAATAGTGTCTTTGATTTTTAGCAGAAAAAATTGGTGGGTAATGTCAGACATAACTGGATGACGTAAATACGAATAAAACTAATATGCTTTTTCTACATATCTGAATATCGACAATCACACGTACTAGTTGATTTGCCAACTTTCAATGCATCATTTGCTTAATTGTAACAGTAAAATTTTACGGCAGACCACATGAGAATAATATGACATTAATTACAATAACTTACTTGTCAAACCTGTTTCGAAAACACTAATTGTATAGCGAGTTGATAGAATGTCCACAAACCAAAAGCCGTCATCTTGGATTTTATGAATTTTAAAATATAAATTATTAATAACAACTCGTCAAGTGCGGAAAAATGCCAGTTGTAATTCCTTATAAAAAGATTTTGGGCCATGAACCGTGGAATTGAAACATATGCTTGATACAGTGAAGAACAATCCGGGACAGCTGCTAGGAATGAATGCCGTTTTCAATCTACAATCTACAAACAAAACAAACAAAACAAAACTAAGACAAACTAAGATTGAAATAAGTTTTCACAAACAAACAAACAAACTAAGATTGAAATAAGTTTTCACAGAATTTTAAACAAACTAAGATTGAAATAAGTTTTCACAGAATTATCAAAACATGCACTATTTGATGCTTCACGCAAACTTACGTGAAAAACATGTAATGTTGTGAGTGTTGAAAATTATATGGCATGAAATTCAACGATATGAACAAAAAATAAAAACTCATAGAGCAAACAATGGTAACTTCAATAAAGAATCGTTAAATGGCAAAGTATGTCCGTTAGTTGACTGAGTCACCCAAGCCGCTGATGAATAAATGGTCCATACAAATTTATATAGTCCCACTTGCTAACCAAGGTCAAATTACAGTGAGAACAAATAAAATTCATTTCAATCCCACATTATGTCATTACAAATGGAATTTTTGTGTCATTTGACAATTTATACAGTAAAAAAATCTGAAAATTTCTCAGTTAAAAAATTACATTACAATTACTATTACAATTGTGATTTTACATCTTATAAGATGCACATAAATGGAGCGTCATGTTTCAAACTAATTTATATGCAAGAACATGTAGAATTGTGTGATTTGTAAATTACATGGCTTGAAAACGAATGAAATAAAATACAAAATATCGATAGCAACTGCGCGAGACTTGAACAAAGAAGCATCAGATCTCAAAGCGCTCCAGTTAATCGACTGAGCCACAGAAGCACATAATATTATCTGCTTAGTGAATAATTGATACCTCTAAACGCATACAGCGTCACTTGGTAGCCAAGTGCAAATTACATTAAGAGCTAGTAAAATTCTGCACGAGTGGAATATTGGGTCAATTGACATATTAAGTTGTTATGAATCGTATCGTTTATAGAATTGTGCCACCTGTAAAGTTTACAATTTTTTTCTGTGTTAATAAAATGGAATCTTAATGCTTACAAAAACAGTGAAAACGGAAATCTGCATTAGACACAATTTTCCATTAAGGCCATCGTCCAAGTACCATGCGCGCGGGTGGTTTTAGGAAATTTTCGATGGAAATTTCGAAAAATTTGACAAAACCAAAAACATACAGACCTTTGAAATACTTTTATCTATCTACAGGGTGAAAATGACTGGAAAATTCGGAGGATTTTACGAGTCTTATCAAAAATAGCGCTGAAAAAATGAGCTTTTTTTTGTAATTTTTCACAATTATTTGAAAAAATAATTCGATGGAATGAAATTTTTTTTCAAAAAAAACCTCATGCTGGCAACAAGGATCACATTCGGACACATTTTTGGAAAACCTTTTCAAGCTTTTCATGGAAAATCAACGAATTTCATATAACCGATTTCGTGGAAATTTTTGAAATTCGTGGATTTTCTATGAAAAGCGTGAAAAGGTTTTCCAAAAATGTGTCCGAATGTAATCTGTGTATCCATAATAAAGTTTATTTGAAAAAAAAAGTTTATGTCATCGCTTTATTTTTCCAGATAATTGTGAAAGATCACAAAAACTCTCATTTTACAGAGCTATTTTTGATAAGACTCGGAAAATCCTCCGAATTTTCCAGCCATTTTCACCCTGTAGATAGATAAATGTATTTCAAAGGTCTGTATGTTTTTGGTTTTGGCAAATTTTTCGAAATTTTCATCGAAAATTTCCTAAAACCACCCGCGCGCATGGTACTTGGACGATGGCCTTAAATGTTACATAAATTTCAAACAATCTATTCACATATTAATATTAAATTTGTTGCCGTTAAATTTTATATGCAGAGTAAACATTAAAATAGATAATTCTCCATTTTCTTTCTACCAGTTGTATTTTCCATCATGATTGATTGAAATTAACATGTTTAGCGCGTGAATTTCACTTACCGTTCCCACACGAGTAACTAGTACGACTGTATGAGTATATATATACGATTTACCCGACTAGCACATACGTGCTTCTGTGGCTCAATGAATAGACGGACGCTCTGTAATCAAATGGTTCTTGGTTCAAATCCAGTTGTTATCAATCGAACTTATCTTTTTTATTTCGATAATTTCTTACATCATTTTTTTCAAATCACACGTACATTTTTGAAATTTCTGATGGATACTTTTTGTTACATCTGATTCAATTCAATTTTACAGGTTTATTCCAAACTGCGAAGTGGTATCGGTGCAAAAAGTGTAGCACAGGTTTAGTGCACGTTAGGCATGATCTAATATTCTCAAGTATCATGCATTTGGTGCAATATGATATTTCAAATGGTTTTTGATGATAGACGGAAACATTAACATTTGAAGAAGTAGATTTTGAACTCTATCTCAAAATCACACAATCGGAACTATTATTTGAAAGAATAATAAATACAGAAAGTGGAAATCTCAACACCTGGGTACTTAGAAACATTAACATTCAGATTATGATAACACTTATGTCTGTTGCAAATGAGTCTTCATGGTTGATTTGTGTGGCAATTGTAGAGCTTCAGGAAACATACAAAAGAGTTAAAAATGAGTTGTTGAACTAAATACGGCGCCTCGCTCGCAACAAATAAGTCTGATACTAGAACTATATAACTGTTGTATACAAAAATTCGAAGATGAGGATACAACAAACCCCGTTAAAAAATCTAACTTCAGTCAATTGCAATGCGTCCCTGTACCACGGAAATCCAGGCGCCCCATCAACAAAGCCAACGACTAACCAATGAAATTTGAACAACTACGGCACTGGTTATAACGTCTTACTTAAATGTTAAATGTCTACTTTATCGATGGCAACAATTTCAACTGTAGATTTAACATGCCATGATGCAATAAGAGTGCTTAAAAAATGCTTTGCAAACAAATTCAAATGTTAAAAAAATCTACTTAATGTTCAACGTAAATGTATGAATATTAGGAGCTATATGTGTAGTTTTATATTTCCATTATACGTTGTAATCACTCCAGTCTGAATATTTTTTTTTCCATTGTCTAGACTCGAACCCATGACGACCGTGACTTTCTGGCTTCTTAACTGGCACCTTTCACATGGAACTGTAAATTAACTTGATACTTTGCACTTCTTCATAACACCAAGATGAAGTAAATGGAGTGAATCAGAAACAACGACATCTTCAACCATATTTATCGGTAGCTTTAGTAACGGAGTGATTACAGGTTGCCTTATTATCTTGCCATTTTTCCGGATCTTGTAATGTTGATAATGTTTCTCGTATTTTCGTTCTCGAAAACCGTAGTCAGTTCTACGAATTTCAGATATATTAGGAAATACGTTAATTCTTAGTAATGTTGAGTGAAAACCAATTGTGCAGCACTTCAAGCAGCCGTTTAAAGAGTTGAAATTTACTACTCCTACAATAGCAGATTGAGAGTTTTTAAAATCATACATTTTGAAAATACTATAAATAGTTGGTACCTTTTATAAATGCTCGAGCAGGTGAATCACAAATAACTGCACGAATCTTTACATGCAGCTTCACTCCGTTAATTATCAACCCGTTCTCTAAGATTGGAAGGATTTCACTCGCAAACGGTTCCAAAAATTCTTCAATTTTCTTTGGCTTTGAGTGACCGTGGAAGATACCAATCACCATGGGTACGATTTCTGGCATACTGTATATATTGAAGAGAATTGGCCATACTTGATCTGTTCCGTTATTGTACAAGGGCAGTCCGTGAATGTTAATGTTGATCGAAATAGAACGTGATTCTCGTAAATTCTCGAAGCACCGTTTAAGGCAAATTCCTGGAAAGGAAAGCAAATCTTCAACTAATAATGAAAATTCATCAGTATCGTTTTACCGATCCCTCCTTCAATACGTGTTATGAATGACTTATTTCGAGGCGTTGATAAAAGACGACGTGGATCCGTAGGTATGTTTGGATCGATTTGATTTAATTTGTGCAATAACGGGTTTAAAGCATGTTGACGAATATTGTACTGAATACTCCACTCGATACTCCAGTTTCGCAAGAAAGTTTGAAGATCACTAGTCTGGTTATGACTTACCGATTCTTTCCAGCCCATTTGAGGTACAACAGTATTTTGATCAAAATATTTGTTATTTGAATTATCAAGATTTGAATCAATTTCTATACAATCATCTTGGGTGGGTACCAAGCAAAACGTTCTTGATTCATGATTTGGAACAGCACTGAATTGTGTGAAGTCAATTTGGGAAAATCAAATGCCGGATCAGGATGATTTGTATTGCAATTATTTATCGACTTACCGACAGATTCTAAAAATAGATTGGAAATTTGCATATAGTATAGCTTTTAATGAAGCGTTATATTCAACAACAATGCAAACGATTCTACTGATTATCGACACCAAAGCATTGGATTAATGTAGCAATTCAATTACAATGCACTGTTATCATTAAAGTTTCGTAGCTTCAAAATATAGCATAGAAAGTCGATATATAGCACAGTGAAAAGTTGTTGTAAGATCATGTTTCATTACATTTTGATTGCAAATTTAAAGCACATTGCTTTAAAATATGCAGGATTAGTGTAATTATACTTTAACAATGTCGAAATAGAGTTGTAAATATGCAGTGATATAATGCACATGGTTACTTGGGTTTTCATTACAGAATTCTGTATTAGATATACAATTGATACGGTAAACCTGAATAGTCGCCGAATATGGTAAAAATCATACTGTCCGTTTGGTAAAGTTATATTCCAATAACCGAACTTATGTGAAAACTAATTGTCATGAAACTAACTGTCAAACTGTTATTAAAATATTCAGTGAGTGTCTTCTTATTAACCAGACGAAAAAAATGTTGAAGGGTTCATCGAATGGATTGAGGTACAGGTGATAAATGTTTTTAAGACATTAGAGCCACTAACAGATTTTTGTTTACTTATAGGAAGAAAATAATTTTGTTTCACTTGTCCACTTGCTGCCAACACAAATCGTTCAAGGGTAATTTTTGTTGGACTCGACGGATTGTGCAGTGTTTTGGAAGGCGCTCATAATTTCGGTCAATCGGAACATCTGACACTTTTTAAATTTCTCGTGGAATAAAACCATTTTCTTCATTCGTTTTTAAGAATATGTGTTTTTTTAAATCCGAAAATCCAGAATTTTTCACATAAGGAAAACAAACAAACAAAAATTACCGAACAATCTGTTAGATCCATTTGGTTTACAGTTTACGGTAGTTGTTTGACAGTTAAGCAATTACCGAACGATCGGTAATCATTTCAATTACCGAACGTTCAGCTGTTGAAAATTCGGCAAAAAATTTCCGAATACTGCGAAATTTTCTAAGTGTGTAACGAAACATGAGAACCGGCTCAGCATGGCTGCCAAACAAGCGATAGCTTTATTGGATTTTATGTGATGTAGTCAAACTTATAACCGAAAATATCAAAACTTTCTCGGACACCGGCTACATCGAGAGTTACACATTTACGAGAGAGCATGGAGAGAAATGTAATACGCACAGCGAGCCATACACACTTAGTTTTCTTTACCGACTTCAGCAATATTTTACCGACTTTTACACAGCTGAACGTACGGTAATCTGTTCAGTAATTTATTATTGACGAACATTCAGTAAAACTGAAGTTTGTTCGAATTGTAATTTTTAGCTGTACGGGTCAGCAAATTTTGATGAGGATTCAGTAAATATTGCTGTTTAGTCAGCATTTGTTTTACGTTGAAAAGTTACCGAACCAGTGGTTAAACCCACTGATTGAATCAGTAATTTTTACAGTTCAGTGCAGCAGAAAATTAATTTTGAATGATTAAATTATTTCATTTGAAAATTCGGAAAAAAATATTTTGAAAAACTGATTGCTTTACGTCCGTTTTATTTTTGATTCAAAAACCATTAATTTTCTTTCATCTCATAGCTTCAGCGAAAGTTTTCACCCGTTGTAGTAAGAGTTCCAATACTATATAAAGTGTTCATAATGTACAAATAAAACAGTTTATCTGCAAGATGGCTTTTACAATTGAATACTTCAAAACACTGGCACAGCAATCGGAAGCAGTACGGAATATCTCCCTCTACTGGTCTACTGGAATTTTATGATCGCGCCAAATAATAGTTCCTCCTTCAGCTTTGTAAAGTAGTATCGGGATATAGGAATTAACCTGGAATAACACATCAACCTGGAATAACACATATAAATTCACAGATATAACAGCGTAATTAATTAATACTTATATTATATTCGTTCTTTGTGATGTTATTAACAGTACGGAATTAAAAAAAATACAGTTATTTACCTTTAATCACTGAATTATACCGTTTAACTTTGTTCCTTCAGTCCCACGAGAATTTTTAATTTCATCCGTTTCGGTATGTTTAGTGTCTTCATTAATTGAATCTACTGACTATTATCCGCTAGTTCCGCATATTCAAATACAGATTGAAATGACGGAGAATTCACGAGAAATTTCGGTTCTCGGGGATGTTTATCCAAAATGTGTCTTTTTAAAGACCAGAACTGACTATAACGCATATTACATTTCGAAAATGTATAGTCGTAATGTACAGCGTCAGGAAGAAAATCGCGATTTCGAATATGTAAAGGGCCATGGCATCCAAGGTCTTCTACATAACCGAAAACTGCCTTTCGACAAAATAAAACAAGTGATTGCATCCATGTATTGTAAAACTGAAATGTTAGAAGGTAAATGATATTACTTACTGAAGAGTTCGAATAACGATACATCCAAAGATTGGATTTTGTTCAATATATATTCCATTTTACTCACTTCGATCACAGTATACAAAAACCAATATGGCGTGCTATGTGCTTGCGTTTTACAAATTGATTCGGTACTTTTTACCGAACAATTCGCTAAAAATCGATAAATTACTGATCGATCAGCACGATTTCTATTAAATTTACCGAATAATTTCAAAGTGAAGACAGTTCGGCAGATAATTGCCAAATTTTCAGTACATGTTTTTAAAGAGCTGAATTTCGGTAACAAATTATGCTGAATACGTTAATTTTTATAGGAATAGCAGACTAATCGGTAATTTTGATAAAAATAACGAATTTTCCAGTAAAAATATTACCGAACTAAAAATCCGAAAATAAGTGTGTACGATTTTACGCTAACAACTGGCCTCAGCCATTAACGCTTCAAATCATTTTATGGCACGTTTTTGTCTTGCTGTCTAGCAACAACCTACCTCTAGCATGCTACGAGTAGGACTGAAACGTTAGCTTTAATTTCGCTTCTATTCATAGATTCGCGTGCTTCCAACAGCTTCGCTTTTGCATCGATTGACCAATCAGAGCGATGCTTTCTCTTTTATACATCGCTTACTCCTTCAAAACCGTCGTCTATAGCAGGAAAATCCGGTATGCCAAAGATTTTTAGCAGCCAAATAGGACACTGCTCGCTACTAATCAAAATTTCAATCATATATTATTGAAAATACGTGGCTTGACAGATTCAAATCGAAACTTAGAAATATTTCCTATCAAATGGTTAAATAATATTAATGATTGATACAAAATAGACTGAGCTGTAAGTGTTTAAAACCTGACTACATTTCTATGTGTAGTTTGAGTTTCAGATTTGCTCCCCTATATACACTCAAAATAATAATCATATTATAGTTACGTGAAAAGTTATATGAATATTTTCCACCCTACTTTTCACGTAGTTTTTAATGGACTGGCATTTAAAAGCTGTTTAATGCATAATCCAGTAAAAGTTACGTGTTTCATAGGTAAAATGTAATGTACTGTTCATATCACATTTATCTATCAGTTCATATAAAATTTAGATACCAGAAAATTACTATTTTATATATTGGTTGAAGTCTAAAGGGAGATTCCAGATTTTGATATAAATCTATGAAATGAAAAATGCCATGAAATATAAAATATTTATTTCAGAAAATTGTCATATAATTCCAATGGCTAAAAAAGCAACCAAACTCAAATCGACAAGGCTCCAGAAATCGTTTATGTTGTCATTGCCATCCAACCGAAGCCGAAGTCGAGATCCAAGAACTCCCACAACACTACCGATGCAGGTTGAAGTCGCATTACATGGTTCCAGTGTCTCTAGCTTCATACCGACGGCCTGTTTGAAGCATTCGGCAGTAGCGGGTAAACTTCCGGACTCACGCAGGCACTCGGTCCAGTTGAACACATGGAAACTTTCATACTGGAATGGTCCGGTCGATGGAGTAAAAAATTGTAATTAAATAACTTTTCTCGCAAACATTTACACTACTTACACTTTGAGGGCCATTGCTCGCCATTTTCAAAATCGAGTTTTTCACACTGGAAATTCACGTAGATTGTTTGACGTTTGGTCAATTCACGTAAACCTATTCATTTTAGGGGATGCTCGTATAACATTCATTTTCGTCACGTAAAATATTCAATTTGACATTTGAAACCATTCTACGTGATTTTTCAAGTGAATCGAACGTGAATTTTTATTTGAGTGTAGAAAATAAAGATGTGTTCCACATCAAAATTTCCTAGCGATTTGACAGCTTTGACTGAAAGTATCATCTCACGCGTTTTTTTTTAGAACGGCCAATAGGCAACCTGTCAACTTCCTCTTTCGAAAGAAATTGCGAGCGAGCTATGAAAGATAGAGTATTAAATTTAACACCAGACGAAAGAGAAAACTTTTCTCTGCCGTTTACAATTATGACTTACTCTCAGCGAGTGCCGAGTCATTCGAAATTACTCTTCAAAGTGAATGTTGACGGATGGCTTATTGGCGTTCTCAAAAAAAGGCGTGATCTCTAAACAAGCAGCGCCTATATATTTCATTTTGGCGTAATTGTGGCAATCATACATAATTATCTAAGACAAGACATGACATCTGGGGGGGCTGCTTTTGTTCCAAAATGGACCAGTTTCTGATTGGCTGATTTTGATGTTGCAACCTGCACATTGTGAAGAGAAAAAACTTTTGCAGGGTACGCGACCAATGATGCCAAGTATAAAGAATACCAGAAAACAAATTTATTAAAATGTATAATTTTAGCTCACCAATGAAAATGAAAATTTTCGGAGAATGTTTAACTTTTTTTTCAATCTCATTGGTAATAAATGTTTATAGTGGCAAGACTGTGTAATTAAAATAGGCATCAAGCCGTTTTTCTTTTTAGTGAATTAAAGTGTAACCAAAAAAGATTTGTTAAATTAGTGCAAACTCAAAAATGTGTTTAGTTTTACGAGAAGAATGAACTGTTGTATTTCACACTGTGGTCGCACTAAGCATTTCTATCCAAACCTGACTTTTTCCGGTTTCCAAAAGATCCGGTAATACGTCAACAATGGATCCGATTTTTCGTTCAACATTAGATATTTCGTGTTTTGTCATCAAAGCTCAATTAATTGTTTTTAAGCATTAATATATAATAAAAAAATGCTTTCAACGAAACATGTTTTATGTTTATTTCAAATAAAAAACCTGAAGTCTAAAAATTTAAATGTAATATTTTTTTCCTAGCATAGTTATTAAAAAAATCTGTGAATATGGCTACACTGTAGCCGATACGTTGGTACACTCAAAATAATAATCATATTATAGTTACGTGAAAAGTTATGTGAATATTTTCCACCCACCTTTTCACGTAGCTTTTAACGGACTGATATTTAAAAGCTGTTTAATGCATAATCCAGTAAAAGTTACGTGTTTCATAGGTAAAATGTAATGTACTGTTCATATCACATTTATCTATCAGTTCATATCAAATTTAGATTATTTAGAAAATTACTATTTTATATATTGGTTGAAGTCAAAAGGGACATTCCAGATTTTGATATAGATCTATGAAATGAAAAATGCCATGAAATATGAAACATTTATTTCAGAAAATTGTCTTATAATTCCAATGGCTTAAAAAGCAACTAATAACGTCGTGGTATCTCAAATCGACAAGCCTCCAGAAAATGTTTTTGTTGTCACTGTCATCCAACCGAAGCCGAAGTCGAGATCCAAGAACTCCCACAACACTACCGATGTAGGTTGAAGTCGCATTACATGGTTCCAGTGTCTCTAGCTTCATACCGACGGCCTGTTTGAAGCATTCGGCAGGAGCGGGTAAACTTCCGGACTCACGCAGGCACTCGGTCCAGTTGAACACATAAAAAAGCAAAGTCTTGGCATTACATTCCTTTGGTGGAATTTGGCCTTTCTGTTTCGACAGACTTCGCAGCCGATTCTTAGTGTACAGAATCATTGCATGGCTAGTACTAGGGATCCTACTGACACTAACAATCCTTCCAGGTCGGGGCTCGAACATACGACAACTGGCTTGTAAGACCAGCGTCCTATGCATTGAACCGCCAACCCGGGACACATGGAAACTTTCATACTGGAATGGTCCGGTCGATGGAGTAAAAAATTTAATTAAATAACTTTTCTCGCAAATATTTACACTACTTACACTTTGAAGGCCATTGCTCGCCATTTTCAAAATCGAGTTTTTCACACTGGAAATTCACGTAGATTGTTTGACGTTTGGTCAATTCACGTAAACCTTATGTGATGACTCTATTCATTTTAGGGGATGTTCGTATAACATTCATTTTCGTTACGTAAAATATTCAATTTAAAATTTGAAACCGTTCTACGTGATTTTTCAAATAAATCGAACGTGAATTTTTATTTGAGTGTATTCATTCCACAGGGCGAAAATGACGAGAAGGATGATTCGGAAGGAAGAATAAGAAGCTAGTTGTCAGGTCTCGTCTTCAGCGTTACAAGGTTGCCAGATTTGTCTGGCAAATGCCAGATTTTCCTCGTTTCGCCAGACACTCAAACTAACCAGATCTTTTGCCAGATTTTCCAAATTTTCCCAGACTTTTAATTTTTTCTTAGATTATGTCAGATCTTACTACATCTTTGCGGTTTTGGCCTGTATACGATAGGTGGGGAGACCTTTTTTTTCTCACTGAAAATGAAGCCCGGCAAAAATTTTCCTGTATATAGTAGACCCAGACAAAACCAGATAAATTTTTTTTTGACAGATTTTTGAAAAAATAACCTGGCAACTCTGCTTGTCTTAGATAATTATGGGAAACGTGCAAAGATGTTGCACAGATTGTTTTTCACAGAATTATGAAAAATAATGCCTGGCATCCTTGGAACTGTGGTCTGGTAACTGGTTACACGCAACGTTGCCAGATTGTCAGATTTGTGGGTAAAATCTACTCATTTACTGAGTAATACTTAATTTGTACGTGTACCAAAAATAGAGTAACTATCACTCAAATTTTGAGTGATATTCTATTTCACATATACCAAATTTGCAAAAAAATTGCTCCTTGTCTGAGTGTATTGTATTAAAATATTAAGTAATTGAACTCAATACTATATCAAGTGGTGGTCGCTTGGAGTTGTGTGTCAATCGCAAATTAACATACATGTCAGTTATGCTCAGGCACCAATCATACACTTATTCCTCATAAATGACATTTGAGCATATTCGTTTCCATTCTAAAGCAAAACACGGAGTTTATCTTTCCGGTTTTTGCAGACACAACACCGTTTGTGTTAAGCGACTCACCCTCGAAACACGCGATCTCACTAACAAAAAATACAACCTGTTGCTGCAAATGGTTATTACAACTTTTAGACTGATCTTGCGAATAGTGACAAAAAAACGAGTTCTTGCGTTAAACTCAAATTTAGAGTAGAAGTTACTCAATATCATTGATGATAACTACTAAATTTTTGACGTTTCCATGTATCATTTGAAAATGAGTAACTAGTACTCAAACTCTGAGTAACTTTTTCTAAGCGTGTACTTCTATGTATGAGATTCGATGCGCGCGATATGCTCGCAAAAAAGGATGTTGCCAATGATTTGTTCGGAAAATGTGAGAGCTGGATATCTTGTTAATATGATGTCTTTGCTGATTTTGATGTTGCTACCCTCGCATTGAGAAAAAAAAACTTTTGCAGGGTACGCGAGCAATGATGCCAAGTATAAAGAAAATCAGAAAACAAGTTAATAAAAATGTATAATTTTAGCTCACCAATGAAAATGAAATTTTTCAGAGGATGTTTAACTTTTTTTCCAATCTCATTTGTAGTTTGCACTAACAAACGGAGTAGTAATCACTTTGAAAGCAAATTTCTTCTACTCCGAGTGTACTTTTATTGCTGATATCTATTTGTACTATTGAATAAACGATAAAAATGTTGCAAATCACTACTGCCGATATGAAAATTTTCGAAAGAATCCTCCTTTTCTTGGTTCCATTTTTCATTGGCAGGTGTCGCTACCGGTAAAGCAGTAGTGATTTGCAACGATTTTTCGTTTATTATATTATACTAATAGATATCAGAAATGAAAGCAAATTCGGAGTAGAGGAAAATCGATTTCAAAATGATTACTAATACTTTTTCGGTGCAAACTACGATTAAACATCCCGCATACAAGAAAATTCTATCTAGTATAAACTATATTATATGCAAATGTTTTTTGTAATGGTTACTACTTACGTTATGTTATGTTTATTGTAATATGACATATGAATTATTTTTGTCATTATAAAAAACTGTATAATGAAGATATGAGTTGTACTTGTATAGGAAATAGTTATTGTATAATTTCATATGGTAAATGAAATGAGTCGAGATCAGGGTGATAATGAAATGTAAAATATTATTTGAGAAAGATTCATAACTGTGATTGTCATCAGGGTATACTGCTGTAAAGTTAGCTTCAAACAGATTTATATTGCATTTGAACTACGTAATGCGGTTATTATATTTCGTTCAATGAGCTCCTTGTATTGGAAATTTCTTCCAAAAAAGTCGTTAAAAAGTCAATAAATTCAGAAAAATAATCAATTTTATTTTTTCGTTTGAATGTATAACCACAGACTAACAGACATGACAGTATGAGTAAATTCTTATAAAAATATTTTTTCGTGATGCACTAGTTCCACCTATATTGTACTGCGCGAACTATTTACTATCTGTACACCCCTTGTGTTATGTAAAAGTTTTTTTACTAGTTGGTTTCCCCTCGTTTGTCAACACCGATCAGCTGCTTGCAGGGATGCCTGATTTCATCAAAATATTTGAAAATGAATAGTCACAATAAATTATTGGATTACGTTGATAATATATTTAACTTTATCGCGATGTTAGAAAGTAACCATTTATTTTTCTCAACGTTGCTCATCTAGATTATTTTTTATTGTGTTGGTAATTTTCACCCGAAATTAAGTGGCGGCAGACAAGAAGCAAGTAAATATTGTAACCAAACGGGTTTGATTTTGTATTGCGTTGGACGATGAGAAGTAGGCACAATTATGTATATAGTTTTGGCAATATGTATTAAATCTGTATCCTGCATGAAATTCGCATGGACGTATACAAATCAATACATTACAGGTAATTCTGTATGAATGGCAACTCTGTTGATAAATGAAAAAAATGAACACAGTTTAGATGACAGATAGGATGTTTTTGATAGGGTAACGTGGCGCCATCATGACACATGTGAGTACTGTCCCAAATAAAGGAATATTCGAAATGACCGTTAAAATGATTGAAGAATCTAATTTGAGTGTCCTGTCTGTTAGTCTGTGGTATAACATTCTTGTAAATTTAGCCTATGTGTAGTGTGTATAGCAATTTGTTCAAGAAAGTTTTATTTTTATTAGAAATTCTATTCAGCTTACAAGTAGAGTCATCTAATTTTATTATGGAAAAGTTTTCTTCTATAAAATGCATTTCGTAAATATGATTATCATTAGAGCATACGACAATTCTTTTGAATATAAAATAAACGCCGTATTCGTCGGTCACTAAACATTTCCCCAAATATAGTGTGTTCACTGTCTTCGATGGAGAAATAACAATCGTTATACAGTTGGGCTTTTAGGTTTTGTGTTTATAAAATGCGTGGCCGCCGGTTTATATGTAAAATGCTAAAACTAGTCAACGATTCAAAATTTATGTTCAGGTTATCTATGGATTTAGCCAAATGAAATATTTGACGACCTTCCTGTGTCCTATAATTCGCGATTTTTTTATTTTTTGGCAAAGCTCTTGAACTTTGGGTTGAAGAAAGTCCATGTCGCGAATCTGATAGGGCTCCAATGATTTGCTGCTAATATCGCTCTAGGTTTGCTAATGTCACCAGCTCGAAACAATTTCTCGCGTCCACTCTGTCTGCAGTAGAGATGCCAGATATTTTTATAGAAAATCTGTATTGCTTTATATAAAAAATTTGTATTAATCTGTATTCACTAATAAAATGAAATAACGTGGTTGTAGAATGGTAGACTAAATCAGTCGTTGCCGCGTTCACAATAATATTCAACGACGATTTTTTTTTATCCACAACAATTGAATTGTAATTCCATAAATCTCGGTTGATTTTGCAGAAGGCCGTAAGAGCAAGTGACAATTATCTTTGTTTACTCTTTTTTCGATTATTGTGAGAAAGTGAACAAAGAGAAACTGTCACTTGTTCTATGGCCTCTATGCTCTATCTAGTTTGAAATTGTTGATTTCATTATTTGACATAAAATTTCTTCGCCCAATATGCAACGTCAAGTCGGGTCATACAGCTCTCGGTTTGACGGTAAAGTTTCATAATGCAATTACTATCTTGAATATCAGTTCAAATTGTTTTCAAATTATAATATAAATGGATTTCACAACAGATTTCCATATCAATTTGTGATTTCTCCATTAATTGACAGACTTTAATCTCGTCACTGGAATCAAATACTAAAAGATAGCTCAGACAGAAAAGTTTAATTTCTTCTTTGATACTTTTTGTGAAATCAGAATAAATCTGTATTAAATTGAGGAAATCTGTATAAAATCCGTACTCTGTATTAAATCTGTATGAGCATGTAAAAATATGTATACACTTAAATAAAAATTCACGTTCGATTCACTTGAAAAATCACGTAGAATGGTTTCAAATGTCAAATTGAATATTTTACGTGACGAAAATGAATGTTATACGAACATCCCCTAAAATGAATAGAGTCATCACATAAGGTTTACGTGAATTGACCAAACGTCAAACAATCTACGTGAATTTTCAGTGTGAAAAACTCGATTTTGAAAATGGCGAGCAGTAGCCCTCGAAGTGTAAATAGTGTAAATATTTGTGAGAAAAGTTATTTAATTACAATGTTTTACTCCATCGACCGGATCATTCCAGTATGAAAGTTTCCATGTGTTCAACTGGACCGAGTGCCTGCGTGAGTCCGGAAGTTTACCCGCTCCTGCCGAATGCTTCAAACAGGCCGTCGGTATGAAGCTAGATGCACTGGAATCATGTAATGCGACTTCAACCTGCATCGGTAGTGTTGTGGGAGTTCTTGGATCTCGACTTCGGCTTCGGTTGGATGGCAGTGACAACAAAAACGATTTCTGGAGGCTTGTCGATTTGAGATACCACGACGTTATTAGTTGCTTTTTAAGCCATTGGAATTATATGACAATTTTCTGAAATAAATGTTTTATATTTCATGGCATTTTTCATTTCATAGATTTATATCAAAATCTGAAATCTCCCTTTTGACTTCAATCGATATATAAAATAGTAATTTTCTGGTATCTAAATTTGATATGAACTTATAGATAAATGTGATATGAACAGTACATTACGTTTTACCTATGGAACACGTAACTTTTACTGGATTATGCATTAAACAGCTTTTAAATGAGAGTCCATTAAAACCTATGTGAAAAGTAGGGTGGAAAATATTCACATAATTTTTCACGTAACTATAATATGATTATTATTTTGAGTGTAGTTGACTTTATTGTTTGCGTTTTATTTTTCAAACCATCGAACGAAAACTGAAATCAAATTACCCAAGTTGATTTTTATATCGCTTGCGTAGTTTCTACCTAATCAGTACTATTGATGCTTTTACTCAAAAATAAGTAAAACCCATTTTACCCAAAATTGGCTTCCTGCACACAACCCCTCTATTGAGTGAAAAGTACTTAAAATTAGGTAATTTTTTGGCAGCGTGCAGACAATTCCAGGTAAATTTCTGAGTTTGGCCAGATTTTTGAAAAAATAACCTGGCAACTCTGAGTCAGAGGCTGATTTTTGAAAAACTAACCTGGCAACTCTGTATTTACCTCATTAATCTGGAAACTTGGCAACACTGGTTACACGGCAACCCACATTATCAGATCCGAATGGATTCCGAATCGGCGAGAAATTTTCATTCGGAATTTCATGTGGAAATCATAATGAATTCCGAATCAATTCCAACTCCAGTGCAACAACCGATTCCGAATGAACCGGTTCGCCTACAACCGGTTGATTCGGAAATCATTAGCGGCCCTTACACGAGCATTAAAAATGTCAGTTTTAATGTAACTAAGTAATGATGTATTTCAAATTTGTTAGAAATCTCGTCATTACTGCACCATTACACGTTCATTAATAATTCAGTAATGACATTTTTAATGACTCGTGTAAGGGTCGCTATTCGGAATTGAGTGAGAAGATGCGGACTGAATTGTCAATTTGTCTTCTTCTTCTTCTTTCCTGATTTTGCACGTTTTCGTGCTGATTTTCAGTTTATTTTTAAACGAAAACATTATATAACTGAATATACAAATTTAAAACTACATGTTTTTCGGATATACAGAACTAGTAAATAACCAGTTCTTCTTAGAATCCCAATATAAACTATTGAAATTCGCTGGAAATTAACAAAACGGCCTACCTTAGTCAGCATCATCCATTCCTCTAGCTGGAGTGTAGTGAAATAGAGATGGGCAATTCGCTCCTGAGCTGTTCCAGTGAATCGAATCATTGAAGTGAGCTGACAGCTCACAGCTCTTTTCAAAAGAACCGCAGCTCACCAGCTCGCTCTTTTGCTACCCAGTTCACTGCATTATGACGCAGGGAACACGCTACGAGCTGATCGGATCTTCGGCTCTTTAAGAGATTCAATTTAGTCGACATCAATTAAAGATAAATTATTTCGCATGGCATTCATTGCATCATTGCAAATCAATGATTCAATTTCGATCATGCATTTGAAAAAAATCGGTGCATAAGAAAAACGGCGCACAAAATGAACCTTTAGTTCAAAATAAAAGAGCTGATGAGCTGATACATCGAATCGATTCACTTTGGTGAGCTGATCGGTTCGGAGCTGTTCACCAAAATGAGCTGTTTTGCACGCCTCTATAGTGAAATGGCTTAAGTCGCTTAAATTTCACACTAACACATTCATAAAATGAGCGAATATTCAATGACATTTATAATGTCACTGTCAATCAGGTTGATCGAGCTGCCAACTCAGCAAAAATTCTAGCACTGAACCGATCGAGCACTGAAAAATCATGCAGTCGAGTAAGAATTCATTACGCATTCCGTCATTTCGATAATGTGGGAACTTGTCGAGGAGAGATGCCATTTATACAGATTTATCTGTATAATAAAGGTTTTTATATGAACATACAAATTTCATACAAAGTAAAAATTTCATTCGAATCTCTCAAATTTTATACAGATTATTACAGATACCACAAGAATTATGAATGAAATAGTGAAACTTTTTGGAAAATTCGGAAATTATACATTCACACTTACTGTAAACCTAAATAGAAGCCCACACCTCTTGTCCATTGTACCGGTCGGAATAATTTTCTGTCAACGAGCTGATGTTCATGCCTATTCATTCGAACTTGTTCAATGTCGGCGACTGAGACAGAAAAACAGATGTAGCCATAGGCGTTTGAAACAAAGCTAGCGAAACTTCCAATAACTAGGCATGGTTATTCAATAAGGATTTAGACAAACAAAACAAACTCACAAAATGAACAGAATAAACTTATTATGACAGACGCTAGAGGTGTGCGAAACAGCTCATATTGGTGAGCAGCTACGAACCGATCAGCTCGCCAGAATGAATCGATTCGATTATTCAGGTCATTTCAATTCAACTGATGGTTAATTTCGTGAACCGTTTTTCTTGCACCGTGAGAAATAAGATTTATCACTGATAATGTCACATTCAATTCCTTAAAAAAGGATAGATACAGATATGGAAGAAATAACGAAACTTGATGCTAATATTTCTTCTTGTTTAGAACTCGCTCTTCAAGAGCCGAAGATCCGTTCAACTCGTAGCTTTTTACCTCCTTTCACAATGCGGCGAACTGGGTAGCAAATTAGTGAGTTGGTGAGCTGCGGTTCTTTTAAAAAGAGCTGTGAGCTGTCAGTTCTCTTTTGTGATTCGATTCATTGGAACAGCTCAGGAGCGAATTGCCCATCGCTAACAGACGCCGTGTATTGGTTTCCAGTTTAAAAGTTCATCATTTGAATTTAAAAATTGTAAGTCGCCTCACACTAAACAGATTTATACAAATATCGCTCCTTGATAATGAACACGAATAAAAGGCAATCGTGTTAGTTCTTTTCACTGTGGAACACGTTTTTATCAGTCACTTTTCGTCATTTTTCAACATTTAATTTGTAGTTACAAAACAAAACAAGAGCACGGCAGCTGTCATCGGCAGTTCATTTATGTCGTCATCGTGTTTGGCCCTGTCTGAATACCAGCATCAAGGAGGTGTGAATGATTTACAAAAACGACGAGATGTCGTTGAATGTTCTTGTAAGTGCGGCAATGACTTACGAAGATACTCAATCAATCTATAATTCTTAAACAATAAACTATTAACATGACATCTTTAAGCATCGTTTCATCCTAAAATATTTTATTAAAGAATAAAGAAAAATGCAGATTTTTTATGTGCACTGAAATGAAAATCTTATTTATATTCACTAGATTAGTCATATGAATCATATGCAGAATATAATTCATAGAAATTATATGGAAACTTATAATCTTTATTTAATGTGTACGTTAAATCTAAATGGACGTGATCATAATGAAAGTTATAAAAATATCCCATATAATTTATAAGGAAATCCGATGGAAGTCGTGAATCGTACTGCTTGAAGCTGAAGAAATAGTTGTGTCTCCGATATTCATCAACTGCTTCAGACCATTTTTTTCAGGAAGTTTCGCATCTCAATGTAACTTCGTTCAAGGATATGCGTTAATGGACCATGAAATATATATCCGGTACATTTCATTACTCTATCTGTCTAGTAAGATTCGTTTTTACTAGTTTTTTTTTTTTTTATTTAAAAGACATCTTTATTCAGGCCTATTTGCGTACAAGCTTTACGTGGCCGATTGAGCCGATTTTTTAAATAAAAAATTCTTTGTATTCGATCTCGTTGTCACCCTTTTTCTAGGGGGAGAGGAGCTTCCATTTCCCTCCTGCGAGGATTGAGGGGCACTTTGCGTTTTTACTAGTCATATGGTATATATGAACCTATCTAAATAAAATCGAAGTGAATATTATATGCGCTTCATAAATTGTTCCAATGTATGTTGTGCGGATATCTAGTAATGGTTATAAGACGCGCCAATCAATTTGACTCAGACTGGAAATTTCATTCGTTATATGGAAATCCTGTAAAAATAACGTTAACAAGAGTTTTATGTTTCATAAGATTATCTCATATATTTGACATGATGTTGAACACATCTTGTAACTATTATTGGAAATGCTAATAGTGCAAAATCATTAGAATATCATATAATGTGAAAAAGAAAATTTAGCTCAGTGTGGAGTATAGCAGATTTACTATGAAAATATCTGGCATCTCTGCTCGACGGGATCAGCGCTGCCGCCCACATTATCAGATCCGAATGGATTCTGAATCAATTCCGAATCGGCGAGAAATTTTCATTCGGAATTTCATGTGGAAATCATAATGGATTCCGAATCAATTCCAACTCCAGTGCAACAACCGATTCCGAATGAACCGGTTCGCCTACAACCGGTTGATTCGGAAATCATTCGGAATTGAGTGAGAAGATGCGGACTGAATTGTCAATTCGTCTTCTTCTTCTTCTTTCCTGATTTTGCACGTTTTCGTGCTGATTTTCAGTTTATTTTTAAACGAAAACATTATATATCTGAATATACAAGTTTAAATCTTCATGTTTTTCGGATATACAGAACTAGTAAATAACCAGTTCTTCTTAGAATCCCAACAAAAACTATTGAAATTCGCTGGAAATTAACAAAACGGCCTACCTTAGTCAGCGTCATCCATTCCTCTAGCTGGCCCACATTATCAGATCCGAATGAATTCCGAATGGATTCCGAATCAATTCCGAATCAATTCCGAATCGGCGAGAAATTTTCATTTGGAATTTCATGTGGAAATCATAATGAATTCCGAATCAATTCCAACTCCAGTGCAACAACCGATTCCGAATGAAATATCTCCAATAACCGGTTCGTTTGGAAATCGAGTAAGAAAAGCTAAATGAATTGACGTTTAAGATTCTTCTTCTTTCTTTTCTTTTTGTTTTGTTTTGATATATATATATATATATATATATATATATATATATATATATATATATATATATATATATATATATATATATATATATATATATATATATATATATATATGTATATATATATATATATATATATATATATATATATATATATATATATATATATATATATATATATATATATATATATATATATATATATATATATATATATATATATATATATATATATATATATATATATATATATATATATATATATATATATATATATATATATATATATATAATACAAATAGAGCAAATAGAGGGTGTATTTCAACGATATTTATTTATACATAAATTCACAATAACTGCAAAATAACATGTTGAGTTCATCTTCCCATTTATATTTTTATTTAACACGGCTCTACGTTGATCGAGTTAGGTAAAGAAGGGAAAATACCTTGGCGAAACCATTTCAATAGATCATTTACTGCTATTGTTAATATATTGTAATGTGAAGACCACGATATGAGTTTGTTGGCTACATCATACACTTCTACAGTAGCAGATTCATCATCCGAATCACTGTCCATTACGTATTCATTCTCTTCATCCCGATCCAATAATTGATCCATAACATTATTATCATCTTCTAACGGTCCAGTCTCGTACAATTCCACTGTTTCGTTCCGAAAATCCATAGAATCACCGAAATTTTCATCGTAGACAACAATGTCGTCCATTAGCACAGATCTTTCGTCATTACGTTGTCTAATTAGTGGAACCCCACTTTCCTGTAAACGTACGGCTCTATCGATTTCACGTTGCACTCTTCTATATCGGGTGCTTCTCGACATTTTTATAACTAATATAGAGTTTTATAATCATAATAATAGTAAAAATCAAAATTTACCTTCGAAGCTCGACGAACACAAACTTTTTTTTTACTTTTTTCACGTTTTTCACATGTAGTTAATGACGTTTAATACAGTGGTGTCAGACGAAAATTCTAGCACTGAACCGATCGAGCACTGAAAAATCATGCAGTCGAGTAAGAATTCATTGCTCATTCCGTCATTTCGATAATGTGGGGGAGTGTAGTGAAATGGCTCAAGTCGCATAAATTTCACACTAACACATTCATAAAATGAGCGAATATTAAATGACATTTAAAATGTCACTGTCAATCAGGTTGATCGAGCAGTCAACTCAGGCGAAAATTCTAGCACTGAACCGATCGAGCACTAAAAAATCATGCAGTCGAGTAAGATTTCATTGCTCATTCCGTCATTTCGATAATGTGGGCTGGTTTGCAGATTTATGTGCACGCTGCCAAAAAATTACCTAATTTTAAGTACTTTTCACTCAATAGAGGGGTTGTATGCAGGAAGCCAATTTTGGGTAAAATGGGTTTTTTTTTAGAGTAAAAGCATCAATAGTACTGATTAGGTAGAAACTACGCAAGCGATATAAAAACCAAATTGGGTAATTTGATTTCAGTTTTCGTTCGATGGTTTGAAAAATAAAACGCAAACAATGAAGTCAACTACGATTACTTTATATATTTAATATATATCTTTTTACATATTTCAGCAATGTAATTATGTTCAGATGGTTTGTTACCGTTACATTTACAAAATTCAGAATGGGTAATAAAATTAAATCACACTTATGGGAATTCATATTCATTGTACTTTGCAATTGGAGCTGCAACAGTATTAAATCTACAGACTATATAATTGAACTGCCAAGGCTGCTCTATTGAGCTGCTGGAACTGCACCGTTGAGCGATCGAACGCATCTCAATATCTTCCATCGCCTGAAATGATATTGCGGTGTAACTATGTTTTAATAATAAATTATACAAAGCTACTCACACTGCGATTGATGATAATCATTGAATTGTTCTCCTAAAACCGGCAATTTTACAAAATAATTTAACTCACTTCAAATCTGACCGATGGTTTCTGCGATGCAACACACAAAATTTTTCACCCAACAGCAACTTATTGAAGTAAACTACAATGTTGAGTGAAAACTACTCAATTGATACAGTACTTTTCACCCAACAATTAAAAACATGCTTGATTACTTCATGTTAGGTGAATTTAAGTCAACCTTTGGGTTTTTTTTGGCAGCGTGTGGCAAAGGATAAGATTTTTCTTTTTTCGCCAACGAGACAAACATTTCAAAAGGTCCTATATGACAATTTATTAAATTTCATGATAACAGTGTAGGAACAGTTGTCTCATGTTAAACTTATGATTTCCACCAAAAACACTGATTTTTTTCTAATTTTTGCTATAAAAAAGCTGCTTTACCGACAATATCGCACAGTTCTATTGATTGGACGTTTGACGGATGAGAAGTCCAATCTGACAATAAAAAAAAAACATTTGAAAGTGCAGTTCGGACTTTTCAAACACGTATGGAAAAATAAAAACTTAATCTAAATTTCGTATATTTACCATTTTTTGGAAGCTATGCATCCATCGCTGGACAACATTCAGCTATTATTAGGTAAGAATACTAAGTGAAGTTGTTTTGTGCTTTCAATTGTAGAATATTTTCAGATGCTGCAGATACCATTTCACATCGGTTGGATAATATCGTCGATCATGGTGATGTGATTGTGAATGCGTGATTTTACGTACGTATAACTTCGAGCGAAAATTTTACTTCGAAGAAAATTTCGAAAGGTAATCATTGGCAAAGACAGAATTTTGGATCGTCCAACAATGGTAAATGTATATTCGGAAAATTAACAACAGCCATAAATATCTTTGTCAACTCATATCATAACCGTAGATCACAATTCATCTTTACGAACAAAAGGATCGGTTCGACGGTCACTTAATTTCCAGCATTTTCCCGGTCAAAGGGCCGAGTTTCATCGTAACAACGAAAGGTACAAACGTAGCACACAAGTTTCCTCTTAACGTTATGATGGTGTTGGCATTGCGAATGATCGTACGTCAAATTGGGTAGAGGAGCATGTCCACATACAAAACAACGAATATGAAATAGTAAAAGCATCTATCTGTGGTAAAATGTACTGTGTGGCTACACGATAAGTTATATTTATTATAGATTTCATCCAAAGATTCGTCAGATTTACTCTCAATCATCCGCAAAACTAATAAAACAGCGACTGTAGAGGAATCTAAAAATGTCGATTATAACCTTTCGTGTCGGGAAGAAACTTCCAATTACTTTAACAGTAGCGTTTTTAGTGCAGACCGAAAAAAATATTTGTGCGAGTCAGATGGAAGAATCCATGAGGCGTAATATTATAGCCACTGATCATCCTTACGTTCAGCGACAAGACTGTCCGATTGTTGAATCGGGTTATCTTATTAGACGAAACGAAAAATTAAGTGGAATTGTCACATTAAAAAGTTCTAATAGCAACGAAGGTAATTTTCAATTGTATTAAAGATGATTGCTTCGCCATATTACGACGTTTTTAAAATCCATATACAGTTGTGAGCAGACATCTATGGTACCGATCAAAAAATATGAGCGGAATTGAAATGTTGCGCGTTATCGAATCTATTTCTACTACATTCGATGTAATTCTCATCATTTTCTTTTTTCATGTAGAAAATGTTTGGAAATCTGTTGACAAGCATATCTTTCCTAAATCTGGTTTGAATTTTATTCCTTCATCTCCTAATCGATATAATTCTCGAACGACATTTACGACTGAGAAAAGTTTATGCACTTTTTCAAAAGTGCGTACAAGATGGAGGTAGCAAATTTTTGAACGACCTATTAGTTGAAGAAGTGGTGGTTGCAGAAGACGATCGTGATGCAGATCACAAGAACACATTCAGTGCCAGTATGGATATGAGTGGCACAAAAAATGATTCTTTTTCAGATGATGACATTTCGACAGGAAAATATGAATTTTTGAATGATCTCACAATATTCGAGTACTTTGAAAAGTTTGATGACGTTTCTTTGTCAATCGTTAAAGAACCTGAAGGCTCGTATGGTAAATGATTGAATGCCATGTCAAGAAGAAAATTAAGGCGAGGCGGATGAATAAAAACGCAATGAGCTAGGTCTGTCGTATGTCCGCGATAATGGAATAGTTGTAACTGCACGCGAAGTTAAGACACCATGTAAATGTAGATTAAAATGTTACGAGAAATATGCTTTGAATACACGCCAGAAGCTACTTCGAAATCTTCTACGATTAAAAAATAACAGCCAAAATCAGTTTTTAGCGAACCACATAACAGTTAAAACAACTGTCCGGCCATATGTGAGTAATAGTGAATCTTTTTGAGCTTTCATCCAATCATTCTACATTCAATTTGTTTACTATATTCAATAGGTGGTGAACTCTAGGCGCAGTTACACCCGAGTTTATAAGATGCCCGGTATCAATGGTGCAGTCAAAGTATGTAAGACTATGTTTCAAGCAACATACGACATCGGTAGCAGAAAAAATACGTGTCTTTGCGGCAAAGATCATAACCAGATTAGGAATATCCACCGATGATGAACGTCAACAGAATAGTCATCGGAAACCGATTAGTTAGGAACATATACACTACATAAAACAGCACATTTTATCATTTCCTGCCTATGAAAGTCACTGCACAAGGGAAAAATCAAGTAAACTATACCTTTCTAGTGATTTATCTATCCGACAGATGTATTAGTTTTACCAACACAAATGGTCCCGGTTCACTATAATCAGACCCTGTCAGCTCGGAGCGAAATCAATTTTCAGTTCAACAACGCCATCGCACGGCATCACATTCAACATATCATGTCAATTGTATGGGTGCGCAGCCCTGCTATTTTGGCGCGCACGAATTTGACATTTTCTCCCTTACTTCTATGTATGAGATTCGATGCGGACTCGCCTGAGGGCGACATGCTCGCCAAAAAGTATGTTGCCAGTGATTTGTTCGGGAAATGTGAGAGCTGGATATCTTGTTAATAAGATGTCTTTGCTATAATGCTTATCGTTTGATTTTCAATACCTTTAATTTGAGCTTCAGAAAGCCCAAATCTGATACCTGTGGTAAATGTGATCGCCTCATGGTTCAGATAAAAACAGCATCGGATACGAAGGAAAAACAGGAACTGCAGATGCTGCTTGAAAGCCATCAAGATGCTGCTAAAAGAATATATAACGAAAAAAGGAAAGATATAACCAACGCCAATAAAAATTCGACTATCAGAACATCTTTGTTTGACTTGCAAAGCAACTCGCAACTCCACACCTGAAAAATGGTGAAGCATTTTAGCGTAGGCAGTTGTACACTTATAATTTGACAGTTTTTACTTCTTACCTTGGCGAAAATATATCATCTTGTTATTTGTGGGATGAAACAAAGGTCAAGCGTGGATCCCAAGAAATTGGATCATGTATTCTTCAAGATTTAAGAAAGATTCCCGACACAGTCAACACTGTCATATATTACAGCGATCGATGTTCAGGCCAAAATAATAATAAAACTATAATATTCCTTTTCACTTATTTCATTGAATTAATGAAGCGACGTGGTACTACGTTGGAAGTTTTTCACAAGTTTATGCTAAGCGGCCATTTCCACATGGAGGTAGACACTGTGCATGCAGCGATTGAAAGGGCAAAGAAAAAATGTTCGGTTGATATAGAAATCTCCCACGATTGGGCTATATTTATTAGTTCGATCCGCCGGAAATTTCCTTTCAATGTAACCGAATTGGACCAAAAAGAAATGCCTAATTTGAAATCTTTAGATAATAGATACCAAATACCAAAATTCTCGACTTCGGGTAGGCCATTTAGAATGAAGGAAGTTATGATATTCCGGTATTCCACAGAATCTCCTGGACTAGTTGAATATAAAGCTGATGTTGAGGATGAAACATTCAGTAGCATTCAAGTTCTAAGAAATGTAGCAAGCGACGTTGACAATGTTATTTTAAAACCAATTTCGGATCAACCAATAGAGTTACCGAGCGCAAAGCTAGAAGATTTGAGGAAACTTATGCCTTACATCAAACGAAAGGAATATTACTCTACATTTCTTTAAACATTGGTAGCACCGAAGAGAGGTAGACGAAAGAATGCTGTGATTGACCATTTTGATGCAGATCAAGATCCAATGGAGGATAGCGATTGTGACGAATAAGAACATCAAGAGATTTAGAGCAATCGATCAACTTTGTGCTTATAAATTTGCTAAATCTAAGTCAAATAACATTATTATTATTTGTTCTACCCCGGTGGTAATACCATTATTATTGTAAACTACAAATAAAATCTACTAACATGTTGAAGTTCTCTTTTTTTAATAACACGAAAATACCTTTTTAAACTCAACATCAGAGCAAATTTTAATATTATTCTAAATCTATTCACAAATGTTGTCCAGTTCAGGATCTCAACATGATTCATATCTGAACCAAGAACAAACCTGTGTTCTGTTTTATGAGACATGAAATATTTGACCAGATTTAAATCTGATTGATATTTTCTGATAGTAAATTTCATTCAGAATTTCCTCCGTGCCTCCGAAATCCGGCTTATTTGCAATGGTCGTATTGTTACCATATTGCACATCTCAGTTGACTGCATTTTCTTATGGTGTTCCTTCCGAGAGCATCAGCACATAAATCTTATTGTTTTCTGTTGCAGTTCTCTGGTTGATCGTTAGTGTAGAGGTGCCCTATTAACAGATGAGACAAGAGGTTTTTATCAAAACGTTTTCGAACACAGTTCCTACAGAAAGCTCTTACCTAATTGTACAGTTTGATGCATCCAAAAGAATAATCAAGGTTTGACAGTGTATTTAACACCAGAACTGTTCGATATTTGCATGTCACAAGCTTTTCTAAAAATATATTTGTAATTATCATAACGGAACCGCTTTATGCCTTCTTGTTTTATTTTACGGTGGTACCCCACCGCCGTGAAACGGCCCACCCGCTGGCTGAGCCACCAGTCCGAGACAAGAACCTTTTCAGGAGAATACGTACTAAACAACTACCGCAGCGCCACCTACTCGTGAAAAATAAAAGCTGGGAGTTCCCCCACCAGCTCGGGGAGGTATTCACCAAAAAATTAATCAAAAACTTCTTCGAAGCGCCATCTACCGTCAAAATGAAAAAGCTGGGAACTCCCCCACCAGAAAAAAAGGATGAGCAATACGTTGGACAATTTCGAAAGTAGGAAAAAATTAACAATTGCAAGCTTGTACATATATGTTTAAATCTGCAATATGTGAATCATATATCGATTTGTTATAGAATTGTGCTATGTCGAATAAGCGTGTTGAATAGAAAATATTACTGTTCGGAAAAATCACTTTCAGCCTAAATTATTCACAACCAACAAATCAATTGTCCGCCATAGGTATCAATTGCCCACTCGTTTTTTCCACATGCTAGTTATTATGACACTAACAGTAAGCATGAAAACGGTCCGCATTTATTTTCCAAAACTGAAAAACGCTCTCTGGGCGATATGATTTTCTCGTTCAGCATACTTTGAACTACATTCTGGCCGAGTTTGAGTATTGGGAAATGGGTCCGAGGGCAGATATTTGGTAATCAATACAAAATTAATAATTCATCAAGGAAAACTTGAAAACTTTGATCGAAATTTATTTTCCAAAACTAAAAAACGCTCTCTAAAGCGATATGATTTTCTCGTTCACCATACTTTGAACTACATTCTGGCCGAATTTGAGTATTGGGAAATGGGTCCGACGGCAGATATTCGATTAATAATAAAACAATCAATATTACATAATATCAAATTTCTGAAACGCCATCTACTCGTGATTTCATGCACTTCAGTACAATTCCCCCACCAATTAGAAATTGAAAAGTTTTGATCAAATTTAATTTTCCAAAACTAAAAAACGCTCTCTAGGCAATATGATTTTCTCGTTCAGCATACTTTGAACTACATTCTGGCTAAATTTGAGTATTGGGAAATGGGTCCGACGGCAGATATTTGGTAATCAATACGAAATCAATAATTCATCAAGGAAAACTTGAAAACTTTGATCGAAATTTATTTTCCAAAACTAAAAAACGCTCTCAAGGCGATATGATTTTCTCGTTCAACATACTTTGAACTACATTCTGGCCAAATTTGAGTATTGGGAAATGGGTTCGACGGCAGATATTTGGTAATCAATACGAAATCAATAATTCATCAAGGAAAACTTGAAAACTTTGATCGAAATTTATTTTCCAACGCTCTATGGGCGATATGATTTTCTCGTTCAGCATACTTTGAACTACATTCTGGCCGAATTTGAGTATTGGGAAATGGGTCCGACGGCAGATATTCGATTATTAATAAAACAATCAATATTACATGATATCAAATTTCTGAAGCGCCATCTACTCGTGATTTCATGCACTTCAGTACATCCCCCCACCAGTTAGAGATTGAAAAGTTTTGATCAAATTTAATTTTCCAAAACTAAAAAACGCTCTCTAGGCAATATGATTTTCTCGTTCAGCATACTTTGAACTACATTCTGGCCAAATTTGAGTATTGGGGAATGGGTCCGACGGCAGATATTTGGTAATCAATACAAAAGCAATAATTCATCAAGGAAAACTTGAAAACTTTGATCGAAATTTATTTTCCAAAACTGAAAAACGCTTTCTGGGCGATATGATTTTCTCGTTCAGCATACTTTGAACTACATTCTGGCCGAGTTTGAGTATTGGGAAATGGGTTCGAGGGCAGATATTTGGTAATCAATACGAAATCAATAATTCATCAAGGAAATCTTGAAAACTTTGATCGAAATTTATTTTCCAAAACTAAAAAACGCTCTCTAGGCGATATGATTTTCTCGTTCAACATACTTTGAACTACATTCTGGCCAAATTTGAGTATTGGGAAATGGGTCCGACGGCAGATATTTGGTAATCAATACGAAATCAATAATTCATCAAGGAAAACTTGAAAACTTTGATCGAAATTTATTTTCCAAAACTAAAAAACGCTCTCTGGGCGATATGATTTTCTCGTTCAGCATACTTTGAACTACATTCTGGCCGAGTTTGAGTATTGGGAAATGGGTCCGAGGGCAGATATTTGGTAATCAATACGAAATCAAAAATAGTCATATATTCCTAAATGGATCTCACTCACTATTTTCAGCGATGGTTTGAACGATTTTCACAAACTTAGATTCAAATGAAAGTTCTTCCGGTCCCATACGGAATTTCTGAATTTCATCCGGATCCGAATTATAGGGTAAAGTGTGTTCAATATTGTACACCATCACACCGGCGAAACAAAACCGTAAAAAAATTTGAAACTGAACTCAAAACCGTTATTCCCAATCTTAGGGTCAAATGAAAGGTCTTAAGGTCCTACCAAAAATTAGTGCATATTTTTGGATAAAACAAAAATTTAAATCGCCGTTTCAAGTACGATCACAAAATCGTATAAAATTTTCAAAATTTGAATACAAACTAGTAGACTTTGTATGTCATGTTAGTTGGTGGCCGTACGAACCGACTTTGATTATACCGGTTCTCGGGTTCCGGTGTTGGAAGTACATATAATAGTGAACCCACTTCGTTTTCTAATGGATGGCCTAACCGATCAGATCTGTTTCATTCTCTATGTTATACTAATTAATGCACAAACAACCCCTTGGATTCTTTCAAAAATCGAAGAGAAATATTTTGAACAGAATACCACAATATTATATATGAGAAAGGTATCATTACACCACTAGGTGGATTAAAACAGGTTTTTGATGAATTCATCGCAGCCAAGTAATCCGTAAAATAATGGAAAGATACATTAACAGCATAAGGCGCTTGACAATTCCACTGTCCGAAAACAAAAATTCGGGCGAGACAAAGTTCGACGGGCCAGCTAGTCAGAAATATAATTTTGAAACATTCCCCCAAATTAGTTAACAAACTAAAAACTTTTTCTGTGCCATACAGTTATTTTCAGTGTGAACGCACAATTTATTTAAAATTCACTCAAATGTTGATACTATGTTTTGAGAGTGCATTTTCTGACATATTCGAAATTTACATTTGAAGTTGGCATCACTTTTTCTATGATTCATCATTCCCAAGCTAGGTATAAAGTTATCAGGACGTTTTTTCGAGCGCTAGGAGTGTTAGAAGCAGAAAGTGAATATTAGTGTTAGTCGGGAATTTTTAACCTTTTGAAGGATATTTCAATTTAAGTAAAAACAGCCTTTCTGAAGGCTATATCGCTTTAAGGTACGTGGTAAATTCATGAATCATCATTTTTCTGATCAACTCATCGAGCACCGCGTTATGTAGTTTTCGTTTTTAAATTGCACTACACCGGTGTAGTAAGGTTGCACTGAAACCGTTCGTTTTTGCCAATTGCACTACACCCGTGCTACACTTTTTCTGCACCGATACCACTGGTGTAGCACTCATCAAAAGTTTGGTGTAGCTCTGTGCAATGGAATCATTTATGGTAGTCATTTTTGTTCGTTTATTCATGCCTCCGTGTAGCACTGCACCGGTGTAGTGCAAATTAAAAACGAAAACGCCATTAGTTTTTTATTTTTTCTTTGAGGTATGTGTGTTTGTTCGTAAACATTAGGCGAGCTTTTTTATATGATGACTAATAAAATTGCACGTTGATCCTTTACAAGTACTGTCCAGGACTCGTACTCGTGAAAGTTAACCGGTCTAATCAGAGTTTTGTAGATAATAAACATCATACGACGACAAATTTTGCTCGATCAAAGCGTCTGGCGAAGTCCAAAGTGATCACGATCCTCCCAAAATGCATCTCTGAATTTCTCTATACTATCGCACTGTTAGCGCAACTATAAATGAACTATAAAATATTTAGGCAGTTTTGTTATTAATGAACGAATTTATTTATTTTGCGAATGGTCTGGTAATTTTTTTACTTTATAAAAAAGCTGTTTCAAAACGATTTTCGTATTTCTGCATAAAATGTTCAAAACGACGTATGTGACATTTAAGCTGAACCGAGAAAAGCGATGTTGAAAAATAATCGCACAATTTTAAATCCTATTTAAAAATGAAACAACTTCATCTCTTCACTAAATCGTCCAATGTGTATGCGTGCAACGAATCATAGTGACTCATTCACAATTTTCAACTACAAAGATAACTTTTAGGCAAAAACGACACTTACGTCGTTTTGTAATTTGATCATGTACATTGGACAGTAGGATAGGTCGTTTTAAGCGCTATTCGCACTAGGCCGTGACGTATCCGGAACGGGACTGGACCGGATTCCGTCCGGGTTACGCTTCAAATTTGCAGCTCCATGTGAATATTCTCACTAGACCGTGTGGTACCCGTGTCTGTAACGATACACGTCCGAAGCACGGTCAAAGCATGCGTTGACTCAAAGTTACTATTGACAGGGACTGGAATTGTCACATGTTTCCATCCAAGGCTCCAAGATACAGCGGGAAATTCCACAAAAATCGTTAGCAATCTTCTTCCACATATCTTCTATTGGTTTCGGCATTGCATCGTCGATTAATTTTTCGGTAACTACACGACATATCTCGTGAACAATCTGGTAGACAGCCCTAAGTCTGTAACTAAATGCTATGATTTTTTGCGTGTCTCCTGTTGATAAATATCTGAAATCATGAGACGAACACAAACCATAAGCCATCTCAATGATCGTTATAAAATTTTAGGTTGGAGTTTCTTTGACATTTACAAAGAAATCTTAACAAGTCAATGAAAATATCTTAAATACACTGCCAGCCTCTCTCGGAGAGTTACTGCTAATCGGAATGTAGTGTCATGCTTTTTAAGACACGGATGAATTTTACTCAACAGCGAGTTGAAACAAGCTTCTGACATTCGGAAATATTCCTTGATCTCGTCATTCACAAGCTGCTTATATAAGGTGATGAATTCACCCTCAACTGCTCTTTTTCGCCAAAGTTCGTGCATCCAAGCAGAGATGTCTATCTCCTCTGTGTGACTAAGAGCAAGCAAAATTTCTCCCCTCGCACTGACAACTTCAACGAGAGCTCTTCTCTTTCACATTTATACACCACTGTTGTGTAAGTGTGCACGCATCATGAGTGCGTTTGTTTATTTCCTTTTACCTCTTCCACTGAATCGCACCAAAGTGCTAGAGCATTAGCTAATAAATTCTCTGAGGAGGATGCAGATACTTTCACAGAGGTGTACACGCCGGTGAGCACTCTGCTGTATGGTTTTCGTAGATGAAGCGTGGACACGCAAAATCAGCAAAATAAAACAATTTATCGTAAAATTTTCGGTTTTCCTTGCAAATTTTTCATAGCAAGGCTAGATCTACTCTCTATTAATTGAAGTTCACAGAAGTGTTCGCTCACAATCACGCGCCAGTGGTCACTTGGGTGTATTTAGACGAGAGCGCGTCTGAGCGATTCATGCGAAGAGAATGTGTTTCACTCGCGCCAGCTGCTTTAACCACAAGCACACACTCAAATGCTTTCTATTCGACACTGAGAAGAAGTGCGCTTTCCTCTTTGTGCGGTGCTTCGTTTTTTTCATCCTCGGTGTGGCAAAAATCTGACTCTAGCGTGTATAACTCTGGTGAAATGCCATCTCTGCATCCAAGTCTTCTTTCTTTATTTTGTTTGTATTTAAACTGCTGATTATCTTCGCCATTCCGAGCAATTGCAATTATGGCCAATTCTTTGTTGAAAAAATGTGCCATTTTCGTGAGGAACAGAAGCACATCAATTTCAACGATTGTGTATGTTACTAATAGCAACGGTAGCGACACGGAAAGTGCACGGTATGATGAGAATATTTTACAAATAAATCCCGGCACGTTGCGGTCCCGTTCCGGATACGTCATGGCCTAGTGTGGATAGCGCTTAAAACGACCTATCCTGCTGTCCCATGTACATGATCAAATTACAAAACGACGTAAGTGTCGTTTTTGCCTAAAAGTTATCTTTGTAGTTGAAAATTGTGAATTAGTCACTATGATACGTTGCACGCATACACATTGGACGATTTAGTGAAGAGATGAAGTTGTTTTCAATTACTCATTTTTAAATAGGATTTAAAATTGTGCGATTATTTTTCAACATCGCTTTTCTCGGTTCAGCTTAAATGTCACATACGTCGTTTTGAACATTTTATGCAGAAATACAAAAATCGTTTTGAAACAGCTTTTTTATAAAGTAAAAAAATTACCAGACCATTCGCAAAATAAATAAATTCGTTCATTAATAACAAAACTGCCTAAATATTTTATAGTTCATTTATAGTTGCGCTAACAGTGCGATAGTACAGAGAAATTCAGATGCATTTTGGGAGGATCGTGATCACTTTGGATTTCGCGGACGCTTTGATCGAGCAAAATTTGTTGTCGTATGATGTTTATTATCTACAAAACTCTGATTAGACCGGTTTACTTTCACGAGTACGAGTCCTGGACAGTACTTGTAAAGGATCAACGTGCAATTTTATTAGTCATCATATAAAAAAGCTCGCCTAATGTTTACGAACAAACACACATACCTCAAAGAAAAAATAAAAAACTAATGGCGTTTTCGATTTTAATTTGCACTACACCGGTGCAGTGCTACACGGAGGCATGAATAAACGAACAAAAATGACTACCATAAATGATTCCATTGCACAGAGCTACACCAAACTTTTGATGAGTGCTACACCAGTGGCACGATGTAAAATACCCTGGTGATCACGTTTTTCTATGTGTTAGTGCGGTTGTCATTTCATTTTGGAATAACAGAGAGACGTGAAGAAGAAAAAACATAAACAAATGACGTTCCGGGAGTTGCCTTTATGAAAATATTTAGAGTTTGTTCTGTTTGCGAAAATATTGACAGTGAAATGCGGTGTTTTGTTCCGGGGTGTTTCAATCGTTTTCATCATCTGCATTTAAAATGCCACCCACAGCACAATCACTCCATTATTCATAATAACTGTAATAGATATCACAGTGCGATCCGCCAAATCCGTCCTCTAACGAAATGAACAGAATCGGATGTGTGTAAAATTTTCTATATTTCGACGTTACCTTGCAAGCCCTTGAAGAAAAAATGTCCAGATTTTCAATTAGTGTCAAAGATTCGCCAGGCTGCGCGACAACTGGAGTAACTTAGAAGTGAAATCCCGAACTGAACTGGTCGTTTGTTTATGTTTACATGCTTGAATCCCGGCGCGCCATACTTAATTTCGTGAGAAAATTACCAACACAACCAAAACTGTCTTATTACGCCACCAGTGTATTTAACGTCGTGCACCAGTGGTATCGGTGCCAGAGATGCCATTTATACAGATTTATCTGTATTATACAGATTTTTACATGCTCATACAGATTTAATACAGAGTACAGATTTTATACAGGTTTCCTCGATTTAATACAGATTTATACAGATCTCACAAAAAGTAAGAAAAAAAAACTTTTTTGTCTGAGCTATCTTTTAGTATTTGATAACAGTGACGAGATAAAAGTCTATCAATCAACGGACAAATAACAAATTGATATGGAAATCTATTGTCTAATCCATTTATATTATCATTTGAAACCAATTTGAACTGATTTTCAAGGAAGTAATGGTATCATGAAACTTTACTGTCAAACTGAGAGTTGTATAATCCGACTTGACGTTGCATATTGGGTGCTGAAATTCCAAGTCAAATTATGAAGACAACAATTTTAAACTATATGGAATTACAATTCAATTGTTGTGAATAAAAAAAATTAAAAAAAACTATGAAATTTCGTCGTTAAATATTCTTGTAAGCGCGGCAATGACTGATTGAGTCAACCATCCTACAGCCACAATCTATTGAAATAACTTTTAGGATCATTTTGTTGTAAGAATTTCCATTTATTAGTGAATACAGATTAATACAGATTTTTTATTCAAAGCAATACAGATTTTCTATGAAAATATCTGGCATCTCTGATCGGTGCAGAAAAAGTGTAGCAGGGGTGTAGTGCAATTGGCAAAAACGAACGGTTTCAGTGCAACCTTACTACACCGGTGTAGTGGAATTTAAAAACGAAAACTACATAACGCGGTGCTCGATGAGTTGATCAGAAATTCATGAATTTACCACGTACCTTAAAGCGATATAGCCTTCAGAAAGGCTGTTTTTACTTAAATTGAAATATCCTTCAAAAGGTTAAAAATTCCCGACTAACACTAATGTTCACTTTCTGCTTCTAACACTCCTAGCGCTCGAAAAAACGTCCTGATAACTTTATACCTAGCTTGGGAATGATGAATCATAGAAAAAGTGATGCCAACTTCAAATGTAAATTTCGAATATGTCAGAAAATGCACTCTCAAAACATAGTATCAACATTTGCGTGAATTTTAAATAAATTGTGCGTTCACACTGAAAATAACTGTATGGCACAGAAAAAGTTTTTAGTTTGTTAACTAATTTGGGGGAATGTTTCAAAATTATATTTCTGACTAGCTGGCCCGTCGAACTTTGTCTCGCCCGAAATTTTGTTTTCGGACAGTGGAATTGTCAAGCGCCTTATGCTGTTAATGTATCTTTCCATTATTTTACGGATTACTTGGCTGCGATGAATTCATCAAAAACCTGCTTTAATCCACCTAGTGGTGTAATGATACCTTTCTCATATGTAATATAGTGGTATACTGTTCAAAATATTTCTCTTCGATTTTTGAAAGAATTCAAGGGGTTTTTTGTGCATTAATTAGTATTTTTTTCGGTATTTTAACGATATCAAACTAACTAGAGATTATAAGAGGAGAAAGAATATGAAATCATAGAGCCATAGTACTCAAGGAAGAGCAAGGATGTGAAGAATAAAGTGCGGAAAAGTGAGACGTGACAAGGGTCATTTAAGTAAGCAGTAGGTTTTAATGGACTGGCATTTGAAAGCTGTTTAATGCATAATCCAGTAAAAGTTACGTGTTTCATAGGTAAAATGTAATGTACTGTTCATATCACATTTATCTATCAGTTCATACCAAATTTAGATACCAGAAAATTACTATTTTATATATTGGTTGAAGTCAAAAGGGAGATTCCAGATTTTAGTATAAATCTATGGAATGAAAAATGTCATGAAATATAAAATATTTATTTCAGAAAATTGTCATATAATTCCAATGGTTTAAAAAGCAACTAATAACGTCGTGGTATTTCAAATCGACAAGCTTCCAGAAATCGTTTAAGTTGTCACTGCCATCCAACCGAAGCCGAAGTCGAGATCCAAGAACTCCCACAACACTACCGATGCAGGTTGAAGTCGCATTACATGGTTCCAGTGTCTCTAGCTTCATACCGACGGTCTGTTTGAAGCATTCGGCAGGAGCGAGTAAACTTCTGCACTCACGCAGGCACTCGGTCCAGTTGAACACATGGAAACTTTCATACTTGAATGGTCCGGTCGATGGAGTAAAAAATTGTAATTAAATAACTTTTCTCGCAAATATTTACACTACTTACACTTCGAGGGCCACTGCTCGCCATTTTCAAAATCGAGTTTTTCACACTGGAAATTCACGTAGATTGTTTGACGTTTGGTCAATTCACGTAAACCTTATGTGATGACTCTATTCATTTTAGGGGATGTTCGTATAACATTCATTTTCGTCACGTAAAATATTCAATTTGACATTTGAAACCATTCTACGTGATTTTTCAAGTGAATCGAACGTGAATTTTTATTTGAGTGTAGGACATTAACCCTCAGGGTACGGACTGGGTTACCGTAACCCGAGCGAAATTTGAAAGAAGCGCCATACGAAGAGAAGTCGGCGAGGGGGGTCCGGACCAGGGGGGGAAAAAACTTATAGGTACACACTACTAGAGGCCCAAGCGGCAGAGTCAGTCTCCGCTTTGTGTCCGAGCTAGACACATATAAACATTGTGCTCGGGTGTGGTACACCCAGTCCGTATCGAACGTTACAAAATCCAAAATTTTCAAAAAAATTAAGTTTTAATTTTCGTCTGTTTGCCGCTGAGGAATAAAAAGGTAAGTAAGAATACGTACTCTTTACTTAATTTTGTAGATTCTAACCTCAAAATAACGCGTTGTACATGGTGTAAGCGAAGTATTGTAGTAGATCTCAATCACTTGAACGTACGTCTTATATCGAAATCTTTGCTGCTCGTAGTGAATTATAACTCATTAAATTTTGTTTCTTGTAATTTTTTGTTAAAGAACACGCATTAAAAACATGGCAACGCGTCGAATCACTCGAAGCGTTGCTGCTTTGGAGGAGTTGTACAAGGAAAACGAGGAGGACAGCGTTACAGAGAATGACAGTGACACCGACGACGCCGTAGGTGCGGAAGAGGAAAGTTCTCACGATTCTGAAACAGACGCAGTATTATAAGTATTATAAGTGCCTTAGATGTCATAAGGCGATGTGTAAAGAGCACGTAGCGAAACTGTGCTGCGAGTGCGGCAATATTATGTAACATGACTTGTGTAACTTTTTAATAATAAATATTCGCCTTTAACAATTATGTTTGGTATTTATTTATATAATACTACTCAACAATATCTGAGAAACAATTTTTTTACGCTCAAAGTAATTAATTTTAACCTTTATCATCATAAATCAACAAAACAACATTTTTTCACTAACTCGAAAAAACGCGTATTTTCATTTTTCAAAAAAAAATATAGTTTTTGGAATAAATCAAAAAACCGTTATGGACATTTGTAAGAACTACTTTTTACCTTTCAAATGCGAGTTATACAATGTAAATATTTTTTTTTTTTCAAAAAGTTACAGCATTTTGAAAAAAAACGTTTTTTACAAAAAAATTTCAAGACCCGTTCACATTTTTCATTAAAATTTTTTTTTCAATCAGTTAAATGATTAATCTGACAACTCTATTATATTTTTGAGACAATTTCACACAACATAAAAAAAAATTATTCAAATTGACAAAGTACAGCTCGATATACACCCAATCAAAGTCGCCGGGTTAGGCTAACCCTGTCCGTACTGAACGTAACTTTTTTATAGTCCGTACCCTGAGGGTTAAGAATACATTATTGTGTCATAGGACCGTGATGAAAATAAAATATTTTCTGGAACAAAAACGAACTTATAAATTTTATTCTGTAATGAAAACAAATACAATATCACGAACTGTTGCTCCGACGAGCGGTTCGACAGGAGGAGAAATTGTTTTGAGCTTTTGTGTAGAATTTGTGTTACCCTTTTTTAAGCAAAAAATAATAGGGGTACCAACCGCCGTGAAACGGCCCACCCGCTGGCTGAGCCACCAGTCCGAGACAAGAACCTTTTCAGGAGAATACGTACTAAACAACTACCGCAGCGCCACCTACTCGTGAAAAATGAAAGCTGGGAATTCCCCAACAAGCTCGGGGAGGTATTCACCAAAAAATTAATCAAAAACTTCTTCGAAGCGCCATCTACCGTCAAAATGAAAAAGCTGGGAACTCCCCCACCAGAAAAAAAGGATGAGCAATACGTTGGACAATTTCGAAAGTAGGACAAAATTAACAATTGCAAGCTTGTACATATATGTTTAAATCTGCAATATGTGAATCATATATCGATTTGTTATAGAATTGTGCTATGTCGAATAAGCGTGTTGAATAGAAAATATTACTGTTCGGAAAAATCACTTTCAGCCTGAATTATTCACAACCAACCAATCAATTGTCCGCCATAGGTATCAATTGCCCACTCGTTTTTTCCACATGCTAGTTATTATGACACTAACAGTAAACAGGAAAACGGTCCGCATTTATTTTCCAAAACTGAAAAACGCTCTCTGAGCGATATGATTTTCTCATTCAGCATACTTTGAACTACATTCTGGCCGAGTTTGAGTATTGGGAAATGGGTCCGAGGGCAGATATTTGGTAATCAATACAAAATCAATAATTCATCAAGGAAAACTTGAAAACTTTGATCGAAATTTATTTTCCAAAACTAAAAAACGCTCTCTGGGCGATATGATTTTCTCGTTCAGCATACTTTGAACTACATTCTGGCCGAATTTGAGTATTGGGAAATGGGTCCGACGGCAGATATTCGATTATTAATAAAACAATCAATATTACATAATATCAAATTTCTGAAACGCCATCTACTCGTGATTTCATGCACTTCAGTACATCCCCCCACCAGTTAGAGATTGAATAGTTTTGATCAAATTTAATTTTCCAAAACTAAATAACGCTCTCTAGGCAATATGATTTTCTCGTTCAGCATACTTTGAACTACATTCTGGCCAAACTTGAGTATTGGGAAATGGGTCCGACGGCAGATATTTGGTAATCAATACAAAATCAATAATTCATCAAGGAAAATTTATCTACTCGTGATTTAATGCACTTCAGTACAATTCCCCCACCAGTTAGAGATTGACAAGTTTTGATCAAATTTAATTTTCCAAAACTAAAAAACGCTCTCTAGGCAATATGATTTTCTCGTTCAGCATACTTTGAACTACATTCTGGCCGAGTTTGAGTATTGGGAAATGGGTCTGACGGCAGATATTTGGTAATCAATACATTCATCATGGAAAACTGGAGAATTTCGATCGAAATTTATTTTACAAAACTAAAAAACGCTCTCTGGGCGATATGATTTTCTCGTTCAGCATACTTTGAACTACATTCTGGCCGAGTTTGAGTATTGGGAAATGGGTCCGAGGGCAGATATTTGGTAATCAATACGAAATCAATAATTCATCAAGGAAAACTTGAAAACTTTGATCGAAATTTATTTTCCAAAACTAAAAAACGCTCTCTGGGCGATATGATTTTCTCGTTCAGCATACTTTGAACTACATTCTGGCCGAGTTTGAGTATTGGGAAATGGGTCCGAGGGCAGATATTTGGTAATCAATACGAAATCAATAATTCATCAAGGAAAACTTGAAAACTTTGATCGAAATTTATTTTCCAAAACTAAAAAACGCTCTCTGGGCGATATGATTTTCTCGTTCAGCATACTTTGAACTACATTCTGGCCGAGTTTGAGTATTGGGAAATGGGTCCGAGGGCAGATATTTGGTAATCAATACGAAATCAATAATTCATCAAGGAAAACTTTGATCGAAATTTATTTTCCAAAACTGAAAAACGCTCTCTGGGCGATATGATTTTCTCGTTCAGCATACTTTGAACTACATTCTGGCCGAGTTTGAGTATTGGGAAATGGGTCCGAGGGCAGATATTTGGTAATCAATACGAAATCAATAATTCATCAAGGAAAACTTGAAAACTTTGATCGAAATTTATTTTCCAAAACTAAAAAACGCTCTCTGGGCGATATGATTTTCTCGTTCAGCATACTTTGAACTACATTTTGGCCGAGTTTGAGTATTGAGAAATGGGTTCGGGGGCAGATATTTGGTAATCAATACAAAAGCAATAATTCATCAAGGAAAACTGGAGAACTTCGATCGAAATTTATTTTCCAAAACTAAAAAACGCTTTCTAGGCGATACGATTTTCTCGTTCAGCATACTTTGAACTACATTCTGGCCAAATTTGAGTATTGAGAAATGGGTCCGACGGCAGATATTTGGTAATCAATACGAAATCAATAATTCATCAAGGAAAACTTGAAAACTTTGATCGAAATTTATTTTCCAAAACTGAAAAACGCTCTCTGGACGATATGATTTTCTCGTTCAGCATACTTTGAGCTACATTCTGGCCGAGTTTGAGTATTGGGAAATGGGTCCGAGGGCAGATATTTGGTAATCAATACGAAATCAATAATTCATCAAGGAAAACTTGAAAACTTGTATCGAAATTTATTTTCCAGAACTAAAAAACGCTCTCTAGGCAATATGATTTTATCGTTCAGCATACTTTGAACTACATTCTGGCCGAGTTTGAGTATTGGGAAATAGGTCCGACGGCAGATATTTGGTAATCAATACGAAATCAATAATTCATCAAGAAAAACTTGAAAACTTTGTTCGAAATTTATTTTCCAAAACTAAAAAACGCTCTCTAGGCGATATGATTTTCTCGTTCAACATACTTTGAACTACATTCTGGCCAAATTTGAGTATTGGGAAATGGGTCCGACGGCAGATATTTGGTAATCAATACGAAATCAATAATTCATCAAGGAAAACTTGAAAACTTTGATCGAAATTTATTTTCCAAAACTGAAAAACGCTCTCTGGGCGATATGATTTTCTCGTTCAGCATACTTTGAACTACATTCTGGCCGAGTTTGAGTATTGGGAAATGGGTCCGAGGGCAGATATTTGGTAATCAATACGAAATCAAAAATAGTCATATATTCCTAAATGGATCTCACTAACTTTTTTCTGCAATGGTTTGAACGATTTCCACAAACTTAGATTCAAATGAAAGTTCTTCCGGTCCCATACGGAATTTCTGAATTTCATCCGGATCCTAGTTATAGGGTAAAGTGTGTTCAATATTGTACACCATCACACCGGCGAAACAAAACCGTAAAAAAATTTCAAATTGAACTCAAAACCGTTATTCCAATCTTAGGGTCAAATGAAAGGTCTTAAGATCCTATCAAAAATTAGTGCATATTTTCGGATAAAACAAAAATTTAAATCGCCGTTTCAAGTACGATCACAAAATCGTATAAAATTTTCAAAATTTGAATACAAACTAGTAGACTTTGTATGTCATGTTAGTTGGTGGCCGTACGAACCGACTTTGATTATACCGGTTCTCGGGTTCCGGTGTTGGAAGTACATATAATAGTGAACCCACTTCGTTTTCTGATGGATGGCCCAACCGATCAGATCTGTTTCATTCTCTATGTTATACTAATTAATTTTTTTTTTTTTTTTTTTTTTACTTTTTTATTTATGACTTCTGGTCAGTCAGTAATTTTTACTTTTTTCGGTATTTTAACGATATCAAACTAACTAGAGATTATAAGAGGAGAAAGAATATGAAATCATAGAGCCATAGTACTCAAGGAAGAGCAAGGATGTGAAGAATAAAGTGCGGAAAAGTGAGACGTGACAAGGGTCATTTAAGTAAGCAGAAGGCTTCTCGTATCTAAACTTTTACCTTCTACCAGAGGAGTCGAACTTAGGCATCTAAAGATACGAGTCATCCGAGTCTCTGATATGTCAGAAAGTAAAGGCAAAGGTCGTTTGCCATTTACTGTCCGAACCGGCCGGTTCGGACAGTAAATGGCAAACGACCTTTGCCTTTACTTTCTGACATATCAGAGACTCGGATGACTCGTATCTTTAGATGCCTAAGTTCGACTCCTCTGGTAGAAGGTAAAAGTTTAGATACGAGAAGCCTTCTGCTTACTTAAATGACCCTTGTCACGTCTCACTTTTCCGCACTTTATTCTTCACATCCTTGCTCTTCCTTGAGTACTATGGCTCTATGATTTCATATTCTTTCTCCTCTTATAATCTCTAGTTAGTTTGATATCGTTAAAATACCGAAAAAAGTGAAAATTACTGACTGACCAGAAGTCATAAATAAAAAAGTAAAAAAAAAAAAAAAAAAAAAAAATTAATTAGTATAACATAGAGAATGAAACAGATCTGATCGGTTGGGCCATCCATCAGAAAACGAAGTGGGTTCACTATTATATGTACTTCCAACACCGGAACCCGAGAACCGGTATAATCAAAGTCGGTTCGTACGGCCACCAACTAACATGACATACAAAGTCTACTAGTTTGTATTCAAATTTTGAAAATTTTATACGATTTTGTGATCGTACTTGAAACGGCGATTTAAATTTTTGTTTTATCCGAAAATATGCACTAATTTTTGATAGGATCTTAAGACCTTTCATTTGACCCTAAGATTGGAATAACGGTTTTGAGTTCAATTTGAAATTTTTTTACGGTTTTGTTTCGCCGGTGTGATGGTGTACAATATTGAACACACTTTACCCTATAACTAGGATCCGGATGAAATTCAGAAATTCCGTATGGGACCGGAAGAACTTTCATTTGAATCTAAGTTTGTGGAAATCGTTCAAACCATTGCAGAAAAAAGTTAGTGAGATCCATTTAGGAATATATGACTATTTTTGATTTCGTATTGATTACCAAATATCTGCCCTCGGACCCATTTCCCAATACTCAAACTCGGCCAGAATGTAGTTCAAAGTATGCTGAACGAGAAAATCATATCGCCCAGAGAGCGTTTTTCAGTTTTGGAAAATAAATTTCGATCAAAGTTTTCAAGTTTTCCTTGATGAATTATTGATTTCGTATTGATTACCAAATATCTGCCGTCGGACCCATTTCCCAATACTCAAATTTGGCCAGAATGTAGTTCAAAGTATGTTGAACGAGAAAATCATATCGCCTAGAGAGCGTTTTTTAGTTTTGGAAAATAAATTTCGAACAAAGTTTTCAAGTTTTTGTTGATGAATTATTGATTTCGTATTGATTACCAAATATCTGCCGTCGGACCTATTTCCCAATACTCAAACTCGGCCAGAATGTAGTTCAAAGTATGCTGAACGATAAAATCATATTGCCTAGAGAGCGTTTTTTAGTTTTGGAAAATAAATTTCGATACAAGTTTTCAAGTTTTCCTTGATGAATTATTGATTTCGTATTGATTACCAAATATCTGCCCTCGGACCCATTTCCCAATACTCAAACTCGGCCAGAATGTAGCTCAAAGTATGCTGAACGAGAAAATCATATCGCCCAGAGAGCGTTTTTCAGTTTTGGAAAATAAATTTCGATCAAAGTTTTCAAGTTTTCCTTGATGAATTATTGATTTCGTATTGATTACCAAATATCTGCCGTCGGACCCATTTCTCAATACTCAAATTTGGCCAGAATGTAGTTCGAAGTATGCTGAACGAGAAAATCGTATTGCCTAGAAAGCGTTTTTTAGTTTTGGAAAATAAATTTCGATCGAAGTTCTCCAGTTTTCCTTGATGAATTATTGCTTTTGTATTGATTACCAAATATCTGCCCCCGAACCCATTTCTCAATACTCAAACTCGGCCAAAATGTAGTTCAAAGTATGCTGAACGAGAAAATCATATCGCCCAGAGAGCGTTTTTTAGTTTTGGAAAATAAATTTCGATCAAAGTTTTCAAGTTTTCCTTGATGAATTATTGATTTCGTATTGATTACCAAATATCTGCCCTCGGACCCATTTCCCAATACTCAAACTCGGCCAGAATGTAGTTCAAAGTATGCTGAACGAGAAAATCATATCGCCCAGAGAGCGTTTTTCAGTTTTGGAAAATAAATTTCGATCAAAGTTTTCCTTGATGAATTATTGATTTCGTATTGATTACCAAATATCTGCCCTCGGACCCATTTCCCAATACTCAAACTCGGCCAGAATGTAGTTCAAAGTATGCTGAACGAGAAAATCATATCGCCCAGAGAGCGTTTTTTAGTTTTGGAAAATAAATTTCGATCAAAGTTTTCAAGTTTTCCTTGATGAATTATTGATTTCGTATTGATTACCAAATATCTGCCCTCGGACCCATTTCCCAATACTCAAACTCGGCCAGAATGTAGTTCAAAGTATGCTGAACGAGAAAATCATATCGCCCAGAGAGCGTTTTTTAGTTTTGGAAAATAAATTTCGATCAAAGTTTTCAAGTTTTCCTTGATGAATTATTGATTTCGTATTGATTACCAAATATCTGCCCTCGGACCCATTTCCCAATACTCAAACTCGGCCAGAATGTAGTTCAAAGTATGCTGAACGAGAAAATCATATCGCCCAGAGAGCGTTTTTTAGTTTTGTAAAATAAATTTCGATCGAAATTCTCCAGTTTTCCATGATGAATGTATTGATTACCAAATATCTGCCGTCAGACCCATTTCCCAATACTCAAACTCGGCCAGAATGTAGTTCAAAGTATGCTGAACGAGAAAATCATATTGCCTAGAGAGCGTTTTTTAGTTTTGGAAAATTAAATTTGATCAAAACTTGTCAATCTCTAACTGGTGGGGGAATTGTACTGAAGTGCATTAAATCACGAGTAGATAGCGTTTCAGAAATTTGATATTATGTAATATTGATTGTTTTATTAATAATCGAATATCTGCCGTCGGACCCATTTCCCAATACTCAAACTCGGCCAGAATGTAGTTCAAAGTATGCTGAACGAGAAAATCATATCGCCCAGAGAGCGTCTTTTAGTTTTGGAAAATAAATTTCGATCAAAGTTTTCAAGTTTTCCTTGATGAATTATTGATTTTGTATTGATTACCAAATATCTGCCGTCGGACCCATTTCCCAATACTCAAGTTTGGCCAGAATGTAGTTCAAAGTATGCTGAACGAGAAAATCATATTGCCTAGAGAGCGTTATTTAGTTTTGGAAAATTAAATTTGATCAAAACTATTCAATCTCTAACTGGTGGGGGGATGTACTGAAGTGCATGAAATCACGAGTAGATGGCGTTTCAGAAATTTGATATTATGTAATATTGATTGTTTTATTAATAATCGAATATCTGCCGTCGGACCCATTTCCCAATACTCAAATTCGGCCAGAATGTAGTTCAAAGTATGCTGAACGAGAAAATCATATCGCCCAGAGAGCGTTTTTTAGTTTTGGAAAATAAATTTCGATCAAAGTTTTCAAGTTTTCCTTGATGAATTATTGATTTTGTATTGATTACCAAATATCTGCCCTCGGACCCATTTCCCAATACTCAAACTCGGCCAGAATGTAGTTCAAAGTATGCTGAATGAGAAAATCATATCGCTCAGAGAGCGTTTTTCAGTTTTGGAAAATAAATGCGGACCGTTTTCCTGTTTACTGTTAGTGTCATAATAACTAGCATGTGGAAAAAACGAGTGGGCAATTGATACCTATGGCGGACAATTGATTGGTTGGTTGTGAATAATTCAGGCTGAAAGTGATTTTTCCGAACAGTAATATTTTCTATTCAACACGCTTATTCGACATAGCACAATTCTATAACAAATCGATATATGATTCACATATTGCAGATTTAAACATATATGTACAAGCTTGCAATTGTTAATTTTGTCCTACTTTCGAAATTGTCCAACGTATTGCTCATCCTTTTTTTCTGGTGGGGGAGTTCCCAGCTTTTTCATTTTGACGGTAGATGGCGCTTCGAAGAAGTTTTTGATTAATTTTTTGGTGAATACCTCCCCGAGCTTGTTGGGGAATTCCCAGCTTTCATTTTCACGAGTAGGTAGCGCTGCGGTAGTTGTTTAGTACGTATTCTCCTGAAAAGGTTCTTGTCTTGGACTGGTGGCTCAGCCAGCGGGTGGGCCGTTTCACGGCGGTTGGTACCCCTATTATTTTTTGCTTAAAAAAGGGTAACACAAATTCTACACAAAAGCTCAAAACAATTTCTCCTCCTGTCGAACCGCTCGTCGGAGCAACAGTTCGTGATATTGTATTTGTTTTCATTACAGAATAAAATTTATAAGTTCGTTTTTGTTCCAGAAAATATTTTATTTTCATCACGGTCCTATGACACAATAATGTATTCTTAATGTCCTACACTCAAATAAAAATTCACGTTCGATTCCCTTGAAAAATCACGTAGAATGGTTTCAAATGTCAAATTGAATATTTTACGTGACGAAAATGAATGTTATACGAACATCCCCTAAAATGAATAGAGTCATCACATAAGGTTTACGTGAATTGACCAAACGTCAAACAATCTACGTGAATTTCCAGTGTGAAAAACTCGATTTTGAAAATGGCGAGCAGTGGCCCTCGAAGTGTAAGTAGTGTAAATATTTGCGAGAAAAGTTATTTAATTACAATTTTTTACTCCATCGACCGGACCATTCAAGTATGAAAGTTTCCATGTGTTCAACTGGACCGAGTGCCTGCGTGAGTGCAGAAGTTTACTCGCTCCTGCCGAATGCTTCAAACAGACCGTCGGTATGAAGCTAGAGACACTGGAACCATGTAATGCGACTTCAACCTGCATCGGTAGTGTTGTGGGAGTTCTTGGATCTCGACTTCGGCTTCGGTTGGATGGCAGTGACAACTTAAACGATTTCTGGAAGCTTGTCGATTTGAAATACCACGACGTTATTAGTTGCTTTTTAAACCATTGGAATTATATGACAATTTTCTGAAATAAATATTTTATATTTCATGACATTTTTCATTCCATAGATTTATACTAAAATCTGGAATCTCCCTTTTGACTTCAACCAATATATAAAATAGTAATTTTCTGGTATCTAAATTTGGTATGAACTGATAGATAAATGTGATATGAACAGTACATTACATTTTACCTATGAAACACGTAACTTTTACTGGATTATGCATTAAACAGCTTTCAAATGCCAGTCCATTAAAACCTACGTGATAAGTAGGGTGGAAAATATTCACATAACTTTTCACGTAACTATAATATGATTATTATTTTGAGTGTATTTGACAGGTCCTAACTAGTGATGCAATTTCATAATTTCCTATGTAACAAACATGCAGATAAAAACAAGATAATGCAAATATAACAAAAATTATATTCATAACCAAATTATATGACTGTTATGTGACATTATTGCGTTGCACGATAAATGTTATGGTGGTATATACTTATTTAGCATTCCCTCTTAGCAGGCCGTTCAATTTTGTTGGTTTGTTGAACGACATATTGCACGAAATATTCGTTCAATTTGCTGGAACGGTTTGTTGTTGTTTTTTCTCTTGCAAAAATAGTGTGAAAATTAAGTGTTACATTTACATAGAAAGAAAATTTGTTGTTATTCTATGTGAAGTAGAAGTATTGTGCAGGTATGTATTGTTAGTTTAAACAAATAAGTGGAGAAAACTTCAGAAATTCTGCAGTGAAACTAGTCCAACGGGGCTCCAACTCCTCATGTTAAAAATGGCTCAACAATGGACCTCTGTCTGCCGGGTTTGTTGAACGAAAAAAATGGCATTCGGTTCAACGGTCTGTTTCAAAATCGGCAAACGAAGGTCCCGTGTTGGCCTCCCGTTGAACGATTGATTGGACTTTCATTGGACCAATGATCCAACGTATTGGACCAATGAAGGACCACCGTTGAACGTTTTTTTCTAAGTGGGTTTGATTTCATCCACAAAATTTTACACTCGTTATTTCCACAGTCACTGTGAATGTTATATAGGACCTTTTGTAATGTTTGTCTTGTAATACTCTACACTCAAAATAATAATCATGTTATAGTTACGTGAAAAGTTATGTGAATATTTTCCACCCTACTTTTCACGTAGATTTTAATGGACTGGCATTTAAAAGCTGTTTAATGCATAATCTTGTAAAACTTACTTGTTTCATAGGTATAGAATGTAATGTATTGTTCATATCCCATTTACCTATCAGTTCATATCAAATTTAGACACCAGAGAATTACTATTTTATATATTGGTTGAAGTCAAAAGGAAGATTTCGGATGTTTATATAAATCAATGAAATGAAAAACACCATGAAAAACAAAACTAAATGCAAACCTGTTGTTTATGAAATCATTGCTGAAACTACTTACTACGATTATAAAAAAGCCAACTTCAACGCAATGAATCAGTTTCTGTTCTCATTAAACTGGGAAGCTCTATTTTCTGAGTGTGATAGAAACTCTATTGCTACACTATGGACAAATATTATGTTATACTCTGTTGATCAGTTTGTCCCCAAAAAAAAATCATCGTCAACCAGTTTATCCTCCCTGGTCTAATCAAACTCTGAGGCGATATAAAAGCGCCAAACGATCTGCTTTGAAAAAACTCACCAAGCGACCCACTCTTCATTTGAGGTCTCAATACATGTTTCTTAACAATCGATATAAACGACTAAACAAAATTTTATATCATACTCACTTAAACCGCGTTCAACAGAACTTAAGAAACAACCCAAAAAGTTTTTGGCATCACGTAAACAAACAGCGTAAGGAAATAGGTATGCCTACTCATATGTCGCTTGGTGAAGTTCAGTCATCCACCATACTTGAAACCTGCTATCTTTTTCGAAGGCACTTCAGTAGCGTTTTTTCCAATGAAGTTCTTAGTAGCGAAGAAGTATCAGAGGCAATCGTGAACGTTCCTCTCCGTTCTCCTGTTGGAGCTCATCCTCCTATTACCTCGACCATGATAATTACGGCGTGCTCAAAACTAAAAAGCTCTACTAACGCAGGACCCGATGCCATTCCTTCGATAGTCCTAAAAAAATGCTTGAATTCACTCTTAACACCACTGACTATATTGTTCAACGATTCCCTTAATGCGGGGACTTTCCCAGACCCCTGGAAGAAATCATATATTTTTCCGGTTTTTAAGAAAGGTAACAAATCTGATACTACTAACTACCGTGGAATAGCTTCACTATGTGCTGTGTCCAAGCTATTTGAAATAATTATTCTCGATTTTATAACTCACAAATGCAAGGACTACATATCTGAAACTCAACACGGTTTCATGCCTAAGAGGTCAACATCTACAAACCTTGTAGCTTACACATCTTTTATCATCCGATCTCTACAATCGCATCTACAGGTTGATGCTATCTACACAGATTTTTCAGCGGCATTCGATAAAATAAATCATCAAATAACAATTGCTAAACTCGACAGACTGGGCTTTAGTGGCGCTTTACTGGATTGGATGAGTTCATATCTTACTGGTCGCGAGATGTCGGTGAAAATAGGAAAATTCACAACAGTTCCTTTTACTGTTAGTTCAGGAGTACCTCAAGGAAGCCACTTAGGACCGTTTATATTTTTACTCTACCTCAATGATCTCAACTTCTCCGTGAAATGTTTCAAACTATCATTTGCTGATGATTTCAAACTATATCATCCTATAAAGGAACTAGAAGATGCACGTTTTCTGCAAGCTCAGTTTGACACATTCGCCAAATGGTGCCACAATAACAGGATGGTACTAAACGCTTCCAAATGCTCCATTATATCTTTTTCCCGTAAACGCTCAATAATTACATATGACTATCATCTCTTGCAAAATGTCCTCAAACGTGAATCCTCGGTTAAGGACTTAGGTGTTATTCTCGATCACAAATTGGATTTCAAGAATCATGTCGATTATGTAATTTCGAAGGCTTCTAAACTCTTAGGCTTCATATTTCGGATCACTAAGAACTTTACCAATATACACTGTCTGAAGACTCTTTATTGTGCGCTAGTTCGATCAACATTAGAATACGCAGCTATCGTTTGGTCGCCTCATTATCAAATCGACATTGATCGTGTCGAAAGTGTCCAACGCAAATTCGTAAGATTTGCACTCCGCAATCTACCAGGGACCCATTCAACCTTCCTAGTTACAAAGATCGCTGTCGGCTTATTGAGCTAGATCCGTTGTTTGTACGTAGGAACGTATGCAAGGCTGTCTTTATTGCTGATCTAATTCAATCACGTGTTGACAGTCCTGATCTCCTACAATTGATCGATTTTGACATTCATCGTCGAAGTCTTCGTTCTCATCCATTTATACGAATTCCCTATGCTAGAACCAATTACGGATATAATGAACCCTTTTCCAGTATGTGCCGTTTATTCAATAGTTGCTCACAGGAATTTGATTTTCATCTCTCTCGTAATGCGATACAACGATTATTCCATGATTCTTTATTTTTGCAGTTATAATACTAATGTTAATTCTTTCCGCTCGATCATCCCTTCGTTCTCTCCACCATCTCCATTGAAAACTAATAAATTCGCTCGTTGTAACTAATCCTGTTGTATCTCCTCTTCTCAATCGTTCTTCTCTAATCTTTTTGAACACTAATTAGATCTATATGTCGGTTCTAACCTCGTTTGCTAGCCCTCTTTTTTTATCCGTCTTCCACCATCTTTTCGACCACTAATTAGATCTACATGCCGAACCTAACCCCGTTTCGTTCGCCAACTCTCATTCACCACTCCCTCCTTCTACCTCCCATTTTAAAGCATATTTCTTTTCTTCTTTAGTTTTAATGCAAAATCACCAACGTTTACCCGATGGGATTAGTGTCAGAGTTAGTTAGCTAGGATTAGTTTTAATTGATAGTATTAAGTACATACATGTATCTGTTGGATTGTTGTAATCTGTTGATATAAACGATGAGGAGGTTTTATGCCTGCTGGAGTGAGAGATTATTATTTCAGCTCCATTGGGCTTTTCCCTGCTCCAAATAAATAAATAAATAAAAAAAACATTTATTTCAGAAATTAGTTTAAAATTTCAATAGCTTAAAAATAAACTAATAACGTCGTGGTATCTCAAATCGACAAGCCTCCAAAAATTGTTTTTGTTGTCACTGCCATCCAACCGAAGCTGCAGTCGAGAGTCGAGAACTCCCACAACACAACCGATGCAGGTTAAAGTCGCATTACATGGTTCCAGTATCTCTAGCTTCATACCGATTTCGAACTCGTTTTTCGGTAAACCAACGGCCTGTTTCGGCAGGAGCGGGTAAACTCCCGGTCTCATGCAGGCGCTCGGTCCAGTTGAACACATGAAAACATTTATACTGAAATGGTCCGGACGATGAAGTCAACAACTGTAACTAATTAACATTTTTCTCAAATATTTACACTACTTACACTTTAGCCCTGTTCGCCATTTTCAAAATCGAGTTTTTTACACTGGAAATTCACGTAGATTGTTTGACGTTTGGTCAATTCACGTAAACCTTATGTGATGACTCCATTCATTTTAGGGGATGTTCGTATAACATTCATTTTCGTCACGTAAAATATTCAATTTGACATTTGAAACCATTTTACGTGATTTTTCAAGTAAATCGAACGTGAATATTTATTTGAGTGATAACTAAACAAATTAATTTTGAGTATATTGCACACTAAAATACCTAATCTTAGGTAGTTTTCGTTGGGCACATGCAAAAAAATTCTTAAAGACGAGTTATATTTACTCTACAATTGAGTCGTATTTAATTTTAGTTTATTGAACAAAACTCTGGCTATCTTTGTATTTTGACAAATGTGTTTTAATGATTTTCAATATTCTGCACAGATTTAAAAAATCAGTTGTTTTTCAATGAGGACGAATCTTATAAAAGTAAACAAATCGAGTTTATCTCTCCTACCATATTGCATATCGGATTTCCCTGCCATAGGCGACGGTTTTGAAATAGTAAGCGATATATAAAAGGGAAAGCATCGCTCTGATTGGCACATTGTTGCAAAGCTGAATTACCGGTAGCGACACCTACCAATGAAAAATGGAACCAAGAAAAGGAGGATTCTTCCGAAAATTTACATATCAACAGTAGTGATTTGCAACGATTTTTTGTTTAATATATAGTACTAATAGATATCAGAAATGAAAGCAAATTCGGAGTAGAAGAAAATCGATTTTAAAATGATTACCACTACTTTTTCAGTGCAAACTACGATTAAACATCCCGCATACAAGAATATTCAATCTAGTATAAACTATATCATATGCAAATGTTTTGTGTAATGGATACTACTTACGTTATGTTATGTTTATTGTAATATGACATATGTATTATTTTTGTCATTATAAAAAACTGTATAATGAAGATATGAGTTGTTGTACTTGTATAGGAAATAGTAATTGTATAATTTCATATGGTAAATGAAATGAGTCGAGATCAGGATGATAATGAAATGTAAAAATATTATATAAGAAAGATTCATAATTGTGATTATCATCAGAGTATACTGCTGTAAAGTTAGCTTCAAACAGATTTATATTGCATTTGAACTACGTAATGCGATTATCATATTTCGTTCATGGAGCTCTTTGTATTGGAAATTTCTTCCAAAAAAGTCGTTCAAAAGTCAATAAATTGAGAAGAATTATCGATTTTATTTTTTCGTTTGATTGTATAACATTCTCGTAAATTTAGTCTATGTGTAGTGTGTATAATAAAAAATAAAAACGATTATTCTTCTCAATTTATTGATTTTTGAAGGAGCTCCTTGTATTGGAAATTTCTACCGAAAAAGTCGACTTTTCGGAAGAAATTTCCAATATAAGGAGCTCCTTGAACGAAATATGATAACCGCATTACGTAGTTCAAACACAAACGAAGTTTGTGTTTGTTTTTTAGTTTTAGTAGAAATTCTAATCAGCTTACAAGTAGACTCATCTAATTTTATCATGGAAAAGTTTTCTTCTATAAAATGCATCTTGTAAATATGATTATCATTAGAGCATACGACAACTCTTTTGAATATAAAATAAATGCCGTATTCATCGGTCACTAAATATTTCCCCAAATATAGTGTGTTCACTGTCTTCGATGGAGAAATTACAATCGTTATACAGTTTGGCTTTTAGGTTTTGTGTTTATATAATACGTGGCCGCCGGTTTATATGCAAAATCATTATGCTTAAAACTAGCCAACGATTCAAAATTTCTGTTCAGGTTATATTTATTATCTATGGATTCATCCAAATGAAAATATTTGACGACCTTCTTGTGTCCTATGATTTGCGATTTTTTAAATTTTTTGGCAAAGCTCTTGAACTTTGGGTTGAAGGAAGTCCATGTCGCGAATCTGATAGGGCTCCAATGATTTGCTGCTAATATCGCTCTAGGTTTGCTAATGTCACCAGCTCGAAACAATTTCTCGCGCCCACTCTGTCTGCAGCAGAGATGCCAGATATTTTCATAGAAAATCTGTATTGTTTTGTAAAAAAATCTGTATTAACTAATAAAATGAAATAACGTGGTTGTAGAATGGTAGACTCAATCAGTCGTTGCCGCGTTCACAATAATATTCTACGACGAAAATTTTTTTATCCACAACAATTGAATTGTAATTCCATAAATCTCGGTTGATTTTGCAGAGGGCCGTAAAAGCACAGACTAACAGACATGACAGTATGAGTAAATTCTAATAAAAATTATTTTTCGTGATGCACTAGTTCCACCTATATTGTGCTGCGCGAACTATTTACTATCTGTACACCCCTTGTGTTATGTAAAAGTTTTTTTACTAGTTGGTTTCCCCTCGTTTGTCAACACCGATCAGCTGCTTGCAGGGATGCCTGATTTCATCAAAATATTTGAAAATGAATCGTCACAATGATTTATTGGATTACGTTGATAATATATTTAACTTTTTCTTGATGTTGGAGGGTAACCATTTATTCGACTCAAATTTGTTCATCTAGACTATTTTTTATTGTGTTGGTAGTTTTCACCCGAAATTAAGTGGCGGCAGACCAGAAGCAAGTAAATATTGTAACAAAACGGGTTCGATTTTTTATTGAGTTGGAGGATGAGAAGTAGGCGCAATTATGTATATAGTTTAGGCAATATCAAAGATAAACTCAAGATAGAGTAGTCTGCGATTTCTTAGGTATCATTTGAATAGGACCCCTCGATGAGCTCGGTTCACTGTCAATTTGAGTATTTTGAAGCAAAACAACAAGTGTCTGATCACTAGATGCGTCGTAACTATGACAATGATTGTTTATGTTTGGAAAAATATCAAGTTACAGTATGAACGATATTGAGAAATTTCGCTTTATATCAGTGATTCTTAGAATAAGAAAGTGAAAACTACTTAGAACCATTGTCTAGAATTTATTTAGTTTGTTATAGCCTCATCCCATGAAGCATCAGTTGTGGCAAGAAATCATTATATGCTGAATGTAAACATATGTGTGCTTCCTTTCTAACTTGTATTGTTTTCATGGCATTTTGTCGGAACTAGTCGACGCTTGTTAACGGAGGGTCGATAAAATTACATTATTACTGAACCAACTGGTTCACGATTACTGACCCAACATTTTTCAATGAAACGTATGGAACATTGTAATCTTCAGTTTATCTTTGGCAATATGTATTAAATCTGTATCCTGCATGAAATTCGCATGGACGTATACAAATCAATACATTACAGGTAATTCTGTATGAATGGCAACTCTGTTGGTAAATGAAAAAAATAAAGACAGTCTAGATGACAGACATGATGTTTTTGATAGGGTAACGTGGCGCCATCATGACACATGTGAGTACTGTCCCAAATAATGGAATATTCGAAATGACCGTTAAAATGATTGAAGAATCAAATTTGAGTGTCCTGTCTGTTAGTCTGTGGTAAAAGCAAGTGACAATTATCTTTGTTTACTCCTTCTTTCGATTATTGTGAGAAAGTGAACAAAGAGAAACTGTCACTTGCTCTTATGGCCTTCTGAAAAATCAACCGAGTTATTTATCTAGTTTGAAATTGTTGATTTCATTATTTGACATGAAATTTCTACGCCCAATATGCAACGTTAAGGTCATACAGCTCTCAGTTTGACGGTAAAGTTTCATGATGCAATTACTTCCTTGTATATCAGTTAAAATTGTTTTCAAATTATAATATAATTTTATTTCACAACATATAAACTAGGGCATATTCAGTAGTGTTCTAGTTCTAGATGCATAATTTATGTCAATAACAAAATTTTGATCTGGATTTTATAACAAGAAAAATTGGCAGCCCCAGCAGTGTTTCACTCGTGTTTCAAATATACAAAAAATAGAACGACATCGTAGACCAGTTTTAAATTTGACAGAAGAACTGGTCGAATAAATAAAAATAGAACGGCTTGCCGGGGATACGTTTGTTCCAGTTTCTGCTCTTATATAGATCTTCCATATAGAACTTCTAGTTGCAGAATTTGCTTTTTGAGTTGAGAATAATCTGCAGTTTAACCCGCTTGTGAGGAATTCTGGCAACCGTCAGAAGGCTGGTTACATTCCGGCTACTGTCAAAATTGTCCAAGCGAAATTGCGTCATTATCTCGCCGTTTATTTCCCTCAACCTTTTTTTTTCTTTTTTTTATTCGATTTCATTTGATATTCGTCAATCCCGCATGTACATACAAAAACGAATCTTGAGACAAAGCAAATAAGATTGATATATGGGTATGTCTGGTAGTGAGAAAGCAATGTTATTGACAATAATGACAATAATCATGGAAAATGGATTAGTATATATGAAGGGCAATAATTAATTGCCTTTCATATGTAATTTTTATTGAAAAAATAAAACCAAAACGCAAAAAATCTAGAACCGATTCAAAACGGTTCTGCCAATATTGTATGGCAAGAATCCGAAAGAAAGAGACTCGCTAGGCCAAATTCTCTGCCGGAAACGGTTGTTGTATTGTTGCCAGATTGGCTGGCAGACATAGTCAGCCGTCTGAGGGGAAATCTGCCCGCCAAATACAAGTGGGAAAAGGCGAGATAAATCCCACATTATCAGATCCGAATGGATTCCGAATCAATTCCGAATCGGTGAGAAATTTTCATTCGGAATTTCATGTGGAAATCATAATGAATTCCGAATCAATTCCAACTCCAGTGCAACAACCGATTCCGAATGAATTTCGCCTACAACCGGTTGATTCGGAAATCAGTCGGAATTGAGTGAGAAGATGCGGACTGAATTGTCAATTTGTCTTCTTCTTCTTCTTTCCCGATTTTGCACGTTTTCGTGCTGACTTTCAGTTAATTTTTAAACGAAACATTACATAACTGATTATACACATTGAAATCTTCATGTTTTTCGGATATACAGAACTAGTAAATAACCAGTTCTTCTTAGAATTCCAACATAAACTGTTAAAATTCGCTGGAAATTAACAAAACGGCCTACCTTAGTCAGCATCATCCATTCCTCTAGCTGGAGTGTAATGAAATGGCTTAAGTCGCCTAAATTTTACACTAACACATTCATAAAATGAGCGAATATTCAATATGACATTTATAATGTCACTGTCAATCAGGTTGATCGAGCAGCCAACTCAGGCGAAAATTCTAGCACTGAACCGATCGAGCACTGAAAAATCATGCAGTCGAGTAAGAATTCATTACGCATTCCGTCATTTCGATAATGTGGGATCTTTTGTTTTCCCAGCGATGCCAGGTTGCTAGATCTGGCAAAAGTCAGATTTTGCTCGCTAAGCCTGACACACTAGTACCGTTTTCGTTTTAGAATCTACACGCGGGCGACTCCGAGTAAAACGATCAAGTAGTACGCGCCCTGAACAATAACTCATGAAAAGAAGAAAAAATAAACAAACTCGCATGGATGCGTGGTGCGACCCGAGAAAAATTTCAGAACGAAACTACGCGACGATAGATCTAGAGTGACCCCAGGCTGCTAAACCAAACATCTCAAAAGTTGTTTGGGCGACTTTGGGTCACCTCTCGCTGATCAATAAACGAAAACGGTATAACTAATCAAATCTTTTGCCAGATTTTCAAATTTTACAAGATTTTACGAATTTTCCTAGATTTTGTCAGATTTCCCAGTTCTTTACGGGTTTCGGCCTCTTTAGATCTTTTTTTTACTCACTGAAAATGACGCCCTGTCTAAATTTCCTTGTATATATTCCAAAGACAACTCCAGATAAGTTTTTGAATCTGAGGCAAATTTTCGAAAAAATAACCTGGCAACTCTGTATTTACAGCATAAATCTTGAAACTTGGCAACGCTTGTTACACGGCAACTCGTCGAGCAGAGATGCCATTTATTCAGATTTATCTGTATAATAAAGATTTTTATATGGACATACAAATTTCATACAGAGTAAAAATTTTATTCAAATCTCCCAAGTTTTATACAGATTCTTACAGATACCACAAGAAGTATGAAAGAAATAGTGAAACTTTTTGGAAAAATTGGAAATTATACATTCACACTTCCTGGCGCTAACTATAAACCTAAATGGAAGACCACACCGACGACACGACCAGGCACTTCGAAGAAAAATCAGCATTAAAACGGTTCGCTAATGATTCACCGCCAGTTACCACAAATCTAGTGACCCCTTGTAAATGAGAAAAAAAATTTCTCGAGCAACACTGTTTAAGTTGCTATGGACTAGTTACCAAGGAACCCCAAAACAAATAAACATGTTTTGAAAGCAGTGGAATAGTTCTATTAGTGTTAAACTTTGTCCAAATTAAGCAGAAATGTATTTAAATGAACTCGATTTTCGGAATTTAATCGAAACTATGGATGAAACCAACGAACGAGGACAATGATCTGCTTTCAGCGATTCATCCGTACACTTCAACTGCTAGCTTTTTTGGGCAGTAGGATTCGGTGTAATATGCCGATGTCAAAATTGTTTTGTGTCGATTGATTGCGCAGCAGTGGAAACATTATTTCACCTTGTTGGCCACTATTCGAGGATTACTAGTGGAATTTCATAAAGAAATCATTTTACCGTACGTTATGCAGGTACCGTAGAGCACTAGCCTCGCTCAGCTCATTGTCGGTCATTTCCATGTCTTCCTCGTTGGTTTGCGCTGAGCTGTTATCACACAACGGTTTCAAGTCAGCAGTGAGTTATGCATCCCAATGTCCCTAAGACCTGAATTTTGAACTCGGCTTTATAAAAGACATAACTCATACTCTTCAATTTTTACATTACGCTCGAGGCAGGTAAATCCATTAAAATGTTCGGTAATATAATAACCGATCTGAAATTTGTTTTGTTTGCCTTCGATACGCAGTAACCAAGGTTATGGTGACTGTTATTCAAAATCAATAAATATATCAACTTGTGCTGCCAGTTTACAAAAATTTACTACACGCTTAAAAATAGTTACTCAAAAATGAGTAAGATCTCACTCATTTACAGAAAAAGTGGAACAACTCTAATTTAGAGTAACTCCGAAGTTACTCAAATTTGAGTTCTTCCACTGGAAACGATATTTGGGTAAAATCTACTCATTTACTGAGTAATACTTTATTCGTACATGTACAAAAATAGAGTAACTATCACTCAAATTTTGTGTGAAATTTTATTTCACATATACCAAATTTGCAAAAAAATTGCTCCTTTTCTGAGTGTATTGTATTAAAATGTTAATTGAACTCAATACTATATCAAGTGGTGGTCGCTTGGAGTAGTGTGTTATGCTCAGGCACCAATCATACACTTATTCCTCATAAATGACATTTGAGCATATTCGTTTCCATTCTAAAGCACAACACGAAGCTGATCATTCCGGTTTTTGCAGACACAACACCGTTTGTGTTGATCGACTCACCCTCGAAATACGCGTCTCACTAACAAAAAATACAACCTGTTGCTACAAATGGTTACTACAACTTTTAGACTTATCGCGAATGCGAATAGTAACTATAAAACGAGATTTTGCGTTAAACTCAAATTTAGAGTAGGAGTTACTCAATATCATTGATGATAACTACTCAATTTTTGACGTTTGCATGTATCATTTGAAAATGAGTAACTAGTACTCAAACTTTGAGTAACTTTTTCTAAGCGTGTAGCGTTTTCGATTTGACATTTCCAGTTACTGAGGGGTAGTTAAATTTACGATAGAGTTTTGATAGACGAGTGGAAGGTCGTGTCTTCGACCACACCTTATGTCTATTGTACCGGTCGGAATAATTTTATGTCAACGAGCTGATGTTCATGCCTATTCCTTCGAACTTGTTCAACGGCGACTGAGACAGAAAAACAGATGTAGCCATAGGCGTTTGAAACAAAGCTAGCGGAACTTCCAATGACTAGGCATTGTTATTCAATAAGAATTTACACGAACAAAACAACCTCGCAAAATGAACAGAATAAACTTATTATGACAGACGCTTGAGGTATGCGAAACAGCTCATATTGGTGAGCAGCTCGGAACCGATCAGCTCACCAAAATGAATCGATTCGATTGATCAGCTTATTTCGATTCAACTGATGGTTAATTTCGTGAACCGTTTTTCTTGCACCGTGAGAGATAGGATTCATTACTGATAATGTCTCATTAAATCCGTTAAAAAGGGATAGATACAGATATGGGAAAAATAACGAGAATTAATGCTAACATTTCTTCTTGTTTAGAACCTGCTCTTCAAGAGTCGAAGATCCGTTCAGCTCGTAGCTTATTCTCCCTTTCACAATGCGGCGAACTGGGTAGCAAATGAGTGAGTTGGTGAGCTGCGGTTCTTTTAAAAAGATCTGTGAGCTGTCAGTTCTCTTTTGTGATTCGATTAATTGGAACAGCTCAGGCAGTGCTGTCAACTGTTTTTTCCAAAAATCTGTATTTGGCGGAAAAATCTATCTGTACAATATCTTTCTCAAAAAATCAAGCATCAATTTAGTGCGGAAACTGATTTTGCCCAAAAACTGAAAATCGGTATTTAACAGATCGGCTGAAAAGTTCGTATCGTTTCTATGAGAGGGCGTCAATAGAATTAAATCCATACCATTTTCAGTTTATACCAACCTTCAAAAGATACGTGTATAAATTTGACAGCTGTCTGATTATTAGTTTGTGAGATATTGCATTTTGAGTGAAGCTACTTTTGTTATTGTGAAAAAAAAATGGAAAAAAAGGAATTTCGTGTGTTGATGAAACACTACTTTTCGATGAAAAAAAGTGCCGCCGATATCAAAAAATGGCTTGATGAGTGTTATCCAGACTCTGCACCAGGCGAAGCAACAATTCGTAAGTGGTTTGCAAAATTTCGTACTGGTCATATGAGCACCGAAGACGATGAACGCAGTGGACGTCCAAAAGAGGCTGTTACCGATGAAAACGTGAAAAAAATCCACAAAATGATTTTCAATGACCGTAAAGTGACGTTGATCGAGATAGCTGACACCCTAAAGATATCAAAGGAACGTGTTGGACATATTATTCACGAATATTTGGATATGAGAAAGCTTTGTGCAAAATGGGTGCCGCGTGAGCTCACAATCGATTAAAAACAACAACGAATTGATGATTCTGAGCAGTGTTTGGAGCTGTTATATCGAAATAAAACCGATTTTTTCGTCGATATATAACAATGGACGAAACATGGCTCCATCACTTCACTCCGGAGTCCAGTCGGCTGAGTGGACTGCACGCGATGAACCGAACCCAAAGCGTGGAAAGACTCAACAATCGGCCGGTAAGGTTATGGCGTCTGTATTTTGGGATTCGCATGGTATAATTTTCATCGACTACCTTGAAAAGGGAAAATCCATCAACAGGGACTATTATATAGCGTTATTAGAGCGTTTGAAGGACGAAATTTCAAAAAAACGGCCTCATTTGAAGAAGAAAAAAGTTTTGCTTCATCAAGACAATGCACCGTGTCACAAGTCGATGAAAACCATGCTGAAATTGAACGAATTGGGCTTCGAATTGCTCCCTCATCCACCGTATTCTCCAGATTTGGCCCCCAGTTACTTTTTCCTGTTCTCAGACCTCGAGAGAATGCTCGCTGATAAAAAATATAGAAGCAATGAAGAGGTAATCGCTGAAACTGAGGCCTATTTTGAGGCCAAGGACAAATCGTACTACAAAAATGGTATCGAAAAGATGGAAGATCACTATAATCGCTGTATCGCCTCTGATGGCAATTATGTTGAATAATAAAAACGAATTTGGCAAAAAAATGTGTGTTTCTATTAAACGATACGAACTTTTCAGCCGAACTGTTATCTGTATGAAAATTGAAATCGGTATTTGGAGAGAGCATAGCTGTATTCCTGTATCGAGTCCAAAAATCGGTATAAATACCGAGAAATCGGTATAGTTGGCAGCGCTGAGCTCAGGAGCGAATTGCCCATCTCTAACAGACGCCGTGTATTGGTTTACAGTTCAAGAGTTCATCATTTGAATTCAAAAATTGTTAGTCGCCTCACACTACACAGATTTATACAAATATCGCTCCTTGATACTGGAAACGAATACAGGGCAATCGTGTTAGTTCTTTTCACTGTGGAACACGTTTTTATCAGGCACTTTTTCGTCATTTTTCAACATTTAATTTGCAGTTACAAAACAAAACAAGAGCACGGCAGCTGTCAAAGATCAACTTGATTCATCGGCAGTTTATTTGTGTCGTCATCGTGTTTGGCCTAATAAGGTTTAGCCCTGCACACTTAAAACCATTTCTTGAGCTCGGCATAATAAAATGCCGAAACTTATCAGCAACACCGAAATTTGCTGATTGCTCAGTAATCAATACGCATGTTTCTGAACTTCACTAAATGCATTCACTGATATTTCGGTAAAATGCTTCACTTTGCCGAAATTTGGCATAATTGCTTGCTGAATTTATCAGTAAACAACAGATATGCCGACATCAGTAGAGACGTTTGCCGAGATTTCGTAATATGCGTCAGCTGTTGCCGAGATTCAGCACGACAGCTGTCATTTATTGCCACGTTACATTTTCGCTACGCATTGCGCGATTATTTTCTGATGAAATTCTCGAGTGAAAAAATGGATAATCTTCGAAGAAACGTGGAACCACTTGCAAGTAAAAATATTGAATAAATATAGTGACATGTTTCGCTTTATAAAAAGCGACTTTATCAGATAATAACATTATAAGGGAAAAACATCCAACACGGGGCTTAAAGAGTCCTCGAGACAAAAGTTTGGGGGATATGCGAAAAAATAACCCAATGCATGAACAAATTCAATAGATCAAAGTAAGTTTATTTTTTGAACAATACCGTATATGCTTCATTAAATATTGAACATTTTTGTATATTTATTTTTATTTTCATATTTCCAGCTCGACTCAAGGTGGCCGCATCCGGAAACGCCGCTTTTTATTATGCTGTTTTAAGGTAGAGGCTTTAAGCACTACTGGAAACAAATTTGTAAGCCTCCTTTAAGTGTTAATAAAATGAATTTTTGATCCTGAATGGTGTGTTTATAATGTTAAGAAATTACAAACAAAATCATTGACTAGATTTTTAGTTACTGATGATTCGGTAATTTGTTTTTTTTTTCATTTTTCCGTTTTATTGGATTGCCGAATATTCAGCGAACGTTTCACTTAGCAAACAGTAAATCTTATGCTGGCGATTTCGGCAATATTTGACGTTTGTCAAATTTGAAGGTGCCGAGACGCTCAGTTATTTTATTTTTGCCGAGATGATTGCTGATTACTTGGCTGTACGAATCTCGGCATTTATTTGCCGAGACTCAGCTGAAAAATTTAAGTGTGTGTATGAATTCCAGCATCAAGGACACGATGTCGTTCAATAGCGGACCTTACACGATCATTAAAAGTGTCATTACTAAGTAATGACACTTCTGCTCAAACGCTCGTCATTACTGCATTACTGTACATCATTACTTTTTAGCCTTACACGTTCATCATTAATGATGAGTATTTGTAACTATTCCAGCACGGGGCTTGTAACCAGAATAACTTTCCCTAAGCAATTAAAGAATATTAGCAATATTCTTTATCTTCGTTTAGCTGAAAATAAATTTTATTTGCCATTGAAACGTTAAGGTTGGTCATTTCCAGATTTTTTTGTTTCACGTGCAGTTCTGAAGAGCAGGGATGCCAGGTCATTTTTACAAAAATCTTTGATCAAGCCAAAAACATGTCTATGAAAATCTGTGCCAGTTGCCCGTACCATAATAGCAGATCAAAATCAATTTGGTGAACAAAAAAAAAAAAGGTCTCACTACCAACACGCTCTGTACCTTTTTCCTCAACCAATCTGTACTCTGTACTGAACCGACTTGACGTTGCATATTGGGCGTTGAAATTCCATGTCAAATTATAAAGTCATCAATTTCAAACTAGATAAATATATGGAATTGCAATTCAATTGTGAATGAAACTTCGTCGTTGAATTGACTGACAATCTATTGGAATAACATCTTTTATCATCATTTTGTTGTAAGAATTTCATTTTATTACTGAATACAGATTATTAAAGATATTTTATACAAAGAATACAGATTTTCTATGACAATATCTGGCATCTCTGAATACAAATGACGATATTCAGCACTTCCACAAAAAAAATAAGAAGAAGAAATAATGTTGGTAATGATGGAAAATCCGGAATTCCATCATTACTCGTGTCATTACTGAACTCGCAGACCTTACACGATCATTAAAAGTGTCATTACTTTTTAGTAATGACACTTTTAATGATCGTGTAAGGGCCGCTAATGTTCTTGTTAGTGCGGCAATGACTTACGAAGATACTCAATCAATCTATGATTCTTCAACAATAAACTGTTAACATAACATCTTTAAGCATCATTGTATTGTAAAAAATTTATTTTAATAAAGAATAAAGATAAATGCAGATTTTTTATGCGGAGTAAAGCAGATTTACTATGTAAATATCTGGCATATCTGCTCGACGGGATCAGCGTTACCTGGTTTGCAGATTTATGTGGCAAACACCCTCATTGAACATATATCAAAATTGTGTGACACATCACTCAAATTCATAAAAAGTGCACGTACTCTAAACTTGAGCTACCACCTATCTACTCATTTTTGAGTTAAGGGACGAAATTGTCAAAACTTGAGTAATTTTTACTTAAAATAAGAAAAAAATATTTTGTTCAAAATTTGAGTAAGTTCAACTCAAAATTTGAGTTCCTGGAAGAAATTTTTCTTCGTTAATTTTCATATACAAAGTTATTCAATCAAAACCGTTTCCTTTTGAACGATTTGGAGTCAAAATTGAATTAATTTGATATTCTTATGTTGCGCTTTTCACTAAGCACAATTGAAACCGCAAAACATCTATGATTGACGTTGATTCATGTTTTCAAAACAGGATCTAGAAACGGCAATGGAAAACGACGTATTCTTGAATTCTTTATTTCGATAAGAATATTCCTAGAATGAAAACGCACTGAACTGCAAGAAGTATTTTTTCCACTCAAATATTTAAAAACTCAACGCTTACTCTAATGTATGAATAAATGCGAGAGAACCGAGGGGGACGACAGATCTGGTTTTTTCAAATAAAATACAAAAAGTCAATGGAAAGCGAAAAAAACTACATCTATCCAAACATCTAGATCGATCCGTTTGAAAGCGTTTCTAACCGTGTAAAAGAAAGTCAAAGAACATATGATCTCTTAAAAAGTTTCTGTTACTGGTCTTGACATTCACTGAGCGTCAACATTGATTCGTCAACAGATTGGTAAATGAAACATTGAAAATTTGTTCTCTTAGTAGTTGGGAGCATGAAGATGGAATATATTTCAATTTGTTGTAGCTCTTTGAAGGTTTACCCGAAGATATCTCAGATATCGCAGACGTTAAAAAAATCAGACAATGGAACGTCTCTACAAGAGAAACTCTACAGTGTACGATGTAGATGAAATTCGGAATAATTTTTGGTTCGAGTTGAATATAGAAATTGTGGAAAACGACGCAGATATTAAACGAGAATGGCCAACATTCCGACAGGATATGGCAGATAATCCGAAGCATACGCTATCGGTGTGTGGGTTCGCTATGCACCAGAATATAACAAAACTGTTTTTACAGGACGATAGTTCACAACTCTCCGAACTGTCTGCATCTGGCATCTTCATGTGACATTTGCAACTTTCAGGTTTCATGGCCTATTACGATACATCATATCTCCATGATTATGTTTTTAACCAGCAAAAGTCCAAGAAAAGACGATCGATCCATATTCAACCGTTACTATGTGTAGCAAAGAGAAGGAAAGTGTGCATAATCGTATGCAGCGTGAAAAAGCCTAATCGAAGCGAAGTGCAGTTTTTTAGTGTCGTCCCCCTCAGAGAGAACTCATGGCAACGAGTTTATTTGACTCAAATCCATACTCAAATTTTGACATATTGTTCCAGTTTATGAATTTGAGTAATCGCAACTCAAACCATGAGTTATGTTCAAAGAGCGTGAAGGTAAGATTTTTCTCGTTTCGCCAAATACTCAAACTAAACAAAATAATTTTGAGTACATTGCACACAAACTACCTAATCTTAGGTAAAGTGGCTCTAGGTAGTTTTCGTTGGGGACATGCAAAAAAATACTTAAAGAAGAGTTATATTTACTCTACAATTGAGTCGTATTTACTTAGTTTAGGTTGATATGGTTTACCTAGTTTTAGTTTATTGAACAATTTATTGAACAGATTTAAAAAATCAGCTGTTTTTCAAAGATAGACGAATCTTATAAAAGTGAACAAATCGAGTTTATCTCTCCTACCATATTGCATATCGGATTTCCCTGCCATAGGCGACGGTTTTGAAATAGTAAGCGATATATTAAAGGGAAAGAATCGCTCTGATTGGCACATTGGCGCAAAGCTGAATTATCTGTAGCGACACCTACCAATGAAAAATGGAGCCAAGAAAAGGAGGACTCTTCCGAAAATGTTCTTATCAACAGTAGTGATTTGCAATGATCTTTTGTTTATTATATAGTACTAATAGATATCAGAAATGGAAACAAACTACGATTAAACATCCCGTATACAAGAAAATTCTATCTAGTATAAATATATCATATGCAAATGTTTTGTGTAATGGTTACTACTTACATTATGTTATGTTTATTGTAATATGACATATGAATTATTTTTTGTCATTTTAAAAAACTGTATGATGAAGATATGAGTTTTTGTACTTGTATAGGAAATAGTTATTGTATAATTTCATATGGTAAATGAAATGACTCGAGATCAGGATGATAATGAAATGTACAAATATTATTTAAGAAAGATTCATAATTGTGATTGTCATCAGGGTATACTGCTGTAAAGTTAGCTTCAAACAGATTTATATTGCATTTGAACTACGTAATGCGGTTATTATATTTCGTTCAATGAGCTCCTTGTATTAGAAATTTCTTCCGAAAAAGTCATTCAAAAGTCAATAAATTCAGAAGAATAATCGATTTTATTTTTTCGTTTGATTGTATAACATTCTTGTAAATTTAGTCTATGTGTAGTGTGTAAGCAATTTGCTCAAGAAAGTTTTAAGTTTTAGTAGAAATTATAATTAGCTTACAAGTAGACTCATCTAATTTTATCATGGAAAAGTTTTCTTCTATAAAATGCCTTTCGTACATATGATTATCATTAGAGCATACGAAAATTCTTTTGAATATAAAATAAACGCCGTATTCATCGGTCACTAAATATTTCCCCAAATATAGTGTATTCACTGTCTTCGATGGAGAAATTACAATCGTTATACAGTTTGGCTTTTAAGTTTTGTGTTTATAAAATGCGTGGCCGCCGGTTTACATGCAAAATCATTATGCTTAAAACTAGCCAACGATTCAAAATTTCTGTTCAGGTTATATTTATTATATATGGATTCATCCAAATTAAATATTTGACGACCTTTCTGTGTCCTATGTTTCGCGATTTTTTCTATTTTTTGGCAAAGCTCTTGAACTTTGCGTTGAAGAAAGTCCATGTCGCGAATTTGATAGGGCTCCAATGATTTGCTGCTAATATCGCGCTAGGTTTGCTAATGTCACCAGCTCGAAACCATTTCTCGCGCCCACTCTGTCTGCAGCAGAGATGCCAGATATTTTCATAGAAAATCTGTATTGCTTTGTATAAAAAGTCTGTATAATTCTGTATTCACTTATAAAATGAAATAACGTGGGTGTAGAATGGTAGACTCAATCAGTCGTTGCCGCGCTCGCAATAATATAATAATCACTTGATATACCGAGATGATATGCATATCATGTCGAAGTGTTCACATATGATCGAAATGATATCGTCAAGTTGTCATATTGAATGTTCTCATTAGAAATAAGATCAATAATATTACTTTTCTCTATTAAAATTAAATCAAGAGTTGAAGTTTTGCATTTTATGGTCTCCGAACGCCAGTATTCGTTGAAAAATTTGATATTATAATGATTGTTCATTGTCACTCTCGAAGTGACGTTCATAAATCCGTTCATTATCCGTGTTGCTAGTTGCGACTTTTGACAACTCGACATGATATCGTACATGATATCCCGGATATCATGCCAAAATGATAATACGCGTTGACATCAAATTGTATGGGATATCAAGTGATATCGCACATGATATCATCGGATATCAAGTATATCCGTATATCACTTGATATCAGCGCTAATGTGAACATACTATAAGAGCAAGTGACAAGTTTGTTTACTCTTTCGATTATTGTGAGAAAGTGAACAAAGAGAAACTGTCACTTGCTCTTATGGCCTTCTGAAAAATCAACCGAGTTGTTTATCTAGTTTGAAATTGTTGATTTCTTTATTTGAAATAAAATTTCTACGCCCAATATGCAACGTCAAGTCGGGTCATACAGCTCTTAGTTTGACGGTAAAGTTTCATGATGCAATTACTTCCTTGAATATCAGTTCAAATTGTTTTCAAATTATAATATAAATGGATTTCACAACAGATTTCCATATCAATTTGTGATTTCTCCATTGATTGACAGACTTTTATCTCGTCACTGGAATCAAATACTAAAAGATAGCTCAGACAGAAAAGTTTAATTTCTTCTTTGATACGTTTTGTGAAATCTGAATAAATCTGTTTTAAATTGAGGAAATCTGTATAAAATCCGTACTCTGTAAATCTGTATGAGCATGTAAAAATTTGTATAATACATACAGATAAATCTGTATAACAGCATCTCTGGTCTGCAGCTTTAGGGCATTTTCAGTAGTGTTCTAGTTTTAGATGCATAATTTATGTCAGTTACAAAATTTAAATCTGGATTTTATAACAAGAAAAATTGGCAGCCTCAGCAGTGTTTCACTCGTGTTTCAAATATACAAAAAATAGAACGACATCGTAGACCAGTTTTAAATTTGACAGAAGAACTGGTCGAATAAATAAAAATAGAACGGCTTGCTGGGGATACGTTTGTTCCAGTTTCTGCTCTATTATAGATCTTCCATATAGAACATCTAGTTGCAGAATTTGCTCTTTGATTTGAGAATAATCTGCAGAGGCGAGAAAAATCTGATGTTTTCCCAACGATGCCAGGTTGCCAGATCTGGCAAAAGTCAGATTTTGCTCGCCAAGCCTGACACACTAATACCGTTTTCGTTTTAGAACCTACCCGCGGGCGACTCTGACTCCGAGTAAAACGATCAAGTAGTACGCGCCCTAAACAATAACTCATAAGAAGAAGAAAAAAATACAGTTTGGCTTTTAGGTTTTGTGTTTATAAAATGTTTGACCGCCGGTTTATATGTAAAATCATTATGCTTAAAACTAGTCAAAATTTCTGTTCAGGTTATATTTATTATCTATGGATTCATCCAAATGATAATATTCGACTACCTTCCTGTGTCCTATGTTTTGAGATTTTTTTTATTTTTTGCCGAAGCTCTTAAACTTTGGGTTGAAGGAAGTCCATGTCGCAGTAATATCGTGTGTGAGCAAGAAAACATTTATTTGCTATTTGAATAATAGGCTCTTTGGTGCTTTGATGTATTGCTTCAAAACACCATTATTGTCTTCATATACAAATAATGAGAAACACCATAAAGGACCATAGTCTCTAGCTCAATCAACCACATGTAAAAGAAGATGAACTTTAACTTTATTCCATACAATAGCTCAAAAAGTTGAACAGATCGCTTCAGACGCTCTTTACATTCATTGAATGTTGTTTCGGAAATTACGCTCTGCAAGAAATCAGTTATTGATAACACCAAAAATAGATAATGATCATAATATTCTTTAGGTAAAAAAAGCTTTAAACACACACAGCTACAATGAATTAACCAATGTAACCATTCATTGTCTTTCCATGGGTATTAATCGCTGAATTTTCTGGCGTGTCTAGACGTTTCGACAAAGGGATGGATTGAAATCAAAATGTCGTCAATATAAACTTTTATGTAGCTGCAGTTGCTTGGAGTCTCAAACCAAACTCGGGATAGTTGTCGAGCAACGCCAAGAAGAGCCATGTGCATGTAATCCACGCGACAGTTACAAATGACGTCGATCTCTGGTATTCGAATTGGTGGTGAAATGCAATTAATTCCATTGCCATTACTCGACAAGTGTCGTGTAAATTGCTCTTAATAACATTTGACTTATAACCAGAGATGCCAGATCTGCAGATTTGTCTGTAAATCTGCAGATTAGGCTTTCTGACAGCTCATTTACAATCACAAATGCAAACGAGATTGGTTTGTTTTCATCAGGAAATGCATGCCTTGAACACGATTCAGACGATCATTAAACTTTCGTCGACGTAAAGATTAATTTATTAATTTTTTTAGCCGAATATTGCACACGTACCCGACGTTAATATGTTCCGTGAACTTGACGTAGTGCCCTTCCATATGAATTGCTTACAATTAATGTTGTTGTTCCGTGACCGTTCCATGCCGGTGATGCTACGTGTGAATCGCTTTTACATATTGTTTTGTTTTCATCAGGAAACGTATTGGCCTCCCATTTTTCACTAGGGCCGCCGTTAATTTTTCATCGGGCATAGAAACCACAATTTTGGGTATTTTTGTTGCGCAGACTTTTGCCGACTTTTGAAAATCGAGTTTTTCGCAAACTGTCGTTCAAATTTGCAGACTTTTGAAATTGCCGCGACCTTTTTTGTTAGCCAAGCCAGTTTTGCGTGTCATACTTAATTCCTGCCGACAGTCTTGCTAACTAGGTTTTTTTCACATTTACAGACTTTTACCTGGCATTTCTGCTTTTTCGAGATATCTCCTGGATGCAGACAAAAGTTACCTGCTTGGTTACGAAGCAATGTATCTACACAACATGATATAAGAATGACTGTTTTTATATTCGTTGAATCTTGCATCCCATTACAATAAACATCACACATTTTAAGAACACATTGAAATCTGGCTCTGCATTTACTAACCACAATCCAGCTATAATAAGATTTTTTCTCAAGAATCGCAGTTTTGGAGGCAGACCATTGGTTATAAGAGGCCACAGCAATTTTTTGACATTTGAATTAAAAATTTTCACACCGTCGGTATTGAATCGATAGGTTTCTTCTTTTCAAAACGATGGCATTTAAAATATCTGTAACATTAGATTTGTATTCCATTACTTTTCCAATTTCTTTTCAGTATATTTGTCATACTTGTAACAAAATCAAACACGAAAAAGAACGATACATCCTAGCATTTGCAGTTTGTACATTCTTTTTACTTCTCCCATGTAGAAACCGCATAAAAAAATCTGTATTAATCTGTATTCACTAATAAAATGAAATAACGTGGTTGTAGAATGGTAGACTCAATCAGTCGTTGCCGCGCTCACAATAATATTCAACGACGAAATTTTTTTTTATCCACAACAATTGAATTGTAATTCCATAAATCTCGGTTGATTTTTCAGAAGGCCGTAAGAGCAAGTGACAATTATCTATGTTTACTCTTTCTTTCGATTTTTGTGAGAAAGGGAACAAAGAGAAACTGTTACTTGCTCTTATGGCCTTCTGAACAATCAACCGAGATATTTATCTAGTTTGAAGTTGTTGACTTCATTATTTGACATAAAATTTCTACTAGAGATGGGAAATATCCTAGGACAGGACCAGACAACTGGCTTCTTTTTCCAGAAAAATATGTCTCTTCTTATTCCGGTTGCTCCCTGCTGTAAATAATAAATGCCTCGCGATCACTGTTGCCAGTAGAGAATTATTCATTCTGAAAACTTTCTTCCCTTATAACATGCAATTATTTATCATTTAAAAACACTTAGACAACTTTTATATCGGTCAAAAAATATAGCTCTGGATTCATTTTGATCAGATGTTTGTTTTGAAGAAAACGTTTAGTTGAAACAGCATAATAAAATTTTTCTAAAACACTCAATTTTGGGTAATTAATTTATGCAGCATGATTAACTAAAGTATTCAACATATTCTATTTGAGAAAAATAATAACATACAGAAGTATCCAAAGATTCGGTGCTATTCTCAAACAACATAATCAATATTCTCGTCCATATCACACTTCGTGATTTCAGGCTTTCTCTTTGTATCATCCAGTGATTGTTAAATGTACTCGTATACTTTCCGCATTGACAGGAGTTAAAAACAAATTGAACTTAAATCCTATTGAAATTAATTTTGAAAATATGACCCGAAAAATAAAATATCCAATATCAAGCTACATTGTTACCGACGATACTGACAACACTTTTTCTACCACCCTGCAGTAATCTTGATTTCAACAACTTGTACTTGCTTATGTCAATTTCAACCAATCACGAGCTGGTCCGAAATTGGTCCTAAAAGTGGATTAACAATTGTCAGGTCCTGTCCTAGGAAATATCGAATAAAATCTGTTATCGATAATATCGATATATCTCAATTCAATATCGATATTATCGACAAATATCGATATTTGTCACCAGTTAATTGAAAATTTATTTAAACAAGAAAGTATAATTGATTGCAAAAATTAATTTTAGGTTTACAGCCGAACAAATTACATTTTCAAAAATTGAAATATCCCTGGGCTGAAACAAGCCGTGTTTCCCGCTGTGGAATTGACTCTCAGCGTCTTTTTTTTTGCTAGAATTATCAAAAGACGCTGTGCAATAAATTTCTGTATAGCGGCCCTTACACCACAGACTAACAGACATGACAGTATGAGTAAATTCTTATAAAAATAATTTTTCGTGATGCACTAGTTCCATCTATATTGTACTGCGCGAACTATTTACTATCTGTACACCCCTTGTGTTATGTAAAAGTTTTTTTACTAGTTGGTTTCCCCTCGTTTGTCAACACCGATCAGCTGCTTGCAGGGATGCCTGATTTCATCGAAATATTTGAAAATGAATCGTCACAATAAATTATTGGATTTTTTTTCATAAATACCTACGTTTATTTCATAGGCATGTATATTATACATAAGTTTTTCTTCGCCGTGGCATTCACAATACGTAGTACTTTAAACCTAATACATTTCGAATATCATATTAGTATGTTGGTATTCATTAGTTAATCTAAACACTGTTTTTATCAAGCAAATTGCTATTATAAATTACATTAAAAAAATACATTTATTTTGTACATGATCTTATAACTATTTCAGGTTTGTTTGTATCAGTTCATCACTTTTATTTAATATAATATAGCTGGCTATTGGTTGAACTCATGGATGAGAAAACAGTCTAACATAATTAATTCTAACATTTAAATTGGAACTCCAATGGACTTATTGAAATAATAAAGAAGTTTCATGTAAGGAACGTCACGACAAGTCGCGAAAATTATTGGATTACGTTGATAATATATTTGACTTTTTCGCGATGTTGGAAGGTAACCATTTATTTGACTCAACGTTGTTTATCTAGACTATTTTTTATTGTGTTGGTAGTTTTCACCCGGCGGCAGACCAGATGCAAGTAAATATTGTAACAAAACGGGTTCGATTTTGTATTGTGTTGGAGGATGAGAAGTAGACACAATTATGTATATAGTGTTGGCAATATGTATTAAATCTGTATCCTGCATGAAATTCGTATGGACGTATACAAATCAATACATTACAGGTAATTCTGTATAAATGGCAATTCTGTTGGTAAATGAAAAAAATAAACACAGTCTATATGACAGACAGGATGTTTTTGATAGGGTAACGTGGCGCCATCATGACACATGTGAGTACTGTCCCAAATAAAGGAATATTCGAAATGACCGTTAAAATGATTGAAGAATCTAATTTGAGTGTCCTGTCTGTTAGTCTGTGCTTACACGATCATTAAAAGTGTCATTACTAAGTAATGACACTTCTGCTCAAACGCTCGTCATTACTGCATTACTGTACATCATTACTTTTTAGCAGGCATGTCCAAACACTGCACTGCACTGCGTGCTTCATATAACCACCGCCACCGCGTGTATTGAGAATGCCATTGCGTGCCAGTGCACAAAGAGAAACACGAAACGCAATATCCGAAGCCACGGTGCTTGTGGCGCTGTTTTATTTTCGGCGCTGGTGTTTCAAGCTTCGGCATACACCGAAACTGCGTGTTTTTAGTTTCGTTAAACACCGGAGCTGAGTGTTTTCAATTTCGCGAAGGCACCGAAGAGCACCCATGCTTTGGTTATATTGTCAATCAATTGAATTCAATCAGACGCGTATTGATGAAAAAAGAATTAATCATTCAAACGCATTTTTCGTCATACCGTGGCGCTATAGGTGCTTATAGTGCAAGCAACGTATATGGCAAAATCGGAAACACTCGGCTTCGGTGTTTGCCGAAGTCAGGAACACTCGACTTCAGTGCTGCCCGAAAATCCAAACACCGTTGCTTGGCAATTACACGACCACCGGTACGGGTGCTTTTTCTACTGCGTTCGGTGTGTGTTTTTCAACACGGGCACGAAGCGTAGCATTCAATACTCCTGGTGGTGTGCTCATGAGTGATGGTGAGTACCGTGCAGAACGGATCCGTGTTTTTGCCATGCCTGCTTTTTAGCATTACACGTTCATTATTAATGATGAGTATTTGTAACTACTCCAGCAATAGCAATAGCAATATTTTTATTTTCGTTTAGCTGAAAATAAATTTGATTTGCCGTTGAAACGTTAAGGTTAATGAAATATTAACAATTTAAATCTACACTTTGTCATTTTTGCGCGTATAGTTCTAAAGATATTCAGCACTTCCACAAAAAAATAAGAAGAAGAAATAATGTTGGTAATGATGGAAAATCCGGAATTCCATCATTACTTGTGTCATTACTGAACTCGTAGACCTTACACGATCATTAAAAGTGCCATTACTTTTTAGTAATGACACTTCTAATGATCGTGTAAGGGCCGCTTATAATTTTCCCAATAAGAGAAAATATCTGTTTTCTCTGGTGCTTGCTCAATACTTACCATACACGCTGCCAACAAAATACTTAACATTAAGTACTGTTCGCCCTTTACAAGAGTTGCGTGCAGGACTACTTATTCTTCCTTCTGAATCATCCTTATCGTCATTTTCGCCCTGTGGGATAAATACCAACGTATCGGCTACAGTGTAGCCATATTTACAGACTTTTTAATAATTTTATGATAAGAAAAAAATATTTACTTAATTTAGATTTTTAGACACGAGTTTTGAATTGAAATAAACATGAAAAATGTTTTGGTGCATTTTTTATTTTATATCAATGCTTAAAAACAATTAATTGTGCTTTGATGACAAAACACGAAATATCTCATGTTGAACGCAAAATCTAGTCCATTGTTGACGTGTTATCGGATCTTTTGGAAACCGGAAAAAGTCAAGTTTGGATAGAAATACTTAGTGCAATCACAGTGTGGAACACAACAGTTCATTCTTCTCGTAAAACTAAACAAACTTTTGAGTTTACACTAATTTAACAAATCTTTTTTGATTACACTTTAATTCACTAAAAAGAAAAACGGCTTGATGCTGATTTCAATTACACAGTGCTGTTACTATATACATTTATTACAAATGAGATTGAAAAAAGTTAAACATTCTCTGAAAATTTTCATTGGTGTGCTAAAATTATACATTTTAATAAACTCGTTTCTGATTTTCTTCACACTTGGCATCATTGCTCGCGTACCCTGCAAAATATTTTTCTTTTCATAATGTGCGGGTAGCAACATCAAAATCAGCCAATTAGAAACTGGTCCATTTTGGAACAAAAGCAGCCCCCCCAGTTGTCAGGTCTTGTCTTCGCTTCTATGTATGAGATTCAATGCGAACTCGCCTGATGGTACCATGCTCGCTAAGAACGATGTTGCCAATTATTTGTTCCTGAAATGTGAGAGCTGGATATCTAGTTAATATGATGTCTTTGTTTTAGGTAAGACTTTATTAACGTATTTTTGAACATAGCCTAAATATCTAATATTAGATAAAAACTACACGAGCGAAGTAATAATAAGAAATTATAATTTTACTTAACTCCATGGTTGCAATATCGAATATCGATATTTTTCGACAATGCTCTGAATTATCGATGTCGTCGATATCGTGGCAATATCGATATTATCGATAAGTTTCCCATCTCTAACTTCTACACCCAATATGCAACGTCAAGTCGGGTCATCCCGCATACGCATGGCTGCCAGATGGCTGGCTAAACGCTACCAGCTGGAAAAATATGGCTGGCAGACATTCTGGTGACCGACTGCCTCACCGCTGCCAGATATACAACTCAAACGATACAAACGTATCCACCAGGATATTTCACATTGAAATCTTTGACACTTTCAGCGAAGGCGAGAAGATGAAAACGCTCGGCTAACTTAGATACAGGCGACTTTGTTTTGTCAAATTGGATTTGACAACCGTCACTGAATCAATTTTGGTAGTCGTCTGGTGGCCACGGCTGCCCTGGTAGCCAAAACGCTATGCGGGATACAGCTCTCAGTTTGACGGTAAAGTTTCATGATGCAATTACTTCCTTGAATATCAGTTCAAATTGTTTTCAAATTATAATATAAATGGATTTCACAACAGATTTCCGTATCAATTGAAGGACTTTTATCTCGTCACTGGAATCAAATACTAAAAGATAGCTCAGACCTAGGACAGGACCAGACAACTGGCTTCTTTTTCCAGAAAAATATTTCTCTTCTTATTCCGGTTGCTCCCTGCTGTAAATAATAAATGCCTCGCGATCACTGTTGCCAGAAGAGATAATTATTCATTCTGAAAACTTTCTCCCCTTAAAACATGCAATTATTTATCATTTGAAAACACTTAGACAAATGTTATATCGGTCAAAAATATAGCTCTGGATTCATTTTGATCAGATGTTTGTTTTGAAGAAAACGTTTAGCGGCCCTTACACGAGCATTAAAAATGCCATTTTAAATGATGACTAACTAATGACGTAATTCAAATTTGTTAGAAATTTCGTCATTAGTGCACCACTACACGTTCATTAAAATGATTTTTTTTACTAATGACATTTTTAATGACTCGTGCAGGGGCCGCTTTTAGTTGAAACAGTTTAATAAAATTTTTCTAAAACACTCAATTTTGGGTAATTAATTTTTGCAGCTTTATTAACTAAAGTATTCAACATATTCTATTTGAGAAAAATAATAACATACAGAAGTATCCAAAGATTCGGTGCTACTCTCAACCAACATAATCAATATTCTCGTCCATATCACACTTCGTGATTTCAGGCTTTCTCTTTGTATCATCCAGTGATTGTTAAATGTACTCGTATACTTTCCGCATTGACAGGATTTAAAAAAAATTGAACCTTAATCCTATTGAAATAATTAATTTTGAAAAGATGACCCGAAAAATAATATATCTAATATCATGCTACATTGTTACCGACGATACTGACAACACTTTTTCTACCACCCTGCAGTAATCTTGATTTCAATGGGCGATCTAACGTTGGATTTCATATGTAGAGGGCACGTGAGTGAAAGGATGATGTTTTCGATTTCGTGTGTCAAAACGTATTGAAAATTTGTAAACAATGATAAAAATTATTTATTACAATTATTCTAAAAAGATATCTTGACGAAACCTAAAAGTTTAATATAAGAAAAATAGTTTTCTACTATCAGGTATCAAAACGAATACGAATTTAAGTTTTCATCTTGTAGAATTCGTGGCTCCAGTTTTAGTTCACAATAATGATGAAATGCATAGTTCCTGGATGCCGCTCGAAGGAAAATAAATCCAGAGCTAATTTCTATAACGTCCCGTCAACCGGTTACAGCGTGTTCAGAGAAGTGAAAAAGTTTTTGAATTTATCTGAATGTAGAACAGAAAAAATTTGCAGGCGTCATTTCACTGTTAAAGATTTTTATATTCGTAATAATTTTATTATTTGTGAGATACAAGTGTTGTGATAATGTATGTTGCATTTCAGATAATCGTATTGAATTGAAAGATGATGCTATTCCGTCATTAAGAATTCCACAGAGTGGTCCGAAGGTAGATATAGAAGGAGCTTGCTGTGTTTTTCGATGCGAAACAAAAAATAGTAAGAAATTGCGAAAGTTTCCATCACGGAAGGCTATTTTGAATAGATGGTTGCAAACATTAGAAATTGGAGAACATGTTACAACTAAGCTTAAAATTTGTTTGCGGCATTTTACTGTCAACGATTACGTTAAAGGTAATGCAAGTATTTGCAATAATGATGAAATGTATATTTCTAATATAATGTTTTAGTTACGAGGAGATACCTAAAACCAAGCGCTATCCCATCAAAACATATGAAAAAACTTGTCAAATATCCCAAACGATTTCAACGTGCTAAAGTACCGCCTTCACATTTATGGGATCACAACTACTGTGTGTACTATAGAACTCGTCTTACTACGAATCGAGTATGTTACGTTATGGGTTGTTCTTCGAGAGCATGCAAAGGAATTTCTTTACATAAATTTCCAATAAAAAATAATTCACTTTTTAAATCATGGACAAAAGCTTTGCAATGCTCCGTAATGCCAACGAAAAACTCACGTGTTTGCAGTAAGCACTTTCGGAAATCGGATTTTGTTCAACGTAACTTTATTTTCTTTTTATATCAAATCCTTTGTATCGCGAAACCTAATTCTAGGGGGACGAGTTTTGAAAAAAACAGCAATTCCTATCAATAAATCCTCTGCTACAACGATGTACGGAATAAATAGTGTTGAATGTTCTGACCTTTCTTTATGCGATGACAACAGTGTGGAGGATTTGTCCACGTCAAAAATCACTAACTCACCACCCCAGAGTAGCTCTCATGATACCGAGAATAATCTGAAAATGACCATAATAAAAAATTCATCGTGTGAAACCAACGAAATTGTTATTTCACCCGCTGAAGAAGCAACTGCTGACGTCGATGTGCAAGTAGACAATTATTACGGTCACATAGTTCAAGAAACTGTAAAGAATGTTCAAAAAGATAACAGCTTGATTCTTTCCGATCTCCTGCAAACAGACTTTGAGACTAACATTTGGACCGGAATTTCGACACTTGAACAATTAGAAGAGATATGTTTGGCAGTTAAAACTTTAGAAGATAATTTGTATCCCAGAAAATTTAAAATGCATGCAACTGATCGCGTAATTTTGTCTCTGGCCAAGCTCAAGCAAAATATTTCGTATGAAGCATTGGGTACTTTATTTCGTATATCAGGTGTAACAGTATCGAAATATATTTCCCACACAATTCAAATGTTGGCACGTGTCTTGAGACGTTTTGTTTATTGGCCGTCCAGAGAAGAGCTTCTTTGCGTTAGATTGCCAATTGCCGGAATTCCACATGATTTCCACATGGAATTCCGAATGAAAATTTCTCGCCGATTCGGATTCCGGGCTTTTAGTTCTTTTCACTCACCCACATTATCAGATCCGAATGGATTCCGAATGGATTCCGAATCAATTCCGAATCGGCGAGAAATTTTCATTCGGAATTTCATGTGGAAATCATAATGAATTCCGAATCAATTCCAACTCCAGTGCAACAACCGATACCGAATGAACCGGTTCGCCTACAACCGGTTGATTCGGAAATCATTCGGAATTAAGTGAGAAGATGCGGACTGAATTGTCAATTCGTCTTCTTCTTCTTCTTTCCTGATTTTGCACGTTTTCGTGCTGATTTTCAGTTTATTTTTAAACGAAAACATTATATAACTGAATATACAAATTTAAAACTACATGTTTTTCGGATATACAGAACTAGTAAATAAGCAGTTCTTCTTAGAATCCCAATATAAACTATTGAAATTCGCTGGAAATTAACAAAACGGCCTACCTTAGTCAGCATCATCCATTCCTCTAGCTGGAGTGTAGTGAAATGGCTTAAGTCGCTTAAATTTCACACTAACACATTCATAAAATGAGCGAATATTCAATGACATTTATAATGTCACTGTCAATCAGGTTGATCGAGCTGCCAACTCAGGCGAAAATTCTAGCACTGAACCGATCGAGCACTGAAAAATCATGCAGTCGAGTAAGAATTCATTACGCATTCCGTCATTTCGATAATGTGGGCAATTCCAACTCCAGTGCAACAACCGATTCCGAATGAACCGGTTCGCCTACAACCGGTTGATTCGGAAATCATTCGGAATTGAGTGAGAAGATGCGGACTGAATTGTCAATTCGTTTTCTTCTTCTTCTTTTCTGATTTTGCACGTTTTCGTGCTGATTTTCAGTTTATTTTTAAACGAAAACATTATATAACTGAATATACAAATTTAAATCTTCATGTTTTTCGGATATACAGAACTAGTAAATAACCAGTTCTTCTTAGAATCCCAACATAAACTATTGAAATTCGTTGGAAATTAACAAAACGGCCTACTTTAGTCAGCATCATCCATTCCTCTAGCTAGATGTAGTGAAATGGCTTAAGTCGCTTAAATTTACACTAACACATTCATAAAATGAGCGAATATTCAATGACATTTATAATGTCACTGTCAATTAGGTTGATCGAGCAGCCAACTCAGGCGAAAATTCTAGCACTGAACCGATCGAGCACTAAAAAATCATGCAGTCGAGTAAGAATTCATTGCTCATTCCGTCATTTCGATAATGTGGGTTGGAATTGATTCGGAATTCATTATGATTTCCACATGAAATTCCGAATGAAAATTTCTCGCCGATTCGGAATTGATTCGGAATCCATTCGGATCTGATAATGTGGGTTGATGCTGGAATTCATACAGGGCTAAACCTTATTAGGCCAAACACGATGACGACACAAATAAACTGCCGATGAATCAAGTTGATCTTTGACAGCTGCCGTGCTCTTGTTTTGTTTCGTAACTGCATATTAAATGTTGAAAAATGACGAAAAAGTGCCTGATAAAAACGTGTTCCACAGTGAAAAGAACTAAAAGCCCTGTATTCGTTTCCAGTATCAAGGAGCGATATTTGTATAAATCTGTTTAGTGTGAGGCGACTTACAATTTTTGAATTCAAATAATGAACTCTTGAACTGTAAACAAATACACGGCGTCTATTAGAGATGGGCAATTCGCTCCTGAGCTGTTCCAATTAATCGAATCACAAAAGAGAACTGACAGCTCACAGATCTTTTTAAAAGAACCGCAGCTCACCAACTCACTCATTTGCTACCCAGTTCGCCGCATTGTGAGGTGGGAATAAGCTACGAGCTGAACGGATCTTCGGCTCTTGAAGGGCAAGTTCTAAACAAGAAGAAATGTTAGCATCAAGTTTCGTTATTTTTTTCATATCTGTATCTATCCTTTTTTAACGGATTTAATGAGACATTATCAGTAATAAATCTAATCTCTCACGGTGCAAGCAAAACGGTTCACGAAATTAACCATCAGTTGAATCGAAATAAGCTGATCAATCGAATCGATTCATTTTGGTGAGCTGATCGGTTCGGAGCTGCTCACCAATATGAGCTGTTTCGCAAACCTATATATATATATATATATATATATATATATATATATATATATATATATATATATATATATATATATATATATATATATATATATATATATATATATATATATATATATATATATATATATATATATATATGTATATATATATATATATATATATATATATATATATATATATGTATATATATATATATATATATATATATATATATATATATATATATATATATATATATATATATATATATATATATATATATATATATATATATATATAGGTTTGCGAAACAGCTCATATTGGTGAGCAGCTCCGAACCGATCAGCTCATCAAAATGAATCGATTCGATTGATCAGCTTATTTCGATTCAACTGATGGTTAATTTCGTGAACCGTTTTGCTTGCACCGTGAGAGATTAGATTTATAAATATATATATATATATATATATATATATATATATATATATATATATATATATATATATATATATATATATATATATATATATATATATATATATATATATATATATATATATATATATATATATATATATATATATATATATATATATATATATATATATATATATATATATATATATATATATATATATATATATATATATATATATATATATATATATATATATATATATATATATATATATATATATATATATATATATATATATATATATATATATATATATATATATATATATATATATATATATATATATATATATATATATATATATATATATATATATATATATATATATATATATATATATATATATATATATATACGACTAATTGAAATAATATTTCAATGTACTTATCTTTGTTTTATTAGTTGCTGTAAGCATTAGAAATTAGCTGAGGAAAGCTTTCGGTTAGCATTGTAAATAAATAGTAATGATGCAGTTGATGGAATGTATTTTTATTCAGCACCTCACTTTAATAAATATACTGACTTAATAATGAACCGAGCTTCGTACCGTTTCTTTTACTTGTTTGACCATCGCCAGAGGAAACACTCAAATCAGTTGCAAACATCTTCCACTTTGATATGCCATCGTGATCGTTGTCAATTTTGACGAAGGATTTTTGAAATTTGTGCTAACCGGGAATCATCTAGAATCTGCTAAAAAACATACGAGATTGTTTATCATAATTTAAAATGTTTTTTTTAAACCTTACTTTTCTTATAACCGACATCAGTTCATCGATTCGTACCAATTCCTCGCTAACAACGCCTGTTGGCCCATCATCATCAGTAGTACGTTTTTTGACGGCGTTCACTTGTTAAATCAGTTCCTGTTCCTTCATCTCTAGATCAACAAACACTCTGTTCGTTTTGCTGATCATTGAATTAACTTGTTTGTAGAGCATTTGGCTGCGCGCGATTCTTTTACCTTCATCTCTCCAGTTTTACAATACCTCGGTTAAGATTATAGTTATTCTGACTTCGCTTGTGTTTACATATTTTTCACTATAATAAACAGTAACTATAGTGAACTTGTTCTTACCCTTCAGTGTTGCTAGTTTTATAAGAAATTCGTTAAAGTACATTGTCACTCTGACAGTGTATCATGACAATGTACCGCACGATGCAAAATGTGTCCTTGAAAAATTGTCGGAGTACTCCGTATTATAATTTTTATTTGGTATTAGTGTGACTGGCTTAGCGAGCAAAATCAGACTTTTGTCAGATCTTGCAACCTGGCATCGCTGGGAAAACAAGAGTCTGGCAACATTGCAACAACCGTTTCCGGCAGAGAATTTCGCCTAACGCGCCTCTTTTTGTCGGATTCTTGCCATACAATATTGGCAGAACTGTTATGAATCGGTTCTACATTTTTTGCGTTTTGGTTTTATTTTTTCAATAAAAATTACATATAAAAGGTAATTAATTATTGCCCTATATATATGCTAATCATGGAAAATGTTATTGTCAATAACATTGCTTTCTCACTACCAAACATACTCATATATCAATCTTATTTGCTTCGTCTCAAGATTCATCTTTGTATGTACATGCGGGATTGACGAAAATCAGATGAAATCGAATAAAAAAAAAAGAAATAAAAGGTTGAGGAAAATAAACGGCGAGATAAGGTGAAATGTAGCGTCATAAAATGCGCGCAAAATTTTATCTGCTTCAGTTGAACAAACCGTCGCACAAAGCATACCAAGAAAAACGGACACATAGAAACAAGAACTTTTTTCAATGATTGAGCGCAGTGGGTTTACCTCTCGTTATATTGGCTTGTAAAAAAGACTGGACGTAATGGATTTTTGAATCCTTCACACTTTGAATATATGCTAATTCAATCGTTATTGTTAGTGATTACTCTTATACTAGAGCTATAAATCATTAGTAATTATGAATGACTAACATGAAGTTATATGTATATGTATTGAATAACTTGCTAACCATGTATATGCCTGAGCTTAGTTGCAAGCATGGATTCTTCTTCAAAAGAACGATTGAAGACAAGAAATCATTCAAGTATTTGCGATATCTTTGCCAGTAGTTCACCAAGCTCTTCCCGCCGATGAGATAGAATTTACGTAAAAGTATTTACATAAAAGTATTTATTCATAATAATTGAAAAACCAATGAATTCCAATAAGTTTTCCATGCTGACTGGTTGGAAGCTGACTCTCAATTTTTATCACATTATTTGTATCACAGGTTAATGAACGATTATACTTGGCTTGCATTCATTTCATTCAGTAGCTTGTCAATGATGAAGTTATAGTTTTACTATAAAAATTGCTACAGTCTAAAATAATACCCGTTATACGATATTACACAGCCAAGCTTTATCGCTTCAGCAACATCAATGCATTGAACTCAACAGAATTGGACATTATTAGCATTATAAATGACAGTTACCTAGAAAATAAACGATACCCATTTTATTGTATTCAACTCGTTTTTATTTCAACACCAAACCCAATTGTTATATCCTGCCTAATATTATATAACCTTGCTACCTGTACATATATCATCATACTATTACTTGCCTTGTATACTTGAAATGTGTCCACCAGACTGTAAGATATTCTTGAAATGTTGCTATCAAACCACGCGCACAAGGCGCGGAAGAAATTAATCAAATGTGTTAAATAAAGAGTATTAAAACCAATTTAGCTGTTGTGAGCACTTTCTTCTCGGCCGTCACAACAGTTCTGGCGACGAGGATGCAGATTTCGGATCAAGTTCTTGGCGAGGGCAGCAGCCGAAATGCTGGTACAGTTGCGGTAGTTCCACCATCATCTTTTGCGACAAGCGTAAGTTGAAGTGGATGCGGTGGGTGGAGCGGCTCGAAACCGCTTTCCACATCTACGGAATTGCGGATGAGCAAATGAGAAAAAACTTTCTGCTACATTACATGGGGTCCGATACTTACGATGTCATTTGCGACAAGGTTGCTCCGGAATCCCCAAGAGCGAAAACGTGCCAGCAAATTGTTTCGACGTTGGATGATTACTTCAGCCCTCAGCCACTCGAAATCAGTGAAAATTTTCGATTCAAGTGCCGGCGTCAAGGCGACAAAGACGCTGTTTCTGCCAACGAAACTATCGACGAGTATTTGGTGGCCCTGCGGAGGATAGCTGTTACGTGCAATTTCGGTGCGTATCTGGAAACGGCATTGCGGAACCAACTGGTATTCGGAATCAAGCGAAACGATATTCGAAGCCGGTTGCTGGAGAGACGGGATCTGACCTTGGCGACAGCCCGTGACATAGCCGTTAGCATGGAACTATCACGGAAAGGGGGAGCTGAAATCGAAGGCGGCTCAACCAGACAGGAGGTACATGCTGTACATAATCCGACAGGTAGAAAAGAAAAATACACAAACAATAAAACGAATGAAACTGCGGGTAAACAATGCCCGATTGCTGCGAGTTGTTTTCGTTGTGGAGATAAATCTCACCTCGCGAATACGTGTAAACACAAACAAACTGTGTGTTCCTATTGCAAAATTAAAGGACTTCTCGCGAAAGTTTGCTTAAAGAAGTGCGCCACCGTGAAAACTAATTCGAATTCGACGAATAAGTCAAATGCAGTTCAAACGAACTATGTTGACAATTGCGGCGAAAGCCAAAGTTCCGGGAGTGAAAAAACTAGGGAAGTTTGTACGGTCGAATCGTCGCGTTGCAAAAAGTTTTTACTGGACTTATCAGTGAACGGAAAGAATATTCGATTCGAAGTTGATACGGGTTCGCCGGTTGCTATTATCAATTCGGAAAATCTGAAAAGATTGTTTCCAAGAGTGCGGTTGCGTAAATGTGATACGAATTTAGTTAGCTATTGCTATACCAGTATTAATGTACTCGGTATTTTCGACGCGAGTGTTAATTACGGGGGAAAAACAATGAATTTGCCATTGTATGTTGTGCATTCTGAAAAGCACCCCTTGCTCGGCCGGGAATGGGTGAAAGAGATGCCGGTGGATTGGAACAAAGTTTTCCAGAACTCGAACGTGATAAATACAATTGCTGCTACTTCCCCTCCGTGTCGCGATGCTGCTATGAAGGTGTTACTGGACAAGTACCCGGAAGTATTTGATGCCTCTATAGGGAGGATTTCGAATATTCAAGCTAACCTACCCTTGAAGAAAAACGCTCGACCAGTGTTTCTGAAGGCACGGAAGATACCGTTCAATACACTCAAATAAAAATTCACGTTCGATTCACTTGAAAAATCACGTAGAATGGTTTCAAATGTCAAATTGAATATTTTACGTGACGAAAATGAATGTTATACGAGCATTCCCTAAAATGAATAGAGTCATCACATAAAGTTCACGTGAATTGACCAAACGTCAAACAATCTACGTGAATTTTCAGTGTGAAAAACTCGATTTTGAAAATGGCAAGCAGTGGCCCTCGAAGTGTAAGTAGTGTAAATATTTGTGAGAAAAGTTATTTAATTACAATTTTTTTACTCCATCGACCGGACCATACTAGTATGAAAGTTTCCATATGTTCAACTGGACCGAGTGCCTGCGTGAGTCCGGAAGTTTACCCGTTCCTGCCGAATGCTTCAAACAGACCGTCGGTATGAAGCTAGAGACACTGGAACCATGTAATGCGACTTCAACCTGCATCGGTAGTGTTGTGGGAGTTCTTGGATCTCGACTTCGGCTTCGGTTAGATGGCAGTGACAACGATTTCTGGAGGCTTGTCGATTTGAGATACCATGACGTTATTAGTTGCTTTTTAAGCCATTGGAATTATATGACAATTTTCTGAAATAAATGTTTTATATTTCATGGCATTTTTCATTTTATAGATTTATATCAAAATCTGAAATCTCCCTTTCGACTTTATCCAATATATAAAATAGTAATTTTCTGGTATCTAAATTTGATATGAACTGATAGATAAATGCAATATGAACAGTGCATTACATTTTACCTATAAAACACGTAACTTTTACTGGATTATGCATTAAACAGCTTTTAAATGCCAGTCCATTAAAACCTACGTGAAAAGTGGGGTGGAAAATATTCACATAACTTTTCACGTAACTATAATATGATTATTATTTTGAGTGTATGATTAAATCAGTTGAGGATGAATTAGACAAGCTGATTGCCGAAGGTGTGCTAACTAAAGTCAATTCTAGTAATTGGGCGACACCTATCGTTCCGGTGAAAAAGTCGCACAATAGAGTGAGAATTTGTGGCGACTATAAACATACCGTTAACCCAAACCTCGTAATAGACAAACATCCCTTGCCTACTATGGATGAGTTGTTTGCTTCACTTGCTGGTGGGAAAAAGTTCAGCAAGATTGATCTTGTTCAAGCATACCTGCAGCTTGAAGTTGCTCCGGAGGATCGTGAAATACTCATCGTGGCCTTTACCGGCCAAAACGTTTGATGTACGGTGTTGCGTCGGCTCCAGCTATCTGGCAGCGACAAATGGAATCCACATTGCAAGGAATTGAAGGCGTGAGTGTATTCCTGGATGATATTAAAATTACGGGTGAGAATGATGAAGTTCACCTACGTCGATTGGAAGAAGTACTTCGACGACTGCACGGATGCGGAATACGAGTGAACAAGGACAAATGCGAGTTCTTTGCCGATAAGATTGAATACTGCGGATACTTGATCGATAAAGACGGTATCCACAAAATACGGAAAAAGGTGGAGGCGATTCAACAGATGCCCAGACCGAAGAACAGAGATGAAGTTCGATCGTTCGTGGGATTTGTGAATTATTACGGACGGTTCTTTCAGAACCTGAGTACGGTTCTATATCCGCTGAACAATTTGCTAAAAAATGATGTGCCTTTCAAGTGGACGAAACAATGCGAAGATTCCTTCAAGAAAGTGAAAGATCAGATGCAGTCTGACAGTTACCTTGTTCATTACTCACCTGAGTTACCACTGTTGCTCGCTACGGATGCTTCGCCCTACGGAGTAGGAGCTGTACTAAGTCATGTGTATCCTGATGGTTCGGAACGACCAATTCAATTTGCGTCACAGACTCTTAATCGTGTACAACAGAACTACATGCAAGTGGACAAAGAGGCGTATGCTGTTATCTTCGGGGTGAAGAAATTCTTCCAATACATTTACGGACGGAAGTTTACATTGCTTACCGATAATCAAGCGATTTCAAAAATCTTCGGAGAGCATAAAGGATTGCCGGTCATGTCTGCACTAAGAATGCAACATTATGCTACGTACTTGCAAAGTTTTGATTACGAAATTCGATTTCGTAAGTCAACCAATCATGCGAATGCCGATGCCATGTCAAGAATCCCATTGACAGTAACCGATCCCGAAAACGAGATTGAAGAATCAGATGCGATTGAGTTGAGCCAAATTGATACCTTACCCTTAACTGCTGCTGAGTTGGGTCAAGCCACTGCTGAGGACCAACTAGTTCAAAAATTGATTCAAGGAATCAAACACGGCCAACTGGTGGAATCCAAGGATCGTTTTGGATTAGAGCAGAATGAGTTCTCCCTGCAAAAAGGATGCTTGATACGGGGAATTCGAGTGTACGTGCCTGCTAGTCTTCGGAAACGTGTTCTGGAAGAATTACATTCTACTAATTTCGGGGCAACCCGTACTAAGTCACTAGCACGAGGATACTGCTGGTGGCCGGGGTTAGACCGAGGTATAGAGGAAATTGTTGCAAACTGCCCCGACTGTCAGTCGGTACGTGCTGAACCTGCTAAAATGAACTTGCATTGCTGGGAAACACCTAGTAAACCGTTTCAAAGAGTTCATGTCGACTTTGCTGGTCCATTCATTAATACTTATTTCTTCATTTACGTCGACGCGTTCAGTAAGTGGCCGGAAGTTCAAACATGCCGATCCATTACAGCTGAAAACACCGTCAATATGTGTCGTGAGATCTTCAGTAAATTCGGTATTCCGTCAGTGCTGGTGAGAGACCATGGTGTGCAATTTACGTCGGAGGTTTTTCAGCGATTCCTCAAGATGAATGGTATAGTACACAAAATGGGTGCACCATACCATCCGGCCACGAACGGCCAAGTTGAGCGTTACGTTCAAACCATCAAGCAGAAGTTGAAGACATTAAAGTGCTCTAGGTCTCAACTAAACTTGGAACTGTGTAACATTCTTCTTACATACCGAAAAATGATTCATCCATCAACGGGAAAATCACCGTCAATGCTCGTGTTCGGTCGACAAATTCGATCGAGACTCGACTTATTACTACCGAAGGACGAAACTTCAAGGAAGGTTGACATTGCTGTGAGGCAATTCTGCGACGGTGATAGAGTTCGTGTACGTGATTTCTTATCAAATAGCAAGTGGAAATTTGGTAAGATTGCTGAAAAAGTCGGGAAGCTCCGATATGCTGTTCGTTTGGATGATGGGCGAATCTGGGAGCGTCACATTGATCACATAGTAGGTGTGGGCGCTAATCTACAAGGAGATTCGGTGGACACTCCAGATGCGGAGGAGTTCATTGAACGCTACGAGCCAACGCTTCTGCTGCGGTTGTTCCGGTGACTGCGTGCTCAAACGAGACTACTGGTACGACACCGGTGGTTGCTTGCGATGATACTGCAGAGACGAATGATGCTCCATGTCCGGAGCGTTCTTCCACTACGGAGATCAGACGATCTACAGCGATAGAGAAGTTGCCGTTACCTCGGCGGTCCGGTCGTATAATTAAACATCCCCAGAGACTGAATTTGTAATTTTTTTTTACACTTTTTTTACACACTTTACAGCACTTTCTTCTCGGCCGTCACAACAGTTCTGGCGACGAGGATGCAGATTTCGGATCAAGTTCTTGGCGAGGGCAGCAGCCGAAATGCTGGTACAGTTGCGGTAGTTCCACCATCATGTTTTGCGACAAGCGTAAGTTGAAGTGGATGCGGTGGGTGGAGCGGCTCGAAACCGCTTTCCACATCTACGGAATTGCGGATGAGCAAATGAGAAAAAACTTTCTGCTACATTACATGGGGTCCGATACTTACGATGTCATTTGCGACAAGGTTGCTCCGGAATCCCCAAGAGCGAAAACGTGCCAGCAAATTGTTTCGACGTTGGATGATTACTTCAGCCCTCAGCCACTCGAAATCAGTGAAAATTTTCGATTCAAGTGCCGGCGTCAAGGCGACAAAGACGCTGTTTCTGCCAACGAAACTATCGACGAGTATTTGGTGGCCCTGCGGAGGATAGCTGTTACGTGCAATTTCGGTGCGTATCTGGAAACGGCATTGCGGAACCAACTGGTATTCGGAATCAAGCGAAACGATATTCGAAGCCGGTTGCTGGAGAGACGGGATCTGACCTTGGCGACAGCCCGTGACATAGCCGTTAGCATGGAACTATCACGGAAAGGGGGAGCTGAAATCGAAGGCGGCTCAACCAGACAGGAGGTACATGCTGTACATAATCCGACAGGTAGAAAAGAAAAATACACAAACAATAAAACGAATGAAACTGCGGGTAAACAATGCCCGATTGCTGCGAGTTGTTTTCGTTGTGGAGATAAATCTCACCTCGCGAATACGTGTAAACACAAACAAACTGTGTGTTCCTATTGCAAAATTAAAGGACATCTCGCGAAAGTTTGCTTAAAGAAGTGCGCCACCGTGAAAACTAATTCGAATTCGACGAATAAGTCAAATGCAGTTCAAACGAACTATGTTGACAATTGCGGCGAAAGCCAAAGTTCCGGGAGTGAAAAAACTAGGGAAGTTTGTACGGTCGAATCGTCGCGTTGCAAAAAGTTTTTACTGGACTTATCAGTGAACGGAAAGAATATTCGATTCGAAGTTGATACGGGTTCGCCGGTTGCTATTATCAATTCGGAAAATCTGAAAAGATTGTTTCCAAGAGTGCGGTTGCGTAAATGTGATACGAATTTAGTTAGCTATTGCTATACCGGTATTAATGTACTCGGTATTTTCGACGCGAGTGTTAATTACGGGGGAAAAACAATGAATTTGCCATTGTATGTTGTGCATTCTGAAAAGCACCCCTTGCTCGGCCGGGAATGGCTGAAAGAGATGCCGGTGGATTGGAACAAAGTTTTCCAGAACTCGAACGTGATAAATACGATTGCTGCTACTTCCCCTCCGTGTCGCGATGCTGCTTTGAAGGTGTTACTGAACAAGTACCCGGAAGTATTTGATGCCTCTATAGGGAGGATTTCGAATATTCAAGCTAACCTACCCTTGAAGAAAAACGCTCGACCAGTGTTTCTGAAGGCACGGAAGATACCGTTCAATACACTCAAATAAAAATTCACGTTCGATTCACTTGAAAAATCACGTAGAATGGTTTCAAATGTCAAATTGAATATTTTACGTGACGAAAATGAATGTTATACGAGCATTCCCTAAAATGAATAGAGTCATCACATAAAGTTCACGTGAATTGACCAAACGTCAAACAATCTACGTGAATTTTCAGTGTGAAAAACTCGATTTGAAAATGGCGAGCAGTGGCCCTCGAAGTGTAAGTAGTGTAAATATTTGTGAGAAAAGTTATTTAATTACAATTTTTTTACTCCATCGACCGGACCATACTAGTATGAAAGTTTCCATATGTTCAACTGGACCGAGTGCCTGCGTGAGTCCGGAAGTTTACCCGTTCCTGCCGAATGCTTCAAACAGACCGTCGGTATGAAGCTAGAGACACTGGAACCATGTAATGCGACTTCAACCTGCATCGGTAGTGTTGTGGGAGTTCTTGGATCTCGACTTCGGCTTCGGTTAGATGGCAGTGACAACGATTTCTGGAGGCTTGTCGATTTGAGATACCACGACGTTATTAGTTGCTTTTTAAGCCATTGGAATTATATGACAATTTTCTGAAATAAATGTTTTATATTTCATGGCATTTTTCATTTTATAGATTTATATCAAAATCTGAAATCTCCCTTTCGACTTTATCCAATATATAAAATAGTAATTTTCTGGTATCTAAATTTGATATGAACTGATAGATAAATGCAATATGAACAGTGCAATTCATTTTACCTATAAAACACGTAACTTTTACTGGATTATGCATTAAACAGCTTTTAAATGCCAGTCCATTAAAACTGTTGTGAGCACTTTCTTCTCGGCCGTCACAACAGTTCTGGCGACGAGGATGCAGATTTCGGATCAAGTTCTTGGCGAGGGCAGCAGCCGAAATGCTGGTACAGTTGCGGTAGTTCCACCATCATCTTTTGCGACAAGCGTAAGTTGAAGTGGATGCGGTGGGTGGAGCGGCTCGAAACCGCTTTCCACATCTACGGAATTGCGGATGAGCAAATGAGAAAAAACTTTCTGCTACATTACATGGGGTCCGATACTTACGATGTCATTTGCGACAAGGTTGCTCCGGAATCCCCAAGAGCGAAAACGTGCCAGCAAATTGTTTCGACGTTGGATGATTACTTCAGCCCTCAGCCACTCGAAATCAGTGAAAATTTTCGATTCAAGTGCCGGCGTCAAGGCGACAAAGACGCTGTTTCTGCCAACGAAACTATCGACGAGTATTTGGTGGCCCTGCGGAGGATAGCTGTTACGTGCAATTTCGGTGCGTATCTGGAAACGGCATTGCGGAACCAACTGGTATTCGGAATCAAGCGAAACGATATTCGAAGCCGGTTGCTGGAGAGACGGGATCTGACCTTGGCGACAGCCCGTGACATAGCCGTTAGCATGGAACTATCACGGAAAGGGGGAGCTAAAATCGAAGGCGGCTCAACCAGACAGGAGGTACATGCTGTACATAATCCGACAGGTAGAAAAGAATAATACACAAACAATAAAACGAATGAAACTGCGGGTAAACAATGCCCGATTGCTGCGAGTTGTTTTCGTTGTGGAGATAAATCTCACCTCGCGAATACGTGTAAACACAAACAAACTGTGTGTTCCTATTGCAAAATTAAAGGACTTCTCGCGAAAGTTTGCTTAAAGAAGTGCGCCACCGTGAAAACTAATTCGAATTCGACGAATAAGTCAAATGCAGTTCAAACGAACTATGTTGACAATTGCGGCGAAAGCCAAAGTTCCGGGAGTGAAAAAACTAGGGAAGTTTGTACGGTCGAATCGTCGCGTTGCAAAAAGTTTTTACTGGACTTATCAGTGAACGGAAAGAATATTCGATTCGAAGTTGATACGGGTTCGCCGGTTGCTATTATCAATTCGGAAAATCTGAAAAGATTGTTTCCAAGAGTGCGGTTGCGAAAATGTGATACGAATTTAGTTAGCTATTGCTATACCAGTATTAATGTACTCGGTATTTTCGACGCGAGTGTTAATTACGGGGGAAAAACAATGAATTTGCCATTGTATGTTGTGCATTCTGAAAAGCACCCCTTGCTCGGCCGGGAATGGGTGAAAGAGATGCCGGTGGATTGGAACAAAGTTTTCCAGAACTCGAACGTGATAAATACAATTGCTGCTACTTCCCCTCCGTGTCGCGATGCTGCTATGAAGGTGTTACTGGACAAGTACCCGGAAGTATTTGATGCCTCTATAGGGAGGATTTCGAATATTCAAGCTAACCTACCCTTGAAGAAAAACGCTCGACCAGTGTTTCTGAAGGCACGGAAGATACCGTTCAATACACTCAAATAAAAATTCACGTTCGATTCACTTGAAAAATCACGTAGAATGGTTTCAAATGTCAAATTGAATATTTTACGTGACGAAAATGAATGTTATACGAGCATTCCCTAAAATGAATAGAGTCATCACATAAAGTTCACGTGAATTGACCAAACGTCAAACAATCTACGTGAATTTTCAGTGTGAAAAACTCGATTTTGAAAATGGCAAGCAGTGGCCCTCGAAGTGTAAGTAGTGTAAATATTTGTGAGAAAAGTTATTTAATTACAATTTTTTTACTCCATCGACCGGACCATACTAGTATGAAAGTTTCCATATGTTCAACTGGACCGAGTGCCTGCGTGAGTCCGGAAGTTTACCCGTTCCTGCCGAATGCTTCAAACAGACCGTCGGTATGAAGCTAGAGACACTGGAACCATGTAATGCGACTTCAACCTGCATCGGTAGTGTTGTGGGAGTTCTTGGATCTCGACTTCGGCTTCGGTTAGATGGCAGTGACAACGATTTCTGGAGGCTTGTCGATTTGAGATACCATGACGTTATTAGTTGCTTTTTAAGCCATTGGAATTATATGACAATTTTCTGAAATAAATGTTTTATATTTCATGGCATTTTTCATTTTATAGATTTATATCAAAATCTGAAATCTCCCTTTCGACTTTATCCAATATATAAAATAGTAATTTTCTGGTATCTAAATTTGATATGAACTGATAGATAAATGCAATATGAACAGTGCATTACATTTTACCTATAAAACACGTAACTTTTACTGGATTATGCATTAAACAGCTTTTAAATGCCAGTCCATTAAAACCTACGTGAAAAGTGGGGTGGAAAATATTCACATAACTTTTCACGTAACTATAATATGATTATTATTTTGAGTGTATGATTAAATCAGTTGAGGATGAATTAGACAAGCTGATTGCCGAAGGTGTGCTAACTAAAGTCAATTCTAGTAATTGGGCGACACCTATCGTTCCGGTGAAAAAGTCGCACAATAGAGTGAGAATTTGTGGCGACTATAAACATACCGTTAACCCAAACCTCGTAATAGACAAACATCCCTTGCCTACTATGGATGAGTTGTTTGCTTCACTTGCTGGTGGGAAAAAGTTCAGCAAGATTGATCTTGTTCAAGCATACCTGCAGCTTGAAGTTGCTCCGGAGGATCGTGAAATACTCATCGTGGCCTTTACCGGCCAAACCGTTTGATGTACGGTGTTGCGTCGGCTCCAGCTATCTGGCAGCGACAAATGGAATCCACATTGCAAGGAATTGAAGGCGTGAGTGTATTCCTGGATGATATTAAAATTACGGGTGAGAATGATGAAGTTCACCTACGTCGATTGGAAGAAGTACTTCGACGACTGCACGGATGCGGAATACGAGTGAACAAGGACAAATGCGAGTTCTTTGCCGATAAGATTGAATACTGCGGATACTTGATCGATAAAGACGGTATCCACAAAATACGGAAAAAGGTGGAGGCGATTCAACAGATGCCCAGACCGAAGAACAGAGATGAAGTTCGATCGTTCGTGGGATTTGTGAATTATTACGGACGGTTCTTTCAGAACCTGAGTACGGTTCTATATCCGCTGAACAATTTGCTAAAAAATGATGTGCCTTTCAAGTGGACGAAACAATGCGAAGATTCCTTCAAGAAAGTGAAAGATCAGATGCAGTCTGACAGTTACCTTGTTCATTACTCACCTGAGTTACCACTGTTGCTCGCTACGGATGCTTCGCCCTACGGAGTAGGAGCTGTACTAAGTCATGTGTATCCTGATGGTTCGGAACGACCAATTCAATTTGCGTCACAGACTCTTAATCGTGTACAACAGAACTACATGCAAGTGGACAAAGAGGCGTATGCTGTTATCTTCGGGGTGAAGAAATTCTTCCAATACATTTACGGACGGAAGTTTACATTGCTTACCGATAATCAAGCGATTTCAAAAATCTTCGGAGAGCATAAAGGATTGCCGGTCATGTCTGCACTAAGAATGCAACATTATGCTACGTACTTGCAAAGTTTTGATTACGAAATTCGATTTCGTAAGTCAACCAATCATGCGAATGCCGATGCCATGTCAAGAATCCCATTGACAGTAACCGATCCCGAAAACGAGATTGAAGAATCAGATGCGATTGAGTTGAGCCAAATTGATACCTTACCCTTAACTGCTGCTGAGTTGGGTCAAGCCACTGCTGAGGACCAACTAGTTCAAAAATTGATTCAAGGAATCAAACACGGCCAACTGGTGGAATCCAAGGATCGTTTTGGATTAGAGCAGAATGAGTTCTCCCTGCAAAAAGGATGCTTGATACGGGGAATTCGAGTGTACGTGCCTGCTAGTCTTCGGAAACGTGTTCTGGAAGAATTACATTCTACTAATTTCGGGGCAACCCGTACTAAGTCACTAGCACGAGGATACTGCTGGTGGCCGGGGTTAGACCGAGGTATAGAGGAAATTGTTGCAAACTGCCCCGACTGTCAGTCGGTACGTGCTGAACCTGCTAAAATGAACTTGCATTGCTGGGAAACACCTAGTAAACCGTTTCAAAGAGTTCATGTCGACTTTGCTGGTCCATTCATTAATACTTATTTCTTCATTTACGTCGACGCGTTCAGTAAGTGGCCGGAAGTTCAAACATGCCGATCCATTACAGCTGAAAACACCGTCAATATGTGTCGTGAGATCTTCAGTAAATTCGGTATTCCGTCAGTGCTGGTGAGAGACCATGGTGTGCAATTTACGTCGGAGGTTTTTCAGCGATTCTTCAAGATGAATGGTATAGTACACAAAATGGGTGCACCATACCATCCGGCCACGAACGGCCAAGTTGAGCGTTACGTTCAAACCATCAAGCAGAAGTTGAAGACATTAAAGTGCTCTAGGTCTCAACTAAACTTGGAACTGTGTAACATTCTTCTTACATACCGAAAAATGATTCATCCATCAACGGGAAAATCACCGTCAATGCTCGTGTTCGGTCGACAAATTCGATCGAGACTCGACTTATTACTACCGAAGGACGAAACTTCAAGGAAGGTTGACATTGCTGTGAGGCAATTCTGCGACGGTGATAGAGTTCGTGTGCGTGATTTCTTATCAAATAGCAAGTGGAAATTTGGTAAGATTGCTGAAAAAGTCGGGAAGCTCCGATATGCTGTTCGTTTGGATGATGGGCGAATCTGGGAGCGTCACATTGATCACATAGTAGGTGTGGGCGCTAATCTACAAGGAGATTCGGTGGACACTCCAGATGCGGAGGAGTTCATTGAACGCTACGAGCCAACGCTTCTGCTGCGGTTGTTCCGGTGACTGCGTGCTCAAACGAGACTACTGGTACGACACCGGTGGTTGCTTGCGATGATACTGCAGAGACGAATGATGCTCCATGTCCGGAGCGTTCTTCCACTACAGAGATCAGACGATCTACAGCGATAGAGAAGTTGCCGTTACCTCGGCGGTCCGGTCGTATAATTAAACCTCCCCAGAGACTGAATTCGTAATTTTTTTTTACCGTGCAATGTAGAATTTCTTTTTACGAAGGGGAGAGGTGTTATATCCTGCCTAATATTATATAACCTTGCTACCTGTACATATATCATCATACTATTACTTGCCTTGTATACTTGAAATGTGTCCACCAGACTGTAAGATATTCTTGAAATGTTGCTTTTAAACCACGCGCACAAGGCGCGGAAGAAATTAATTAAATGTGTTAAATAAAGAGTATTAAAACCAATTTAGCTGTTGTGAGCACTTTCTTCTCGGCCGTCACAACACCGATGCTGCATAAATTCGCGTCATTATTTTATGTGTAATTTTTGCTCACGATATAATGCCACCGTGCCCACCGTGAATTTCTCACACCACCTCAATACGAAACAGCAGCGTGCAAGCAATAAAAAAATGCGGAAAAGTTTATGTAAACTTTTTCCAATTCCGGTTGTTTTAGCTAATATTTTATAATTTTGAGTTGCATTTTCAGATTCTTTGTGAAATTCTGCTACAAACACTACTTTTCAGTTCTGAAATCATCCTCGTAGAACGGAACAGTAACCGTATATACAAACCAATTACGTCTCGGCAAAGCAAAATTTCAAAATTCTAAGAATACTTAGTTATGATAAATTTGATTTCGAAAACTTAAGTGTTTTTGGTTTTTCGAAAATCGGTCTAGTTTTTGAATAATTGATCATAAACGCGATTTTCGCATTCTGCTACATTTCACCATAATGACGCAATTTCGCTTGGACAACTTTGACAGTAGCCGGAATGTAGCCAGCCTTCTGATGGTTGCCAGAATTCCTCACCAGCGGGTTAAACTGCAGATTATTCTCAACTCAAAGAGCAAATTCAGCAACTAGAAGTTCTATATGGAAGATCTAGAATAGAGCAGAAACTGGAACAAACGTATCCCCAGCAAGTCATTATATTTTTATTTATTCGACCAGTTCTTCTGTCAAATTTAAAACTGGTCTACGATGTCGTTCTATGTTTTGTATATTTGAAGCACGAGTGAAACACTGCTGGGGCTGCCAATTTTTCTTGTTATAAAATCCAGATTAAAATTTTGTAACTGACATAAATTATGCATCTAGAACTAGAACACTACTGAAAATGCCCTAAAGCTGCAGACCAGAGATGCTATTTATACAGATTTATCTGTATGTGTTATACAGATTTTTACATGCTCATACAGATTTAATACAGAGTACGGATTTTATACAGATTTCCTCAATTTAATACAGATTTATTCAGATTTCACGATAAGTAAGAAATAAAATATTAAACTTTTCTGTCTGAGCTATCTTTTAGTATTTGATTCCAGTGACGAGATAAAAGTCTGTCAAACAATGGAGAAATCACAAATTTATATGAAAATCTGTTGTGAAATCCATTTATATTATAATTTGAAAACAATTTGAACTGATATACAAGGAAGTAATTGCATCATGAAACTTTACCGTCAAACTGAGAGCTGTATGACCTTAACGTTGCATATAGGGCGTAGAAATTTTATGTCAAATAATGAAATCAACAATTTCAAACTAGATAAATAACTCGGTTGATTTTTCAGAAGGCCATAAGAGCAAGTAACAGTTTCTCTTTTTTCACTTTCTCACAATAATCGAAAGAAAGAGTAAACAAAGATAATTGTCACTTGCTCTTAAGGCCATCTGCAAAATCAACCGAGTTTATGGAATTACAATTCAATTGTTGTGGATATAAAAAAAATTCGTCGTTGAATATTATTGTGAACGCGGCAACGACTGATTGAGTCTACCATTCTACAACCACGTTGTCATTTTATTAGTGAATATAGATTAATACACACTTTTTGTATAAAGCTATACAGATTTTTTTTAAATATCTGGCATCTCTGCTGCAGACAGAGTGGGCGCGAGAAATTGTTTCGATTTCGATGCTAATTGACATTAGCAAACCTAGAGGTAGAGCGATATTAGCAGCAAATCATTGGAGCCCTATCAGATTCGCGACATGGACTTCCTTCAACCCAAAGTTCAAGAGCTTTGCCGAAAAAATTAAAAAAAAAATCGCAAAACATAGGACACAAGATGGTCGTCAAATATTTTCATTTGGATGAATCCATAGATAATAAATATAACCTGAACAGAAATTTTGAATCGTTGGCTAGTTTTAAGCATAATGCTTTTGCATATAAACCGGCGGCCACGCATTTTATAAACACAAAACCTAAAAGCCAAACTGTATAACGATTGTAATTTCTCCATCGAAGACAGTGAACACACTATATTTGGGGAAATATTTAGTGACCGATGAATACGGCGTTTATTTTGTATTCAAAAGAATTGTCGTATGCTCTAATGATAATCATATTTACGAAATGCATTTTATAGAAGAAAACTTTTCCATGATAAAATTAGATGAGTCTACTTGTAAGCTAATTGGAATTTCTACTAAAACTAAAACTTTCTTGAGCAAATTGCTTACACACTACACATAGACTAAATTTACAAGAATTTTATACAAGGGGCAAATCACTCTAAACTTTGTCTGAACTCAAACAAGTTTTACCGGGAGTAAAAAAGTTTAGCAGGGATCTCGCTGGATTAGAATGGGATTAGAGAGGTTTAGCCAAAATCTGTAAAAGCTTTATTTTGACATAAGAGGCTGTAAACGTGGGAGCAGAGATACCAGATATTTTCATAGAAAATCTGTATTGATTTATATAAAAAATTTGTATTTATCTGTATTCACTAATGAAAGGAAATTTCGGAAATAAAATTATGTTTAAAGATGTTATTCCATTAGATTATTGTTATAAAATGGCAGATGCAAGGAGCTTTCCTTTATATCGTAAGCAGAGCTGCAAATTGTCATTCATGTCAAATGACCTTGACAGACTGACTAAAATCATCGTCAACTGTAATCGGTACGGTCAAAGTGTATGTCAAATGAGATACTCGATAGTTCAATGACCAAGTAGAAGTATACTCAGTCAAAGACAGGTGACGCATTTTGTTCTCTCTCTCATTCTCCTATTCCCTGTTGAAGTAAAAAAATTTCATGAGAGTACTAACATAAACAAAAATTGATAAAGTTAATTTTTTTTTGTAAAAAGTCATCGGATTTCGGAGTTTATTGGTGTACATGAATTCAATTCAATGTTTATGCTGCTTGAATAATATTTAGTCACATCGTAATCAAGCAGTGACAGGAGAAATGAAGATAATATCAATCGCATCGGCAATCAATGAGCGTCCTGGTGAGTATAATATCAAGAGAATTTAAGTTATGACAGATCGGCTCTCAGACACTCAATATATGATGATTGGTAGAGCCTGGTTGGCAGCAGTCCAGTGACATAAACTTTCCAATCATCGTCATGCAAAGTTGCTCGTTGATAGTGACATTTAGCAGCTCTGATCGTAAGTCCTTGCCTTTTTTTCGTTTGAAAATGATGACTTGGAATTCAAAAAAGGAATTCAAAAGACCAATACGCAACGTCAAGTCAGGTCATACAACTTTTCAGTCTGAAAATAAAGTTTCATGACGCCATGACTTCCTTGAACATCAGTTCAAATTGGTTTCAAATTATGATATAAATGTATTTCAGCGTTCATCATTAAACAGCTGCACGAAAAAATTTTCATTTTAATATGGCCAATCAAACACGCTCAGACGAAAAAGTTTCATTACTTCTTTTTTACTTTTTGTGATATCTGTATAAATCTGTATTTAATTTAAGAAATCTGTATAAAATCTGTACTCTGTATTAAATCTGTATGCGCATGTAAAAATCTGTATTTAATTTAAGAAATCTGTATAAAATCTGTACTCTGTATTAAATCTGTATGCGCATGTAAAAATCTGTATAATACAGATAAATCTGTATAAATGGCATCTCTGCGTGGGAGCTCGAATGACAGATACACTTCAAACAAGATTAGGAAAAACTTGGTTGGATTAGTTTTAAATTACCCAAACTTATCTAGACTAGTTGGAATTAAATGAGATTAGAGAAAATTATTTTGGAATGACATGAGTTTATTAGTATGAGATTGTCTAGAGCTTAGACTGATTTGCCCCTTGATTTTATACAATCAAACGAAAAAATAAAATCGATTATTCTTCTGAATTTATTGACTTTTGAACGACTTTTTCGGAAGAAATTTTCAATACAAGGAGCTCCTTGAACGAAATATAATAACCGCATTACGTAGTTCAAATGCAATATAAATCTGTTTGAAGCTAACTTTACAGCAGTATACCCTGATGACAATCACAATTATGAATCTTTCTTATATAATATTTTTACGTTTCATTATCATCCTGATCTCGAGTCATTTCATTTACCATATGAAATTATGCAATTACTGTTTCCTATACAAGTACAACTCATATCTTCATTATACAGTTTTTTATAATAACAAAAAATTGTTGGTTTTGGGAATCGTTCGAATATTCAACTCTACACGCTGCCAAAAAATTACCTAATTTTAAGTACTTTTCACACAATAGAGGGGTTGTGTGCAGGAAGTCAATTTTGGGTAAAATGGGTTTTACTTATTTTTGAGTAAAAGCGTCAATAGTACTGATTAGGTAGAAACTACGCAAGCGATATAGAAATCAGCTTGGGTAATTTGATTTCAGTTTTCGTTCGATGGTTTGAAAAATAAAATTAAACGCAAAAAATGATGTCAACTATGATTACGTTATTTATTCAATATTTATCATTTTACATATTTCAACAATGTAATGAAAATTAAATCTGTTCGCACATTTATGGGAATTCATGTTCATTGTATTTTGCAATTAGAGCTGCAACAGTATTAGATCTACAGACTATTGTTGTTTATAAAAAACTAACAAAATCGAATAATTTTCTTAATTTTCTTAGCTTCAAAAATTTTGAAAAATGTGTCTATAGTCTCTATATATCGATGACCGCAAGGCAAAATATTTTTATCAAATACAATAAACATAGGTCCTTCGTTAAATACCGGTGCCACACATACAATGTGCGGCATGCATGCTAATTCACTATATTGTTTGACGACCTCGTAGTCTGTTTTGCCAGGAACCATCTAAGAGAAGAAAAAAAAATGCATCACAATATGCTTGTTAAAAATTGAAAATATAATCAGAAATCATTACCTGTATTCATTTAATCAAAGGTGTAGCCAGAATCTCTTCGACTGATAATTTATCATCATCTGCTGTACGTTTAATTCCACGGTTAGTTAATTTTTTCAGTATCCGCAATGTTCCTCTCACATACTCTGAAACGGTAAAAATATTTTTCATATATTTGAGCATAAAAATATTTAAACAAAATCTCACTGTTTTCCACATCTCTCCATTTACAATCGAGCATCAATCCAAAGTTGTTGAAGCCTTTCAAAAGCTTGTTGTACCTATAAACAAAAAGCACGTATATTTAGAGATTCGACCGTGAGAGTAATGCTCCAAATCTGACCGATAGTTTCTGCCATGCAACACACAAAATTATTTTCACCCAACAGCAACTTATTGAAGTAAACTAAACTGTTGAGTGAAAACTACTCAATCGATACAGTACTTTTCACCCAACAATAAAAAACATGCTTGATTACTTCATGTTAGGTAAATTTAAGTCAACCGTTGGGTTTTTTTTTTTGGCAGCGTGTAATACTATGTTCACACTGGCCGAAAATAACATGTTTTAACGAGAGTAATATAAAGTTAAAACCGCACTGTTCACACTAATGTCGTTTTCGCTTGAAAACTCAGTTTCGAAACCGGGTTAGTTTTCTCTAGCAAACACTTTTTCTGGCAGCGTTGCGTTCATCTTCTGTTTCGTTGGTATTGGTGAATTAACGTTGGAAAACTATTCCAACCTCTCCATTCTTTAAAAGTTAGTTTTAAATACTTTTAATTGATTTTAAAATGAATAGAAAAAGGAGCGACATGATAACAAATGTGATTACAACTTTATTGGCAAGTTCTGAGAGTAACTCCAGTAGCTCGGAAGAGGAGTCTTCAGACGAATTTGAGGAATTATGTCTCGTTTATGCAAAAACCGATTTAGGACGGAAGAAAATTCGGCTATCGAATTTTTACGAGGAAATCGTTGAAAAATATTGTGAAGAAGCTGTAAGCATTTTGCCAAAAGTGAACGCGAAAAAAAAATCTTGACTTGAGAGAGCGAAGGAGTTGCTTCGTTTGGCCGAAAGCGGTCAATTTCCGAACATTGTATTTTCTGACGAGAAAATTTTTCCAATTGAGCAATTCGTAAACTCTCAAAACGATAGGGTTTACTTGACCGACCGTTCATACGAGAATTTGAGTCATCGATTGGCCACCAGGAGGCAGCACCCGCAACAGATAATGGTTTGGGCCGCTGTAACCGCAGATGGGCGCTCTCCAATCGTTTTCATCGAGCCTGGCGTCAAGGTAAATGCGACATATCGGGAAAGTATTCTGGAGGTTGCTTCGAAGCCGTGGGCAGACAAACATTTCGGTGGCAGACCATGGACGTTTCAGCAGGACTCGGCACCGTCTCACAAAGCTCGAGTGAACCAAGAATGGCTGAAAAACAACGTTCCGAACTTCATCACGTCCACACAATGGCTCTCGAATTCACCAGATGGGAATCCAATGGATTATTCTCTTTGGGCCATTTTGAAGAGCAAAGTCCGAACTAAAAGATACACCAGTCTCGAGGCGCTGAAAAAAGTTATTGTCCGCGAGTGGGCCTAAATACCTGCAAGTCACATTCGGCAGCTTGCGATTCGTTTTTTGACCGTCTCAAGGCCATAGTCAAGGCAAAAGGTGGTCATATCGAGCAAAAGTGAATTGATTCTGAATTTTGTATTATTTTTACATATTTTGTACTTTGAATTAAGTAAAAGTAATTTTCCAAACTGAATTTATGGCCTATTTAATTGGTTACACTTCGAGTGCCGGACCCTGTAGTGTTGTCAAAACTTTCGTATAAGCAAATCTACAGCCAATATGATCGTTGAATAATATGAAAATTCGGAGTCGACTTTTTATAAACATTTAAATTCGATTCTTGATTTTTTCGTTGATGTAGCCAAAAATCTTATACATTTTCCTGAAACACATCAAGAGAAAGAAAAACTCGCCAGAAGCTTTCAGCAGGTATTGTACCAAAAGTCGTATCATTAACAGCGCAAACACATAATTTTATGGACAATTTGACCGACGACACGACCAGGCACTCCGAAGAAAAATCTGAACAAAAAGTGTTCGTGAGTGATTTACCGCCAGTTACCATAAATATAGCGACCCCTCGATAATCATGAAAATAAACTTCTTGAGCAACACTGTTTAAGTTGCTATGAACTAGTTACCAAGGAGCGCTATTATAAATAAACAAATCATTTGAGAAAGTTGTGAAACGTTTATATAAATTTAAATTTTGTTTCAACGTTCTTTTTAGATTTACACCGACCACAATAGTACAATAACTAAATCTGGTACTAGAAGTAGTGTTGCGACAGAGATGCGTCATCCTATATCATCCACAACTACCCATTAGCTCTATCTTCAGTGTAGTCATCTAACTCATCCATGATGATGGTCTTTCTTTTTCACTTTTGCTTAACATACTGTCAACCAACCCGGAAGTTAGTACCAGTCTTCACGAAATGTTAAATTCTATCCGACACTCTTTACATTCGACTACTTCGACAAGTTCCAGCAGCCTTACGGTAGACCGTAGTTACAATCTGGTTTCTGTTTGAGACACAAATATTCAAATTATTTGAAGGAGACCTGTTTGCACTGTTGGCTTTCGATGTGCACTTCAAAACCTATAATTTCGATCAGATCTAATATATTGAGAAATTAAATTCCCGTGCTGTTCAAGTTCCTTTCATATTCATCAAAGTTTGCGAACTTTGCGAAGAGCTCAAATCACTAGAAAATAACAAATATGCTTTCAATACCAAATTCTGATGATAGGACTGATAAAAAGTTTCGCAATGACGGATTGAATGACTGCAAAACTTAACACCATTTAAAAACTCATTTACATAGCAGATAGTCATTATAGATCTAAGTATGGTTACGTTGAACTATTTAACAAACATCCATGAATATTGAATTGTCTGGAAGTCATTTTTAATATGTTCGAGCACCAGCAAGCCTTAACGAAGACCTCTTTTCGATTAAAATTAATAATAATTCCACTCGAGGCAGTTTGTTTTGTTTACATTTCCCAAGTCTCCAATATGCAGTAACCAAGGTTATGGTAACTGTTATTTAAAATCAATAATCTATCAACTTGTGTTGCCAGTTTCAATAGTTTTTCAGGCATTTTCGTTTTGACATTACCAGTTACTGAGGGGTAGTTAAATTTGCGATACAGTTTCGATAGACGAGTGGCAGGTCGTGTCGTCGATTTGACCTACAATCAACGAAATGCAGTCTCCATAACTTCGTTTGATCTATAAATAATCTTCCGTTTAATAAAACTAAACATTTCTTTCCAGATATCTGGATTTATAAACGTGTTGGGTTGTATTGATGGATGTTACATCTACATTCGACAACCAGCAAACAAGATTAGGACTACATACGTAAACCGCCATGATTTATTATCTATAACGCTTCAAGGCATTTGCGATTCAAACAAACGCTTCATGGATGTTTGCATAGGAGCACCAAGCAAAGTTCACGATGCCAGAATATTCTCTATATCACCCATTAGTAAAGAATTACCAGTACTGTGTGAAGGCAAGTTTCATCTTCTGGGGGACGCAGCATATCCTTTACGAGAATATCTGCTCACACCCTACAAAGATTACGGAACCTTGTCTCCAACGCGTAGGAGATAAAATATCAAGCATAGCCAAACACGAGTCAAAATAGAGAATGCATTTGGTTTGCTTAAGCAACGATTTAGACAGCTGATCAGACATGACTTTTTTGATACTGAACGAGCAAGCAAGTTTGTGCTGGCATGCTGTGTACTGCATAATATATGCATCGATATGGACGATTCATTACCGGAACGGATAGCCATAGATATGAATGAGAACCTCCCAGGAGTACGCCAATACGATGACGAAAACTCCCAAAGATCAACTGCGTTGAAGTTGTTGGGAGAGGCGAAGAGAAGCGAAATTGTGAACATAATAACATGAATTTATATTAATAAATCGTGATTCTAGAGCATATTCTTTCTATTTTATTAGGATGCATTGTTTTTTTTATACTCTATATAATAATCATGATTCGTTTTCAACAAAGCTTTAAATTCATTCACGTCGTTCAAATATTAAGAAACACTCATCATACGTTAGAGTTGTTCTGAACAGCTTTTACCAAGGGGCAAATCACTCTAAACTTTGTCTGAACTCAAACAAGTTTTACCGGGAGTAGAAAAGTTTAGCAGGGATCTCGCTGGATTAGAATGGGATTATAGAAGTTTAGCCGAGATCTGGAAAAGCATTATTTTGACATAAAAAGCTGTAAACGCGGGAGCAGAGATGCCAGATATTTTCATAGATTCATCAGTATTGCTTTGTATAAAAAATCTGTATTCACTAATGAAAGGAAATTTCGGAAATAAAATGATGTTTAAGGATGTTATTCCATTAGATTATTGTTATAGAATGGCAGATGCAAGGAGCATTCCTTTATATCGTAAGTCCTTGCCGCACTGACAAGAATATTCAACGACGAAATTTAATTTTTTTTGTTATCAACCACAATTGAATTGTAAATCCATATACTTTTCTCCTTTGAAAATGATGACTTGGAATTCAAACATGGAATTCAAACGCCCAATACGCAACGTCAAGTCAGGTCATACAACTTTTCAGTCTGACAATAAAGGTTCATGACGCCATGACTTCCTTGAACATCAGTTCAAATTGGTTTCAAATTATGATATAAATGTTCATCATTAAACAGCTGCACGAAAAAATTTTCATTTTAATATGGGCAACCAAACACGCTCAGACGGAAAAGTTTCATTATTTCTTTCTTACTTTTTGTGGTATCTGTATAAATCTGTATTTAATTTGAGAAATCTGTATAAAATCTGTACTCTGTATTAAATCTGTATGCGCATGTAAAAATCTGTATAATACAGATAAATCTGTACAAATGGCATCTCTGCGTGGGAGCTCGAATGACAGATACACTTCAAAGAAAATTAGGCAAAACTAGGTTGGATTAGTTCTAAATTACCCAAACTTATCTAGACTAATTGGGATTAAATGAGATTAGAGAGAATTATTTTGGATTGACATGAGTTTATTAGTATTAGATTGTCTAGAGTTTAGAGTGATTTGCCCCTTGGCTTTTACCAATTCTCGCAAGATTTTCATTTTTTCTGCATGTCTTTTCTGACATTGATCTTCTCTATCTCTCTTCTCTTTTTCGCGTTCCTCCCGCCGTAATTCTCGTTTTGCGCAAAGCTCTTTAATTACTTCTACCCAAGTTTGCTTGGGAGCTTTTGTTTTCGGTATTCGTTTGAAAGACTCGAATTTATGTTTTCGGCATTCGTTTGGAATGTTAGCATGATGCATTTCATTTTGCGTTAACCAGAAAGGGTCTACGGAATCATCGATAGCAGCAATTTTTGCCATCTCTTGCTCATACCCTGTCTGAGATAATACATTTCCCGAAATGGTATTGCTCAGTTTTGCCTTTTTGGTTTGTTTCAAAACAGTTTTATAACGGTTTTCAACTTGAGCAAACGTAAAAATGAGGTTGAATGTAGATGACATAGTTTGCGCAATATTCTCCCGCATAGAATGTTTGTTCCGAAACTTTTTGAGTGGCCCTATATTCGGTAGACGTTCCTCATACAACTCTAGTATGAGCTTTGTTTCATTTTTACTCCAAATACGAATGTTTTTCCGCACGTCGTTCAATGAAGACGCTGGATGAATCGGGAAAACTGCAGCCGAGCTTGCACCAGAATTAAACTCGTTGGATACATCGGTTGTATGCTCCAATGATGAGTCTGGAAACAAACCTAGTTTAGTTTTCACGTTTTGGTGTTATGAATACTGCTATATTTCAACGGGTACTTATCCGATAGTCGGGTGCAATAAAATGTATGACTAATGTAAATTCTCTGTACCGTTTTGATGCATGTTTCACAAACAAGGCAAATAAGGCAAATTATTATCGTTCGCTTTGCTGACGGATAAGTACCTTTCAGGTAATTATAAATAGTTCTTACCAGTTCTATCATCGTATACTTTTGCCAGACCATATGCAGCCGCGACTGTTCCGAAATGGTGTTTGCTCAACTCACCCGCTGGAAATGTATCAACTGAAGTTATTTCATTAATAAATCATTAATTTACTAACTTGTTGAATGCTTCAAAAAAACAAAATCACCCTCCTCCATTATATTTCCTGCCACATCCGTCGACAAATCGTAATTTTTAACCAGATCCATACTTTGCTTTCCAGAAATTTTCGCAAACAAAAACTTCGTGTTGTGTTGCTATGGATTCAGTAATGGTTCAACAATCTTGACGTTTAACCGATACGACAGCAATCCAAATTTCTTGTATGTATGGGTTGAAACCGAGAAAATTTTCAGTTTCGAACCTAACCCGATTTTCAGTTCAGTGACGATGAAACTAGGTGCGAAACTGGCTTCAAACAAACAGTTTGACAGCACTTAGGATTGAAACTGGGTTAGTTTTGGCTTCAAGCGAAAACGACATAAGAAAAATGGTTGTACCTATCTGCGTTGCCAGGTCATTTTTCCTAAAATATGTAGTCGGCGCAAAAATTTGTCTGCATCAATATCTCTTCTACATAAGTAGTCGAAAAGGTGAGCGAAAAAAAGATCCCAAGGCGCGGAAGAAATTAATTAAATGTGTTAAATAAAGAGCATTAAAACCAATTTAGCTGTTGTGAGCACTTTCTTCTCGGCCGTCACAACACCGATGCTGCATAAATTCGCGTCATTATTTTATGTGTAATTTTTGCTCACGATATAATGCCACCGTGCCCACCGTGAATTTCTCACACCACCTCAATACGAAACAGCAGCGTGCAAGCAATGAAAAAATGCGGAAAAGTTTATGTAAACTTTTTCCAATTCCGGTTGTTTTAGCTAATATTTTATAATTTTGAGTTGCATTTTCAGATTCTTTGTGAAATTCTGCTACAAACACTACTTTTCAGTTCTGAAATCATCCTCGTAGAACGGAACAGTAACCGTATATACAAACCAATTACGTCTCGGCAAAGCAAAATTTCAAAATTCTAAGAATACTTAGTTATGATAAATTTGATTTCGAAAACTTAAGTGTTTTTGGTTTTTCGAAAATCGGTCTAGTTTTTGAATAATTGATCATAAACGCGATTTTCGCATTCTGCTACATTTCACCATAATGACGCAATTTCGCTTGGACAACTTTGACAGTAGCCGGAATGTAGCCAGCCTTCTGACGGTTGCCAGAATTCCTCACCAGCGGGTTAAACTGCAGATTATTCTCAACTCAAAGAGCAATTTCAGCAACTAGAAGTTCTATATGGAAGATCTAGAATAGAGCAGAAACTGGAACAAACGTATCCCCAGCAAGTCATTATATTTTTATTTATTCGACCAGTTCTTCTGTCAAATTTAAAACTGGTCTACGATGTCGTTCTATGTTTTGTATATTTGAAGCACGAGTGAAACACTGCTGGGGCTGCCAATTTTTCTTGTTATAAAATCCAGATTAAAATTTTGTAACTGACATAAATTATGCATCTAGAACTAGAACACTACTGAAAATGCCCTAAAGCTGCAGACCAGAGATGCTATTTATACAGATTAATCTGTATGTGTTATACAGATTTTTACATGCTCATACAGATTTAATACAGAGTACGGATTTTATACAGATTTCCTCAATTTAATACAGATTTATTCAGATTTCACGATAAGTAAGAAATAAAATATTAAACTTTTCTGTCTGAGCTATCTTTTAGTATTTGATTCCAGTGACGAGATAAAAGTCTGTCAATCAATGGAGAAATCACAAATTTATATGAAAATCTGTTGTGAAATCCATTTATATTATAATTTGAAAACAATTTGAACTGATATACAAGGAAGTAATTGCATCATGAAACTTTACCGTCAAACTGAGAGCTGCATGATCTTAACGTTGCATATTGGGCGTAGAAATTTTATGTCAAATAATGAAATCAACAATTTCAAACTAGATAAATAACTCGGTTGATTTTTCAGAAGGCCATAAGAGCAAGTGACAGTTTCTCTTTTTTCACTTTCTCACAATAATCGAAAGAAAGAGTAAACAAAGATAATTGCCACTTGCTCTTAAGGCCATCTGCAAAATCAACCGAGATTTATGGAATTACAATTCAATTGTTGTGGATAAAAAAAATTCGTCGTTGAATATTATTGTGAACGCGGCAACGACTGATTGAGTCTACCATTCTACAACGTTGTCATTTTATTAGTGAATATAGATTAATACACACTTTTTGTATAAAGCTATACAGATTTTTTTAAAAATATCTGGCATCTCTGCTGCAGACAGAGTGGGCGCGAGAAATTGTTTCGAGCTGGTGAAATTAGCTAACCTAGAGGTAGAGCGATATTAGCAGCAAATCATTGGAGCCCTATCAGATTCGCGACATGGACTTCCTTCAACCCAAAGTTCAAGAGCTTTGCCAAAAAAATAAAAAAAATCGCAAAACATAGGACACAAGATGGTCGTCAAATATTTTCATTTGGATGAATCCATAGATAATAAATATAACCTGAACAGAAATTTTGAATCGTTGGCTAGTTTTAAGCATAATGCTTTTGCATATAAACCGGCGGCCACGCATTTTATAAACACAAAACCTAAAAGCCAAACTGTATAACGATTGTAATTTCTCCATCGAAGACAGTGAACACACTATATTTGGGGAAATATTTAGTGACCGAAGAATACGGCGTTTATTTTATATTCAAAAGAATTGTCGTATGCTCTAATGATAATCATATTTACGAAATGCATTTTATAGAAGAAAACTTTTCCATGATAAAATTAGATGAGTCTACTTGTAAGCTAATTGGAATTTCTACTAAAACTAAAACTTTCTTGAGCAAATTGCTTACACACTACACATAGACTAAATTTACAAGAATTTTATACAATCAAACGAAAAAATAAAATCGATTATTCTTCTGAATTTATTGACTTTTGAACGACTTTTTCGGAAGAAATTTTCAATACAAGGAGCTCCTTGAACGAAATATAATAACCGCATTACGTAGTTCAAATGCAATATAAATCTGTTTGAAGCTAACTTTACAGCAGTATACCCTGATGACAATCACAATTATGAATCTTTCTTATATAATATTTTTACGTTTCATTATCATCCTGATCTCGAGTCATTTCATTTACCATATGAAATTATGCAATTACTATTTCCTATACAAGTACAACTCATATCTTCATTATACAGTTTTTTATAATAACAAAAAATTGTTGGTTTTGGGAATCGTTCGAATATTCATCTCTAATACTATGTTCATACTGGCCGAAAATAACATGTTTTAACGAGAGTAATATAAAGTTAAAACCGCACTGTTCACACTAAGAAAAATGGTTGTACCTATCTGCGTTGCCATGTCATTTTTCCTAAAATATGTAGTCGGCGCAAAAATCTGTCTGCATCAATATCTCTTCTACATAAGTAGTCGAAAAGGTGAGCGAAAAAAAGGTCCCACGACAACCTTTTCTCATGTCTACTCAAGCTAAAAATCATAATCGGTACTTATCTGTGTGATCCGTGAATTATCGGTATTTTGGGAGAACATACCTGTATTGTGATATAGAGGTCAAAAATCTGTATAAATACCGAGAAATCTGTATACCTGGCAACGTTGGTACCAGTTTTCAGTTTTGTTTTATTATGACTACATGGCTACTTTGATGAAAAACTGCTGTTGTTGAACAGCTTGTCAATTGACATAGTCGAAAAGTGAAGAAAAATGCTAGCAGGGTTGTGCTTTACTGACAATTATATCATGTTATTTCGGGAAAACATGTTTTAATGTGACGTTTATGAATATGAAATAACGCAAAAGTAAAACATGTTATTTCGCTCAAAACATGATATCGGAGTTATAACATGTTTTAACTCATAGTGTGAACATAGTATAATACTATGTTCACACTATCAGAAAATAACACGTTTTAACGAAAGTAATATAAAGTTAAAACCGAACTGTTCACACTCGGATTACGTGTTATACACATGACATACTGTTTGTTATTGAAATTGATTAGAAACAAAGTGCAAACATGTCTATGTCACAGAAATAATGTTGTGCTTTTTAATAAACGATTCAGTGCTCCAACTTTCCTGCTATTCGATCCGTGATCTGATGCGAAAAAGATAATGTACATTGGCAACATTCGAAAAATGAGATATAGACCGTTTCTTTTTCTAGCTATGGAGGATATTACCTTTGACAGACTTAGACATCAGTAGGTAAAAATGAATGTTTTTCTATCAGTATCGCATTGTAATGGGCAAACTAAACTATGGAAGCTTTCACTACTAGTTCTCAATGGTCAGCATAATTCTATTGATACTAAGAATTTATGAACGTCGAAACTTGAAGCCTTATTTTTAAAACAACGATCAATCCCTAGACACACATTATAAAGTAATAAATAATATGTGTCGAACATTTAATTCAGTAACATGATTTTTATTTACAGAACCGAACTCTTTAATCGTACTAAAAATAAGAAACAAGCCAGGTACTTCTCCTAGCTATGGATGATGCTACCTTTTCACGCTAATTAGCAACGTTTCGAAGGTTTATTGCTTCAAAACGTTGGCCATTTGAGAGAAATAAATATGTTTGAGCAACAAATGACCAAAAAAGTCATCTCTTAATACAAAAAAAAAACAAAAATGGTTGTACCAGTTTCCAGTTTTGTTTTATTATGATCACATGGCTACTTCGATGGAAAACTGCTGTTGTTGGACAGCTTGTCAATTGACATAGTCGAAAAGTGAAGGAAAATGCTAGCAGGGTTGTGCTTTACTCACGATTATATCATGTTATTTCGGGAAAACATGTTTTAATGTGACGTTTATGAATATGAAATAACGTAAAAGTAAAACATGTTATTTCGCTTAAAACATGATATCGGAGTTAAAACACGTTTTAACTCATAGTGTGAACATAATATAAGACAAGACCTGACAACTGGGGGTCTGTTTTTGTTCCAAAATGGACCAGTTTCTGATTGGCTGATTTTGATGTTGCTACCCGCACATTGTGAAAAGAAAAAACTTTTGCAGGGTACGTGAGCAATGATGCCAAGTAAAGAAAATCAGAAAACAAGTTTATTAAAATGTATATGTTGAAGAACAGTAACCTGTGACTTAACACTTATCATGGTAGGCATAGATAATAAATCTCATTAAATAAAATTATTATACTTCTGAACGTCAATCAGAACAGTTCAGATTCTTTTCGCACTCTCAATAGGTTGTGGGCCTATACGTTTTTCTTAGATTGAACATTCTAGAATTTATTGAAGCAAAATGACTTCAAGCGGCAGTGGTTCAAGCGCAGCTGGTAGTCAATATATTTCAAGTCTTTCCGGAATTGAACGTCTCATCGGTCGTGAGAATTGGGCCACTTGGAAGTTTGCGGTGCAGACTTATCTGGAGCTCGAAGAACTCTGAGATGCAGTGAAACCGAAATTGTAGGCGGACGGTACCTATGAAGCTATCGATGCTGGAAAAAACCGCAAGGCGCGTGCGTTGATCATTCTGCTTCTTGACCCGGTTAACTACGTCCACGTCAGGGAAGCACAAACTGCTCAGGAAGTTTGGTCAAAATTGGAGAAAGCTTTCGAGGACACGGGCCTAACCAGGCGAATCGGTCTTTTGCACAAGCTGATCAAGACAGAGCTATCATCGTGTGAATCAATGACTGACTACGTTAATCAAATCGTGACGACAGCGCACCAGCTGGACGGAATTGGGTTTGCTATTTCTGCGGAATGGGTCGGTACACTACTGCTAGCTGGACTTCCTGATGAGTATCGTGCGATGATCATGGCACTTGAAAATTCTGGCATACCTATTACTGGAGATGCCATTAAAACCACAGTGGAATGCGAACCAAGAAATCTGATTCTTCAAAAGGACCGAAGTGTCGAAAATGTCAGAAGTTCGGGCACATAGCGAAAGAATGCAAAATGCTGCAACAAAAAAGTAATGCGTTACGTGCAGTTCTTTCAACATTCAATTCCCCTCAAGATGATGACTGGTTTTTTGATTCGGGTGCAAGCATGCATATGACCCGGAATCAGAATCTCTTGAAGAATATGAAGCAATTCTCTGGAACAGTTGTAGCTGCAAACGGAGGTAATATGAAAGTGTTGGCAACTGGCTCGTCAGTTCTGAAACCACGTTGTCGCGAAGTCATACCGGTAGAGAAGACTCAGCTGTTACCAGAGCTCAGTGTAAACCTACTGTCTGTGAGTCAAATTGTGAAGAAAGGACATACTGTTATTTTCACCAACCATGGATGTAGAGTGGTTGATAAGGATGGCGACGTAATAGCGACCGGAATCCATGAAAACAATCTCTTTAAACTGGATCAGGATCGGCAGGATACAAAAAGCGCGTTAGCTTGTTTGTCTGCGGCAAGCTTGGAGGTTTGGCATAAGAGATTGGGCCACTTGGATATCAAAAGCACTCGGCAACTAGCCAATGGCTTGGTTGATGGCGTGAAAATCAACGGCGGCAGCAAGGAAAACTGCAGAGTTTGTCCAATGGGGAAGCAATGTCGACATCCTTTCAGTAAACAAGGATCTCGTGCTACCGAAATGCTCGAGATAGTTCACTCCGATATTTGCGACCCGATGGAGCTAAAGTCACTTGGAGGTAATAGATACTACATTGTCTTCGTAGATGATAGATCTCGTCGTATGTGGGTGTACTTCCTCAAGTCGAAATCCGAGAGAGATGTTCTGGATGCGTTCAAAGAATTTCATGCGATGGCGGAGCGTCAATCGGGTTCGAAACTCAAGGTAATTCGAACCGACAACGGGAAAGAGTATGTAAACCGAGGATTTGAATGCTATTTGAAACAACACGGAATTCGACATCAGACCACTAACGATTACACCACAGACTAACAGACAGGACACTCAAATTTGATTCTTCAATCATTTTAACGGTCATTTCGAATATTCCATTATTTGGGACAGTACTCACATGTGTCATGATGGCGCAACGTTACCCTATCAAAAACATGATGTCTGTCATCTAGACTGTCTTTATTTTTTTCATTTACCAACAGAGTTGCCATTCATACAGAATTACCTGTAATGTATTGATTTGTATACGTCCATGCGAATTTCATGCAGGATACAGATTTAATACATATTGCCAAAGATAAACTGAAGATTACAATGTTCCATACGTTTCATTGAAAAATGTTGGGTCAGTAATCATGAACCAGTTGGTTCAGTAATAATGTAATTTTATTGACCCTCCGTTAACAAGCGTCGACTAGTTCCGACAAAATGCCATGGAAACAATACAAGTTAGAAAGGAAGCACACATATGTTTACATTCAGCATATAATGATTTCTTGCCACAACTGATGCTTCATGGGATGAGGCTATAACAAACTAAATAAATTCTAGCCAATGGTTCTAAGTAGTTTTCACTTTCTTATTCTAAGAATCACTGATATAAAGCGAAATTTCTCAATATCGTTCATACTGTAACTTGATATTTTTCCAAACATAAACAATCATTGTCATAGTTACGACGCATCTAGTGATCAGACACTTGTTGTTTTGCTTCAAAATACTCAAATTGACAGTGAACCGAGCTCATCGAGGGGTCCTATTCAAATGATACCTAAGAAATCGCAGACTACTCTATCTTGAGTTTATCTTTGATATTGCCTAAACTATATACATAATTGCGCCTACTTCTCATCCTCCAACTCAATAAATAATCGAACCCGTTTTGCTACAATATTTACTTGCTTCTGGTCTGCCGCCACTTAATTTCGGGTGAAAACTACCAACACAATAAAAAATAGTCTAGATGAACAAATTTGAGTCGAATAAATGGTTACCCTCCAACATCAAGAAAAAGTTAAATATATTATCAACGTAATCCAATAAATCATTGTGACGATTCATTTTCAAATATTTTGATGAAATCAGGCATCCCTGCAAGCAGCTGATCGGTGTTGACAAACGAGGGGAAACCAACTAGTAAAAAAACTTTTACATAACACAAGGGGTGTACAGATAGTAAATAGTTCGCGCAGTCCAATATAGGTGGAACTAGTGCATCACGAAAAATAATTTTTATTAGAATTTACTCATACTGTCATGTCTGTTAGTCTGTGATTACACTCCAGAGCAGAATGGCATGGCAGAGCGAGCCAATCGATCGATTGTGAATGGTTTCGACGAAGCTACAAAGGGATATAGGCTGTATGATGAAAAATCTAGGCGCATCATCAAAAGTCGAGAAGTGACTTTCATTGACGAAATGGTTCGCGAAAAGGTGCAAGTAAAAAACGAATCCACAAGAGATCGTACACTGATTCAATAAGATTTCGAGGAAGTTGTGTCCTTGTCACCCGAAGAAGACCCAATGCAGTCTAAAGAAGATCGACCTGATGAAGACGAAGATGAATTTTTCACCGACGATGAAACTACCGATGCGAACGAAGATAGTAGCGGTGAGAATAATACATCCATAGAATCTGTGAATGATGTGACTTCAGTGCTCCCACCGCGACAATCTTCAAATCCACCTCAGTCACAGGTGTTGAGGCGCAGCGGTCGGGAGCACAAACTACCAGGCAAATATGACGATTTTCACCTATCGAGCAAATGTCTGCCGCATATCAATTCTTTACAGTCTGATGATGCAGACACCGATGCCAGTGGACCACATATTGCCGTCTAAGGTCATTTAAGTGCGGTTGTTCAACCCTCACCCCAAGCCGATGTCAGAAATGATGATGATCCGGTCACACATCAAGAAGCGTTATCCAGGAACGATTCCGGACAATGGAAGGCTGCCATGAAGGAAGAATACGAGGCACTAATGAACAACGACACTTGGCAGCTGACAGAGCTACCGGAAGGTAGAGCAGCCATTAAATGCAAGTGGGTCTACAAGACGAAGCATGATGCCAATGGAAACATCTGTCGCTATAAAGCACGGTTGGTCATAAAAGGATACTCGCAGCGAAAGGGGGTGGACTACGACGAAACCTATTCTGCTGTTGTTCGTCACAGTTCACTGCGGTATCTATTTGCACTAGCAGCCAAGTACAATATGCAAATAGACCAGATGGATGCCATAACGGCGTTTTTACAAGGAGATTTGGAAGAAGAAATCTACATGGAGCAGCCCCCCAGTTTCGTAAAATCAGGAGAGCCCCGCCTGGTTTGCCGCTTAAACAAGGCGTTGTATGGACTCAAACAGTCAAGCAGAGTCTGGAACATTAAGCTCGATACTGCATTGAAAAGTTTCGGACTAATGGCTTCAGAATACGATCCATGCCTGTACTACTGGATCCAAGATGATAAGATTCTTTTTATTGCCGTGTATGTTGACGATATGCTGATATTCTCCAACGACGACCAATTGAAGAATAATGTCAAGAACAAGCTAAGCAGTAGATTTCGCATGAAAGATTTGGGACCTGCTGCAAGCTGTTTGGGTATTCGGATCGTTCGCAAGAAGAATTCTGTTATGCTGGATCAAGAAACTTACATCAATTCCATCTTGCGTCGCTTCAACATGCAAGATGCGAAAGCTATTACCACACCGATGAATGCCGCAGACAAGCTAACGAAGGAAATGTCACCAAAGACACCAGAAGAAACTGAGAGGATGAAGAACATTCCATACCAAGAAGCTGTTGGATGCCTGATGTATCTTTCACAATGCACTAGACCAGATATCCTGTTTGCTGTTAACCTTTTGAGTAGGTTCAACAATAATCCTGGACCGAAGCACTGGGAAGCAGTCAAGCATCTCTTACGTTACCTGAGAGGAACATCGACGATGAAGCTATGCTATTTTACGCATGCCAACTCAAAACTCGTTGGATATTCCGATGCAGACTGGGCATCAGATCTAGATGACAGGAGATCAACGAGCGGCTACATATTCTTGCTGCAAGGAGGAGCAATATCCTGGAGCTGTAAACGGCAGACTACTGTTTCGCTATCGACCTGTGAGGCCGAGTACATGGCTCTGTCTGCGGCTGTACAAGAAGCATCCTGGTGGCAAGGACTGATGTCACAACTGAGAGAAATAGGCCCAATCGAATTGCGATGCGACAACCAGAGCACAATTTGTATTGCTCGCAATGGCGGAAACACACCACGAACGAAGCATATTGACATCCGTCACCACTTCATCCGAGATGCACTGGATTGAAGAATTGTCAATCTTTCTTACGTTCAAACAAGTGAGCAAGTAGCAGATGGTTTAACCAAACCACTTCAACGAATCAAGCTTGAAAATAATCGAAAGGCGATGGGATTGTTGATTTGAAGTCAACAGCTTAAGGAGGAGTGTTGAAGAACAGTAACCTGTGACTTAACACTTATCATGGTAGGCATAGATAATAAATCTCATTAAATAAAATTATTATACTTCTAAATGTCAATCAGAACAGTTCAGATTCTTTTCGCACTCTCAATAGTATAATTTTAGCTCAACAATGAAAATGAAAATTTTCAGAGAATGTCTCACTTATTTCAATCTCATTTGTAATGAATGTTTATAATGACAGCACTGTGTAATTAAAATCAGCATCAAGTCGTTTTTAGTTTTAGTGAATTAAAGTGTAACCAAAAAAGATTTCTATCCAAACTTGACTTTTTCCGGTTTCCAAAAGATCCGGTAATACGTCCACAATGGATTCGGTTATGCGTTCAACATGAGATATCTCGTGTTTTGTCATCAAAGCTCAATTAATTGTTTTTAAGTGTTAATATATAATAAAAAATGCATTCACCAAAACATTTTTCATGTTTATTGCAAATCAAAATCCGAGTCTAAAAATTTGAATTAAATAAATATTTTGTTCTTAGCATAAAGTTATTAAAAAATCTGTAGCCGATACGTTGGTATTTATCCCACAGGGCCAAAATGACGAAAAGGATAATTCGGGAGGAAGAATAAGAAGCCAGTTGTCAGGTCTTGTCTTAGATTCAACTAAACAACACGATTTAATTTTGATTAGAGAAAAAACAACGTAATGTGTGTATTTAATTTTGCAGACTAAGTTACACTGAATGAAAAAGAAACGTTTTATTTTTACTACAAGGTGATTCATCCGGAGGGTGTTGACTTGCTGAATCTACTCACCTACACCTCCTCTCAAGTCAGCTAATCCCAAATTTTCTCGATGGCGAACAAACAAAATTTTACCCAATGGTTTAGTTAGAGTATCAGCAACTTGATTCTCTGAGGGAATTCGCTCTAGCTTAAACAATTTATCCCTTACATTTTCTCGTAGAAAATGGTATCGAACATCGTAATGCTTCGATCGACGTGTCTCAGGGTTCTCCGAAACGCTAATACAACCAGAATTGTCCTCAAAAATTGTTAACGGTAACTGCACTTTCAGATTCAAATCATTCATGACCTTCAATAACCGCAGCATTTCCTTAACGGCATCACACGCTGCTACATATTCAGCTTCACAACTTGATAGAGCAACAATAGCTTGTTTACGGCTACACCACTGCACAACATTTCCATAGAAAGTTTGCACTGAAAAAGTAGTGGTAATCGATTTTCTTGTACTCCGAATTTGCTTTCATTTCTGATATCTATTAGTACTATATAATAAACAAAAAATCGTTGCAAATCACTACTGCTGATATAAAAATTTTCGGAAGAATCCTCCTTTTCTTGGTTCCATTTTTCATTGGTAGGTGTCGCTACCGGTAATTCAGCATTGCGACAATGTGCCAATCAGAGCGATGCTTTCCCTTTTGTATATCGCATACTATTTCAAAACCGTCGCCTATGGCAGGGAAATCCGATATGCAATGGTAGGAGAGATAAACTCGATTTGTTTACTTTTATAAGATTTGTCCTTCTTTGAAAAACAACTGATTTTTAAAATCTGTGCGGAATATTGAAAATCATTGAAAATAAGTAAACCATAACAACTTAAAATTAAGTAAATACGACTCAATTGTAGAGTAAATATAACTCGTCTTTAAATATTTTTTTGCATGTGCCCGACGAAAACTACCTAAGATTAGGTAGTTTGTGTGCAATGTACTCAAAATTATTTTGTTTAGTTACACGCTGCCAAAAAAAAAAAACCAACGGTTCACTTAAATTCACCTAACATGAAGTAATCAAGCATGTTTTTAATTGTTGGGTGAAAAGTAGTTTTCACTCAACAGTGTAGTTTACTTCAATAAGTTGCTGTTAGGTAAAAAAAATTTGTGTGTTGCATCGCTGAAACTATCGGTCAGATTTGAAGTGAGTGAAATTATTTTGTAAAATTGCCGGTTTTGGGAGAATAATTCAATGATTGTCATCAATCGCAGTGTGAGTAGCTTAGTATAATTTCTTTTTAAAACAATAATTACACCGCAATATCATTTCAGGCGATGGAAGATACTGAGATGCGTTCGATCGCTCAACGGTGCAGTTCTAGCAGCTCAATAGAGCAGCCTTGGCAGTTCAATGATATAGTCTGTAGATTTAATACTGTTGCAGCTCCAATTGCAAAGTACAATGAATATGAATTCCCATAAGAGTGCGAACAGATTTCATTTTATTACTCATTCTGAATTTTGTAAATGTAACGGTAACAAATCATCTGAGCAAAATTACATTGTTGAAATATGTAAAAAGGTGAATATTAAATAAATAAAGTTGACTTTATTGTTTGCGTTTTATTTTTCAAACCATCGAATGAAAACTGAAATCAAATTACCCAAGTTGATTTTTATATCGCTTGCGTAGTTTCTACCTAATCAGTACTATTGATGCTTTTACTCAAAAATAAGTAAAACCCATTTTACCCAAAATTGGCTTCCTGCACATACCCACATTATCGAAATGACGGAATGAGCAATGAATTCTTACTCGACTGCATGATTTTTTAGTGCTCGATCGGTTCAGTGCTGGAATTTTCGCCTGAGTTAGCTGCTCGATCAACCTGATTGACAGTGACATTATAAATGTCATTGAATATTGGCTCATTTTATCAATGTGTTAGTGTGAAATTTAAGCGACTTAAGCCATTTCACTACACTCCAGCTAGAGGAATGGATGATGCTGACTAAGGTAGGCCGTTTTGTTAATTTCCAGCGAATTTCAATAGTTTATGTTGGGATTCTAAGAAGAACTGGTTTTTTACTAGTTCTGTGTATCCGAAAAACATGAAGATTTAAATTTGTTATTCAGTTATATAATGTTTTCGTTTAAAAATAAACTGAAAATCAGCACGAAAACGTGCAAAATCAGGAAAGAAGAAGAAGAAGACGAATTGACAATTCAGTCCGCATCTTCTCACTCAATTCCGAATGATTTCCGAATCAACCGGTTGTAGGCGAACCGGTTCATTCGGAATCGGTTGTTGCACTGGAGTTGGAATTGATTCGGAATCCATTATGATTTCCACATGAAATTCCGAATGAAAATTTCTCGCCGATTCGGAATTGATTCGGAATCCATTCGGATCTGATAATGTGGGTAACACCGAAAAAAATCTTACCTTTGCCACATAAATCTGCAAACCAGGCAACGCTGATCACGTCGAGCAGAGATGCCAGATATTTTCATAGTAAATCTGCTTTACTCCGCATAAAAAATCTGCATTTATCTTTATTCTTTAATAAAAAAAATTTTTTACAATACAATGATGCTTAAAGATGTCATGTTAATAGTTTATTGTTTAAGAATGATAGATTGATTGAGTATCTTCGTAAGTCATTGCCGCACTAACAAGAACATTCAACGACATCTCGTCGTTTTTGTAAATCATCCACACCTCTTTGATGCTGGAAATGCATACAGGGCCAAAACACGATGACGACACAAATGAACTGCCGATGACAGCTGCCGTGCTCTTGTTTTGTTTTGTAACTGCAAATTAAATGTTGAAAAATGACGAAAAAGTGCCTGATAAAAACGTGTTCCAGTGAAAAGAACTAACATGATTGCCCTGTATTCGTGTTCAGTATCAAGGAGCGATATTTGTATAAATCTGTTTAGTGTGAGGCGACTTACAATTTTTACATTCAAATGATGAACTCTCAAACTGGAAACCAATACACGGCGTCTGTTAGCGATGGGCAATTCGCTCCTGAGCTGTTCCAATGAATCGAATCACAAAAGAGAACTGACAGCTCACAGCTCTTTTGAAAAGAACCGCAGCTCACCAACTCACTCATTTGCTAACCAGTTCGCCGCATTGTGAAAGGGGGAATAAGCTACGAGCTGAACGGATCTTCGGCTCTTGAAGAGCAAGTTCTAAACAAGAAGAAATGTTAGCATCAAGTTTCGTTATTTTTTCCATATCTGTATCTATCCTTTTGTAACGGATTTAATGAGACATTATCAGTAATAAATATAATCTCTCACGGTGCAAGAAAAACGGATCACGAAATTAACCATCAGTTGAATTAAAATGAGCTGATTAATCGAATCGATTCATTTTGGTGAGCTGATCGGTTCGTAGCTGCTCACCAATATGAGCTGTTTCGCACACCTCTAGCGTCTGTCATAATAAGTTTATTCTGTTCATTTTGTGAGTTTGTTTTGTTCGTCTAAATCCTTATTGAATAACCATGCCTAGTTATCTGTTTTTCTGTCTCAGTCGCCGACATTGAACAAGTTCGAATGAATAGGCATGAACATCAGCTCGTTGACAGAAAATTATTCCGACCGGTACAATAGACATAAGGTGTGGGCTTCCATTTAGGTTTACAGTAAGCGTGAATGTATAATTCACACAGTAAGTGTGAATGTATAATTTCCGAATTTTCCAAAAAGTTTCACTATTTCTTTTATAATTCTTGTGGTATCTGTAAGAATCTGTATGAAATTTAAGAGATTCGAATAAAATTTTTACTTTGTATGCCTTTATTATACAGATGAATCTGTATAAATGGCATCTCTCCTCGACGAGTTGCCGTGTAACAAGCGTTGCCAAGTTTCCAGATTAATGCGGTAAATACAGAGTTGCCAGGTTATTTTTTCAAAAATTTGCCTCTGACTCAAAAACTTATCTGGAGTTGTCTACATATATACAAGGAAATTTAGACCGGGCGTCATTTTCAGTGAATAAAAAAAAAGATCTAAAGAGGCCGAAACCCGTAAAGAACTGGGAAATCTAACAAAATCTAGGCAAATTCGCAAAATCTTGAAAAATTTGAAAATCTGACAAAATATTTGATTAGTTATACCGTTTTCGTTTATTGAGGTGACCCAAAGTCGCCCAAAAAACTTTTGAGATGTTTGTTTTAGCAACCTGGGGTCGCACTGGATCGGACTCCAATCGCGTAGTTTCGTTCTGAAAATTTTCTCGGGTCGCACCACGCATCCATGCGAGTTTGTTTATTTTCTCTTCTTTTCATGAGTTATTGTTCAGGGCGCGTACTACTTGATCGTTTTACTCGGAGTCAGAGTCGCCCGCGGGTATGTTCTTAAAAGAAAACGGTATTAGTTTGTCTAGCTTGGCGAGCAAAATCTGACTTTTGCCAGATCTGGCAACCTGGCATCGTTGGGAAAACATCAAATTTTTCTCGCCCCTGCGATTATTCTCAACTCAAAGAGCAAATTCTGCAACTAGAAGTTCTATATGGAAACAGGCCTTCCGAATGCTCATGCGTGCACAAATGCGACAGCGAGAGCGCACCGAAAATGTGTGTGTCGCATATTTATTCTGCGAGCGTGGCGTTCAAAGAGCAAACCAAAAGCGTGCGCGAGACGCGTAGCGAGCACATAGAAAAGGGATGTGCTGCTTGAAATTTCAGAGCATCGCATTTTCTTCTGCGCGCGACTCGTGCGCTTTGGTCTCACGAGACAGCGCACGAGATTTTTTATAAGCGCAGCTTGTGTACGATGTAAGCCACAGTAAGAGCTGCTGCTATATTTTTTTTGTGCCTTGCGCGGTTCGGGCGGCTTGTGTCGCACGGTGCAAGTTGTTGGTGAGAGTTGGCGATCGGTTTCAAAATAAAATAATCTTCATAATTTGATTATGATATGAATTTTGGAGATAACATTCTTAATGCATCCTTCCTAAGAACAATATTTTCCATCGCCGCTCAAGGCATTGACTCAAATTATGGTTGCAATGCATTTGCTGAAATGGTGATATGCGTTTATATTAAATTGTATGGAAAATCCATTCGGATCTGATAATGTGAGGCGTTGCCTCCCACATTATCAGATCCGAATGGATTCCGTATCGGCGAATCACAAAAGAGAACTGACAGCTCACAGATCTTTTAAAAAGAACCGCAGCTCACCAACTCACTCATTTGCTACCCAGTTCGCCGCATTGTGAAAGGGGGAATAAGCTACGAGCTGAACGGATCTTCGGCTCTTGAAGAGCGAGTTCTAAACAAGAAGAAATATTAGCATCAAGTGTCGTTATTTCTTCCCTATTTGTATCTACCCTTTATCTATCTAGATCTAGATAAATCTTATTTCTCACGGTGCAAGAAAAACGGTTCACAAAATTAACCATCAGTTGAATTGAAATGAGCTGATTAATCGAATCGATTCATTTTGGTGAGCTGATCGGTTCGTAGCTGCTCACCAATATGAGCTGTTTCGCACACCTCTAGCGTCTGTCATAATAAGTTTATTCTGTTCATTTTGTGAGTTTGTTTTGTTTGTCTAAATCCTTATTGAATAACCATGCCTAGTCATTGGAAGTTTCGCTAGCTTTGTTTCAAACGCCTATGGCTACATCTGTTTTCTGTCTTAGTCGCCGACATTGAACAAGTTCGAATGAATAGGCATGAACATCAGCTCGTTGACAGAAAATTATTCCGACCGGTACAATAGACATAAGGTGTGGGCATCCATTTAGGTTTACAGTAAGCGTGAATGTATAATTCACACAGTAAGTGTGAAAGTATAATTTCCGAATTTTCCAAAAAGTTTCACTATTTCATTCATAATTCTTGTGGTATCTGTAAGAATCTGTATAAAATTTGGGAGATTCGAATGAAATTTTTACTATGTATGAAATTTGTATGTTCATATAAAAACCTTTATATACAAATAAATCTGTATAAATGGCATTTCTCCTCGACGATTTGCCGTGTAACAAGCGTTGCCAAGTTTCCAGATTAATGCGGTAAATACAGAGTTGCCAGGTTAGTTTTTCAAAAATCTGCCTCTGACTCAAAAACTTATCTGGAGTTGTCTTTGTCTACTACATATATACAAGGAAATTTAGACCGGGCGTCATTTTCAGACAGTAAAATAAAAGATCTAAAGAGGTCAATACCCGTAAAGAACTGGGAAATCTGACAAAATCTTGGAAATCTATTTTAGTATATTTGAAACACTGCTGGGGCTGCCAATTTTTCTTGTTATAAAATCCAGATTTAAATTTTGTTACTGACATAAATTGTGCATCTAGAACTAGAACACAACTGAAAATGCCCTAAAGCTGCAGACCAGAGATGCTATTCATACAGATTTATCTGTATGTATTATACAGATTTTTACATGCTCATACAGATTTAATACAGAGTACGGATTTTATACAGATTTCCTCAGTTTAATACAGATTTATTCAGATTTCACAAAAAGTATCAAAGAAGAAATTAAACTTTTCTGTCTGAGCTATCTTTTAGTATTTGATTCCAGTGACGAGATAAAAGTCTGTGACCTGTTATTCTCTGGTCACAATATAGTTCCTTGGGTCACTGAGTCCAGCTTGTATATATTTTTCAAATATTGTATATTTTTGTTTATTTCATTGTCAGTAAATGTCTGAGTAGAATTTAAACGTCAATCGCGTTCATACTCCGTGTTTACATGTTTGAGTCACGTTTAAGTTCTGCTCAATAGCAAAGGTTGGTGTCAAAAGTAGGGTTTTGTTCAATTATTTATTCTATTTATTTATTTATTAATTTATTTATTTATCTATATTTTTATTTATTCATTTACATTTATTTACTACATATTCATTATTAAATTATATATTATATTCAAAAGTATTTATTTATTTATTTATATTCATCAATTTATGTATGTATCTTTGTTATTGTTCAATTCATATATCAAATCATATCACATATTAAATAATATTTAGAAAAAGGAAACAAGTATAGTAGGTACAAATATTAATCAAGACACCAACCAGAAAACGATAATACATTGTAACCGACGACACGACCTGCCACTCGATATTTAAAACTGTCTCACAAATCTAACTACCCCTCAGTAACTCGTAATGTCAAAATGAAATTATTTGAAAATAAAATAAAACAGGCAACCTTTCCATAAAAACTGTTGTTTTTGAACTAACAGATACCGTAACCCTGGTTACTTTTATTTATGCTCATTTTTTCATAACAGTTGAAAGAGAAAATTATTCACTTTGGATATAGTGATTTTCACTGTCGGCTAGAAAAGATTGCGATGCGATAAGATAGCGACAAAATGCCGCAAAGATAGCGAAACTGTCATTCGCATCGATTCAACCCCTTCGAGACCACAAGCCAGAAAAAAATATTTTTTAAATTGACCGTTACAACAACTAATTTTTTATTTATTATTAAGAAAACTTCAGTCATAATTAATTCATATTGATAATGCGTATGTGGCAGATTACGGCTACAACTTGCACGGATTTTTTAAGCGTGTGCTATTTATTTGACATAATGTACGATTCTGACGATCCGCATCCTTTCGTCACCGTCACCGGAACGGCAGCTTCCGTCAAAACTAGTTTAATACTTTCTTTACCGGAACATTCACACGTTCCGTCCGTCAAGACGTTCCGTGACGGCGACGTTACGTGTGAATGGCTCCATAAGAATGCATGTAATTAATGTTGACGGTGCCGGTGACGGAGATTGACTGTGACAAAAGAAGACGGATCGTCTGAATCGTACATAATGATTATTTTGTGCTTAGTATGTTCCCTTTTAATTTATATTTTGTATTAATCGACGCCTTGGTTTTCAAAAGCTCATGCTTTAATCGATTGTGCTATTTGTCTACTCTAAAAAGGTGGTCGTCTTTGACAGATATACATTTGTTGATGCTTTCGATGAACAATGAAATAACAATTGTCGCTAAGGAATTTTACCAGTTGAAAATGCAATTGGCCTCAATGCAACAGCCGATTAATTTCTCTTTTGGCTCTAATTCTAGTTAATTTCAATACAACAGACAGCGAAGGGGTTAAAACAACTGTCCAATTTTCTGGCAGCGATGCCAGGTGAAATTTTAGGCGTCTGCGTATTAGAAATGGTCCTATGCGACCTCAATATTTAGAAGTATGACAAAAAAATCAAACGAAAACCCTACAGTAATAGCAAAAGTCATTAAAATGGACGATTGTTTATAAAAATTTCGAAAATCTGCAAAATAGTCGACTTAATTACAAAGTCTGCTAACAAACGAAATTGCAAATTTACATACCAATCTGCAAACCTGGCATCAGTGGTTCTGACGCTCATTATTTCGCAATCCTGCGACGATTCTGTCGCATTCTATGTCCAGCTGAAAACCACTATATTTTGAATGAGATTAAAACAATTCTGCACAGAAGGATATTCCGCTACGAAGCAACTCTACCAGTTTTCTAGGAAAAGTTTTCATCTTACGGTTCCTTTGCAGCTCAAATTTATACTTCCATACTTATCCAAAAAAGTCATACATAGGATAAAATTCGAACTGAAAATAAATCCGAGTTGACGATTTGAAAATATACCTAGGATCAGTTTAAGTTTTAAAAGATTTATTTAGATCCGGTTTATACCTAGGATCTTTCTAGGCTGGTGAATTAATTTAAAAGATATACTGATACAACAATATCAACCCGGGTTGGCGGTTCAATGCATAGAACGCTGGTCTTACAAGCCAGTTGTCGTATGTTCGAGCCCCGACCTGGAAGGATTCTTAGTGTCAGTAGGATCCATAGTACTAGCCATGCAATGATTCTGTACACTAAGAATAGGCTGCGAAATCTGTTGAAACAGAAAGGCCAAATTCCACCAAAGGAATGTAATGCCAAGATTTTACTTTGCTTACTGATACAAAGTGGAACGATTGAAAGAAGGGAACTATTTTATCTTGATTTGACTCTCATGATAGAAACAAAATTTAGTAATCTATTCGACGACAACGACGAAATCATTATTCAAAAAGGTTATCTTGAAAATTGATTTACCAGAAAACGAATTAATTGGCATATGGAAGGAGTTCATAACTCGATTCTGGCTGTGTTCCTGGACATTGCGTAAAACTAGTTTGTGTAACCTATATTATTATTTTGGTCGAACTGGACGTTTTGTTTACATCAAACTAAATAGGATAATGCATCGTATATTTTATTTATTTTTCAGATTTCATTTGATGAACTGTATACATTTAATATAAATAAATATATGGGATTTTCGCACAATGATGCGGATGCGAAAAAAAGCTGAGAAACTATCACCGTTTGCTACAGTTAATCTACCGGGTAGCCAAGTATATCTACAGGTGTGAGTCAAGACTCGAGGGAATGTAACGCTGCACACATTATTTTGTTAGGAGCTAGAAGGGGATCATCCTCGGAACGAAGGCCTCCGCTACAGACAGGCCGAGTTGCTACATCATCTGCTGTTCCATCGCCCCACAGCAGAGGTCCACCCCGCCCGTCGTCCAGAGAACCATCAAGTCGACTAACGTGCATCACGGCCGCAACGGAGAGCTGAGCTACGAAGTTCTTCAAATAAACTTGCGCAAGTAAAAATATTAGTATAGATACAATATAGCGTTTAAAAAGTTAAAAATTGTACGGTCTTTTTTTATAAAGCTGTGTCGTCCATTTTGTGTATTTTGTTACTTGTTTCCGCCGAAACGATTAACTCAGTGGCCACAATGATGCTTAAAGATGTCATGTTAATAGTTTATTGTTTAAGAATGATAGATTGATTGAGTATCTTCGTAAGTCATTGCCGCACTAACAAGAACATTCAACGACATCTCGTCGTTTTTGTAAATCATCCACACCTCTTTGATGCTGGAAATGCATACAGGGCCAAAACACGATGACGACACAAATGAACTGCCGATGACAGCTGCCGTGCTCTTGTTTTGTTTTGTAACTGCAAATTAAATGTTGAAAAATGACGAAAAAGTGCCTGATAAAAACGTGTTCCAGTGAAAAGAACTAACACGATTGCCCTGTATTCGTGTTCAGTATCAAGGAGCGATATTTGTATAAATCTGTTTAGTGTGAGGCGACTTACAATTTTTACATTCAAATGATGAACTCTCAAACTGGAAACCAATACACGGCGTCTGTTAGCGATGGGCAATTCGCTCCTGAGCTGTTCCAATGAATCGAATCACAAAAGAGAACTGACAGCTCACAGCTCTTTTGAAAAGAACCGCAGCTCACCAACTCACTCATTTGCTACCCAGTTCGCCGCATTGTGAAAGGGGGAATAAGCTACGAGCTGAACGAATCTTCGGCTCTTGAAGAGCAAGTTCTAAACAAGAAGAAATGTTAGCATCAAGTTTCGTTATTTTTTCCATATCTGTATCTATCCTTTTGTAACGGATTTAATGAGACATTATCAGTAATAAATATAATCTCTCACGGTGCAAGAAAAACGGTTCACGAAATTAACCATCAGTTGAATTAAAATGAGCTGATTAATCGAATCGATTCATTTTGGTGAGCTGATCGGTTCGTAGCTGCTCACCAATATGAGCTGTTTCGCACACCTCTAGCGTCTGTCATAATAAGTTTATTCTGTTCATTTTGTGAGTTTGTTTTGTTCGTCTAAATCCTTATTGAATAACCATGCCTAGTTATCTGTTTTTCTGTCTCAGTCGCCGACATTGAACAAGTTCGAATGAATAGGCATGAACATCAGCTCGTTGACAGAAAATTATTCCGACCGGTACAATAGACATAAGGTGTGGGCTTCCATTTAGGTTTACAGTAAGCGTGAATGTATAATTTACACAGTAAGTGTGAATGTATAATTTCCGAATTTTCCAAAAAGTTTCACTATTTCTTTTATAATTCTTGTGGTATCTGTAAGAATCTGTATGAAATTTAAGAGATTCGAATGAAATTTTTACTTTGTATGCCTTTATTATACAGATGAATCTGTATAAATGGCATCTCTCCTCGACGAGTTGCCGTGTAACAAGCGTTGCCAAGTTTCCAGATTAATGCGGTAAATACAGAGTTGCCAGGTTATTTTTTCAAAAATTTGCCTCTGACTCAAAAACTTATCTGGAGTTGTCTACATATATACAAGGAAATTTAGACCGGGCGTCATTTTCAGTGAATAAAAAAAAAGATCTAAAGAGGCCGAAACCCGTAAAGAACTGGGAAATCAGACAAAATCTAGGCAAATTCGCAAAATCTTGAAAAATTTGAAAATCTGACAAAATATTTGATTAGTTATACCGTTTTCGTTTATTGAGGTGACCCAAAGTCGCCCAAAAAACTTTTGAGATGTTTGTTTTAGCAACCTGGGGTCGCACTGGATCGGACTCCAATCGCGTAGTTTCGTTCTGAAAATTTTCTCGGGTCGCACCACGCATCCATGCGAGTTTGTTTATTTTCTCTTCTTTTCATGAGTTATTGTTCAGGGCGCGTGTTGCGCCCTGTAGAACTATTACGCCAGGCGCATACGCGAATTCAGCCCTGCTGTTACGAAACGATGTGAAACTGAATTCTTTTTTTTCTCAAACAATAAATACACGTTATTACTCGTTCGCGGTCGTAAATCGTTTTTCTTTCTCCGTAAAAATCCGTATCTTTCGTGTTCGAATCCGTCTTTCGATTGTCCGCCCAACAGGTTATGGGCCCAGGCTTGTGGGCAACAATAAGTTTGTTTAGTTGCTGCCTGTGAAAATTAATTATTTCTGATTAATTTGTTCGTGAACGGAAGCAGAAAGAAGATGGCGGATTCACAAAGATTTGCACTGCAGAAATTGAACAATCACAATTATCAGTCGTGGAAGTTTAAGATGGAGATGTTGCTAGTTCGGGAGGAGATATGGCAAGTTATCTCGGAGAATCCTGTGAACCCAGTAACTGAAGCGTGGACGAGGGCAGATGCAAAAGCTCGGGCGACTATCGGGCTCTGCATTGAAGACGACCAGACAAGTTTGGTACGAAGTTGTGAAACTGCCAAACAAACGTGGGACGCGTTGAAGGCGTATCACGACAAAGGGTCAGAAGTGTATTTACTGAAGAAACTGACACACTTGGAGCTCAAGGATGGCAACGATATGGAGCAGCATTTGCAGACCTTTTCTGATTTACTACAACGGATTGCGGATGTCGGTGAATGTTACTGTGTTCGCTTCCTGATTCGTATGATTACCTTGCAACGGCATTGGAACAACGACCACGAGAAGAACTAACGATTCAACTGGTTAAATCTAAGCTGTTAGCGGAAGCAGAGAAACGACGGGAGCGCAATGAAGGCGCTAATTCAAGCAGCGGACAAGCGTTGCGAGTGGAACATAGGTACCGACAAGGCGGAAAGAAGTTTACTGGTGGAAGTAAACAAACAGAATCGCGTTCTTGTTTTCAATGTAAACAACCGGGACACCTGAAGAAAGACTGTCCGAATGCTTTAGTTGCCGATTCATCGACGAAGACGATGAAGAAGAAGCAGGATGAACCAAAGGTGAAGCAGGCACAAACTGTTCCTGAGGGACCACTGGCATGGTTGGTGGGACAAACTGATCCAAACTGCTGGTTTATAGACAGTGGTGCTTCACGGCATATGACAGGTAACCGAAAGTTTTTCACGATGCTGCAACATTCAGATGAAACGACTGTAATGTTGGCTGACGGTGAGAGAGCTGAGGTTGCTGGAAACGGCAGCGGGATCATTGTTGGAATGTCTGATTCTGGAAAACCGATAGACATCGAATTAAGCGACGTATTGTATGTACCGAAATTGACAAGCGGAAATGAAAAGAAGGTATGCAAATTAAAGCGAAGCATATACGGCTTGAAACAATCAGCAAGAATTTGGCATACAACTCTTGCAGACATGTTGAATCAGATTGGTTTTAAGCAATGTAGTGCTGACTCGTGTTTGTATCGGAAACGTATCGATAATAATGAATGGGTGTATCTACTTGTATATGTAGATGACTTGTTGTTGATCTGTAAAAACGAGAGTGAAATTGACCGTATCGAGCAAACTTTGCAAAAACGCTTAAAAATCACTCGGTTAGGCGACATCAAAAGCTACATAGGTATTCGAGTGCAGAAAAATCAAGACGGTTTCTATGCTATTTCTCAAAGTGCCTTCATAAGGAGAATGGTTATAAGTTTTGGCATGGACAATGTTAAAGGGTCAAAGTACCCAATGGATCCGGGATATTATAAGGCAGTCGAGAATAGCCCAAAGTTAGAAAATAATGAAAAATATCATAAGCTGATTGGTTGCATGTTGTATCTGTCTGTGAACAGTCGTCCAGATATCTCAGCGGCTGTTGAGATACTAAGCCGAAAAGTTAGCACCCCATCAGTAACTGACTGGACAGAGCTTAAGCGTGTGGTAAGATACTTGATACATACTATTGAATACGAATTGATTCTGGGAAAGATTGGTTGTGAGTTAAACTTATCGGCGTATTGCGATGCTGATTGGGCAGGCGATAGTAGTGACCGCAAATCCTGTACCGGTTACATATGTAGTTTAGGAGGAGCGTCCGTAACATGGGTGAGCCGAAAACAGAGCTGCGTAGCCATGTCTATGATGGAGGCCGAATATGTGGCTCTTTCAGCGGTAACGCAGGAGATTGTTTGGTTACGACGTTTGCTGGATGAAATTGGTGAGCAGCAACAGCATTCGACAGTTGTGTATGAAGATAACAAAAGTTGCATTGATTTCATTGCTTTGGAGCAACAGAAGAAAAGATCTAAACACATAGATACGCGGTATCATTACACTAAGAGTTGCTGTATTTATGGTGTAATTAAACTGCAGTACTGTGAGACGGAGTTTATGCTTGCGGATATTTTGACCAAACCGCTTGGGTCTACAAAAATGAAGAGGTTCGCTACACAGATGGGATTGACTGTTACATCTATTGAGTAAGCAGAAAAAGACACTCAGGATTAAATTCGCGAGGAGGAGTGTTGCGCCCTGTAGAACTATTACGCCAGGCGCATACGCGAATTCAGCCCTGCTGTTACGAAACGATGTGAAACTGAATTCTTTTTTTTCTCAAACAATAAATACACGTTATTACTCGTTCGCGGTCGTAAATCGTTTTTCTTTCTCCGTAAAAATCCGTATCTTTCGTGTTCGAATCCGTCTTTCGATTGTCCGCCCAACAGCGCGTACTACTTGATCGTTTTACTCGGAGTCAGAGTCGCCCGCGGGTAGGTTCTTAAAAGAAAACGGTATTAGTGTGTCTAGCTTGGCGAGCAAAATCTGACTTTTGCCAGATCTGGCAACCTGGCATCGTTGGGAAAACATCAAATTTTTCTCGCCCCTGCGATTATTCTCAATCCAAAGAGCAAATTCTGCAACTAGAAGTTCTATATGGAAACAGGCCTTCCGAATGCTCATGCGTGCACAAATGCGACAGCGAGAGCGCACCGAAAATGTGTGTGTCGCATATTTATTCTGCGAGCGTGGCGTTCAAAGAGCAAACCAAAAGCGTGCGCGAGACGCGTAGCGAGCACATAGAAAAGGGATGTGCTGCTTGAAATTTCAGAGCATCGCATTTTCTTCTGCGCGCGACTCGTGCGCTTTGGTCTCACGAGACAGCGCACGAGATTTTTTATAAGCGCAGCTTGTGTACGATGTGAGCCACAGTAAGAGCTGCTGCTATTTTTTTTTGTGCCTAGCGCGGTTCGGGCGGCTTGTGTCGCACGGTGCAAGTTGTTGGTGAGAGTTGGCGATCGGTTTCAAAATAAAATAATCTTCATAATTTGATTATGATATGAATTTTGGAGATAACATTCTTAATGCATCCTTCCTAAGAACAATATTTTCCATCGCCGCTCAAGGCATTGACTCAAATTATGGTTGCAATGCATTTGCTGAAATGGTGATATGCGTTTATATTAAATTGTATGGAAAATCCATTCGGAATCCATTCGGATCTGATAATGTGAGGCGTTGCCTCCCACATTATCAGATCCGAATGGATTCCGTATCGGCGAATCACAAAAGAGAACTGACAGCTCACAGATCTTTTAAAAAGAACCGCAGCTCACCAACTCACTCATTTGCTACCCAGTTCGCCGCATTGTGAAAGGGGGAATAAGCTACGAGCTGAACGGATCTTCGGCTCTTGAAGAGCGAGTTCTAAACAAGAAGAAATATTAGCATCAAGTGTCGTTATTTCTTCCCTATTTGTATCTACCCTTTATCTATCTAGATCTAGATAAATCTTATTTCTCACGGTGCAAGAAAAACGGTTCACGAAATTAACCATCAGTTGAATTGAAATGAGCTGATTAATCGAATCGATTCATTTTGGTGAGCTGATCGGTTCGTAGCTGCTCACCAATATGAGCTGTTTCGCACACCTCTAGCGTCTGTCATAATAAGTTTATTCTGTTCATTTTGTGAGTTTGTTTTGTTTGTCTAAATCCTTATTGAATAACCATGCCTAGTCATTGGAAGTTTCGCTAGCTTTGTTTCAAACGCCTATGGCTACATCTGTTTTTCTGTCTCAGTCGCCGACATTGAACAAGTTCGAATGAATAGGCATGAACATCAGCTCGTTGGCAGAAAATTATTCCGACCGGTACAATAGACATAAGGTGTGGGCATCCATTTAGGTTTACAGTAAGCGTGAATGTATAATTCACACAGTAAGTGTGAAAGTATAATTTCCGAATTTTCCAAAAAGTTTCACTATTTCATTCATAATTCTTGTGGTATCTGTAAGAATCTGTATAAAATTTGGGAGATTCGAATGAAATTTTTACTATGTATGAAATTTGTATGTTCATATAAAAACCTTTATATACAGATAAATCTGTATAAATGGCATCTCTCCTCGACGATTTGCCGTGTAACAAGCGTTGCCAAGTTTCCAGATTAATGCGGTAAATACAGAGTTGCCAGGTTAGTTTTTCAAAAATCTGCCTCTGACTCAAAAACTTATCTGGAGTTGTCTTTGTCTACTACATATATACAAGGAAATTTAGACCGGGCGTCATTTTCAGACAGTAAAATAAAAGATCTAAAGAGGTAAATACCCGTAAAGAACTGGGAAATCTGACAAAATCTTGGAAATCTATTTTAGTATCAGCTTTCTTCACGTTTCGCCTTCGGCTCATCAGTGCTTAAAGCAGTTCAAATTGAACTGCCATCTCCGCCTAACAGTTCAATTTGAACCGCTAAGCAGACGCAAAGTTTACACTATTTATGTAACGACTTTTCGGATATTGCACCGAGATGCTATATCTTTTCTGATGGCTAGAACGAAAACGTAGTATATTAGTATATTTGAAACACTGCTGGGGCTGCCAATTTTTCTTGTTATAAAATCCAGATTTAAATTTTGTTACTGACATAAATTGTGCATCTAGAACTAGAACACAACTGAAAATGCCCTAAAGCTGCAGACCAGAGATGCTATTCATACAGATTTATCTGTATGTATTATACATGCTCATACAGATTTAATACAGAGTACGGATTTTATACAGATTTCCTCAATTTAATACAGATTTATTCAGATTTCACAAAAAGTATCAAAGAAGAAATTAAACTTTTCTGTCTGAGCTATCTTTTAGTATTTGATTCCAGTGACGAGATAAAAGTCTGTGACCTGTTATTCTCTGGTCACAATATAGTTCCTTGGGTCACTGAGTCCAGCTTGTATATATTTTTCAAATATTGTATATTTTTGTTTATTTCATTGTCAGTAAATGTCTGAGTAGAATTTAAACGTCAATCGCGTTCATACTCCGTGTTTGCATGTTTGAGTCACGTTCAAGTTCTGCTCAATAGCAAAGGTTGGTGTCAAAAGTAGGGTTTTGTTCAATTATTTATTCTATTTATTTATTTATTTATTTATTTATTTATCTATATTTTTATTTATTCATTTACATTTATTTACTACATATTCATTATTAAATTATATATTATATTCAAAAGTATTTATTTATTTATATTCATCAATTTATGTATGTATCTTTGTTATTGTTCAATTCATATATCAAATCATATCACATATTAAATAATATTTAGAAAAAGGAAACAAGTATAGTAGGTACAAATATTAATCAAGACACCAACCAGAAAACGATAATACATTGTAACCGTCATCTGTCTACACACTGTCATCGTCGTCATCATCGCAGCATAAAATGCGGGGTGGCATGCTTTGAAGGCGGCGGTGGGATTGGGATGGAAAATGGACAGCAAGCCGATAAAACCACGGGAAAACCCTTAAGCGAGAGCTAGTATTTGGTTGACCCGGTAGAGTGAAGGTTGCAGCAGCGTGTCACCCATCAAAAGTGACAATCCGTTCCGTTCCGTCATTTAAGTTTCTGGTCTATGAAATTTTTTAGTGGATCCAAAGGGATCAATAATTCGTACCGGCCCAAGTTCAATAAACTGGTTGTTTGCCGGTTATGTTCGTTTGCTGCTAGCCCGACGCGTGTGTCTTATAGTGCAACAGAAAATAGTGCGCACAATACCACTCTCCGGGGATCATCCTCGGAACGAAGGCCTCCGCTACAGACAGGCCGAGTTGCTACATCATCTGCTGTTCCATCGCCCCACAGCAGAGGTCCACCCCGCCCGTCGTCCAGAGAACCATCAAGTCGACCAACGTGCATCACGGCCGCAACGGAGAGCTGAGCTACGAAGTTCTTCAAATAAACTTGCGCAAGTAAAAATATTAGTATAGATACAATATAGCGTTTAAAAAGTTAAAAATTGTACGGTCTTTTTTTATAAAGCTGTGTCGTCCATTTTGTGTATTTTGTTACTTGTTTCCGCCGAAACGATTAACTCAGTGGCCACAGGTTGGGAAGAAAGTCCGCCTAAAAATAATGAAGTGAAATTTCTCCGGTGACCAAGAATATAAACGACCCTGAACTGGTGGTCCGGTGCTGAAAAGCAGCCACCAGTAGTGTGATACAAAACAATACGTAACAATTGGCGCCCAACGTAAAATAAAAAAAAGTGATTTGATCCCTAGACCAGAAGCAAACCACTTTTTTATCGTGTCTCCCGGAGAAAATTCAATTCACTACGTTCATTTCATTATTCGCGTATTTGTTTATCAGGTCGATATTGTGTTCGGAAATTGTTCCTGGGATTAATTGTGATACCAATACCAACAGACTAAATTTGACATTTACCAATACCATTTCATTCTGATACTTGTGATTTTTGTTTATTTTTGTTGGGGTTGCGAAAGTTTTCGTCGTTTTATGTGTTATTTTATGTTTCTTTTTAAGATGGCCAAAGCAGATCTCAAATTTAAGCAAACAAGAGAACTGCTTCTAGGTTGGTGTGTTATAATTAATGTGCAATATTTAACAAATGGGGAGTTAAAACTGACTGCATATTCGGTCATTCTCTCCTGCATTTACCGTACGCGGAAGCGAAATCGAGAAAAAATAATCAAAGTATCAGATGATACAAAGGCAAATGCTCTCGAATATTGACACATTGAATCACCTTTATTTGGATGTTTTCATGTGATCTGTTCGTCTAGTGTTCCGCCGAAAACTCATTTTTGCAAGCCCCCAATGAACGCATCAATGTTTTATACACATTATGCTTTCGGTACAACTCCGCAGATCATCACACAACTCAGAAATGAAAACCAAATGATATCAAAGAATTAGGCAAATCTATCATAAAATCTGTTAATTGTTTTTATGTTCGTTTTAATGTAGTTAATTAGGCAAATTAAATTTTGTTTCTCATAATTTGGAAAAAAAATCGGAAAAGGTATTTCTCATCTTTCTAAAAGGATTTCAAATTACAAGAAAATCGGACATAAAAAGTTCTTTATCAAATCTGTGCTACTTTCAGCAATCAGACAATTCATTTGAGCCGCAAAATATGTGATTTAACGCGAAATCGTATACACATACAGAATAGAAACAATGGGAACTTAAATAACGTAGAGGAGTATCCCAGAAATTATTAACAAAGATTCGGATAGGGCAGAAATTATTTTATTCATATCCTTATAGTCGCATACAAAACATGTCCAGGGAAGGCCGGAATAATTTGATGGCAGCATCAGTATTCGGCTGCAGCCAGCCATTACGGACGTAGAATCCACTTTTACTCTGGAGCCGATGCATCTGCTTATGTCAAATTAATTCCTGCTGGAGCTCTGTATAAGACAGGTGTGCTGTAAGAAAAACAAATGAAATAAGTTACTGTTTAAATAATTTTCCTGGATTATATTTACCATCTCCATTGGTGAGCAAGTTTTTTTTTTTAAATTGTCAAATACCGTCACTTAGAAGTATTGCTCGGCTGAATCTACGCGGTTTACCCATCCTTTTCCCAAAAAAAAACTGGCAACACATCCAGTATCCTGTAAATAAAAACAAAACAATATAATTAAACAGAATACTTACCTGTACCACCAAATTTGTATCACTTTTCATTATTTTCTATTAGCGGTCAGTAATGTACGAGCAGAACTGACAGATCGGAAAATAAACAAACATACGACAGGGTGGTATCTAAGGTGGCGGGATAACGTTTGCCCGCCGATTAGATGCCAACTGTACACTCTCAACGTAAATGTTTTCATTCTGCGTAGCTTCAATCGATTTTCTCTCACAAGTTGAGCGAGTACCCACATTATCAGATCCGAATGGATTCCGAATGGATTCCGAATCAATTCCGAATCGGCGAGAAATTTTCATTCGGAATTTCATGTGGAAATCATAATGAATTCCGAATCAATTCCAACTCCAGTGCAACAACCGATACCGAATGAACCGGTTCGCCTACAACCGGTTGATTCGGAAATCATTCGGAATTAAGTGAGAAGATGCGGACTGAATTGTCAATTCGTCTTCTTCTTCTTCTTTCCTGATTTTGCACGTTTTCGTGCTGATTTTCAGTTTATTTTTAAACGAAAACATTATATAACTGAATATACAAATTTAAAACTACATGTTTTTCGGATATACAGAACTAGTAAATAAGCAGTTCTTCTTAGAATCCCAATATAAACTATTGAAATTCGCTGGAAATTAACAAAACGGCCTACCTTAGTCAGCATCATCCATTCCTCTAGCTGGAGTGTAGTGAAATGGCTTAAGTCGCTTAAATTTCACACTAACACATTCATAAAATGAGCGAATATTCAATGACATTTATAATGTCACTGTCAATCAGGTTGATCGAGCTGCCAACTCAGGCGAAAATTCTAGCACTGAACCGATCGAGCACTGAAAAATCATGCAGTCGAGTAAGAATTCATTACGCATTCCGTCATTTCGATAATGTGGGTAATAGAAGTACGTAATGAGTGAAACATTTCGTTAAAATTATGTATCTTTTCGACTCTTCGGAAAGAGTCGAAAAGAAAAATATTAAAATTAAGGGCGTCCGTAATATAAGTTTTAATTAGTTAAAGATAGTATGCGTGTCATGTACATGAATGAATATGAAGTCAGAAAGTGAGTGCGATTGAGTAAAGTTAATGAATGTTAATGTGACTAAGAATGAATGAAATTGAATGAATGAGACGTACGAATGAGTTAGGTTGAAAATATTCTGTCCAAGTGTCGTTCTTGTGACAGTAATGGTGTTTTGTCCAAGCGTCGTTCTTGTGACAGTAGTGGTTTTTTTGTCCGAGCGTCGTTCTCGTGACAGTGAAAAAGGGGAGAATATGTGAAATTTAGTCTGTTTTTCTTCCGGATAGTTTCTGTTATTTGTTGTGTTTGCGATCAATATTTCTGCTCTACCAATGCAAAGACCGTCTCAAATTCTGACGCATATTAAACAGTTTCGACGGCTACACTTTCGCAGTTGTTTTGGGAATGATGGATGGAACATATCGCACCTGATTTTGACAAATATTTCGGCAAGAGCACGAGACTGAAAATGGACAGGCTCACTGCTTTAGAATCATACAATTCCGGGAGAGAGAGCTCCTCTGGCCTTTGGAAAAATCATCCCTCGGAATTGAAACTAGTACTAGAGAAGAAGTAGTCGCATTAGAAGTCGGCTTTTGTTCGAAAAAAAAACCTACGGTTTTTTTTTTAAACCGAGTCGGGGAAAATTGTGACCTGTTATTCTCTGGTCACAATATAGTTCCTTGGGTCACTGAGTCCAGCTTGTATATATTTTTCAAATATTGTATATTTTTGTTTATTTCATTGTCAGTAAATGTCTGAGTAGAATTTAAACGTCAATCGCGTTCATACTCCGTGTTTACATGTTTGAGTCACGTTTAAGTTCTGCTCAATAGCAAAGGTTGGTGTCAAAAGTAGGGTTTTGTTCAATTATTTATTCTATTTATTTATTTATTTATCTATATTTTTATTTATTCATTTACATTTATTTACTACATATTCATTATTAAATTATATATTATATTCAAAAGTATTTATTTATTTATTTATATTCATCAATTTATGTATGTATCTTTGTTATTGTTCAATTCATATATCAAATCATATCACATATTAAATAATATTTAGAAAAAGGAAACAAGTATAGTAGGTACAAATATTAATCAAGACACCAACCAGAAAACGATAATACATTGTAACCGTCATCTGTCTACACACTGTCATCGTCGTCATCATCGCAGCATAAAATGCGGGGTGGCATGCTTTGAAGGCGGCGGTGGGATTGGGATGGAAAATGGACAGCAAGCCGATAAAACCGCGGGAAAACCCTTAAGCGAGAGCTAGTATTTGGTTGACCCGGTAGAGTGAAGGTTGCAGCAGCGTGTCACCCATCAAAAGTGACAATCCGTTCCGTTCCGTCATTTAAGTTTCTGGTCTATGAAATTTTTTAGTGGATCCAAAGGGATCAATAATTCGTACCGGCCCAAGTTCAATAAACTGGTTGTTTGCCGGTTATGTTCGTTTGCTGCTAGCCCGACGCGTGTGTCGTATAGTGCAACAGAAAATAGTGCGCACAATACCACTCTCCGGGGATCATCCTCGGAACGAAGGCCTCCGCTACAGACAGGCCGAGTTGCTACATCATCTGCTGTTCCATCGCCCCACAGCAGAGGTCCACCCCGCCCGTCGTCCAGAGAACCATCAAGTCGACCAACGTGCATCACGGCCGCAACGGAGAGCTGAGCTACGAAGTTCTTTAAATAAACTTGCGCAAGTAAAAATATTAGTATAGATACAATATAGCGTTTAAAAAGTTAAAAATTGTACGGTCTTTTTTTTATACAAGCTGTGTCGTCCATTTTGTTTATTTTGTTACTTGTTTCCGCCGAAACGATTAACTCAGTGGCCACAGGTTGGGAAGAAAGTCCGCCTAAAAATAGTGAAGTGAAATTTCTCCGGTGACCAAGAATATAAACGACCCTGAACTGGTGGTCCGGTGCTGAAAAGCAGCCACCAGTAGTGTGATACAAAACAATACGTAACAAGTCTGTCAATCAATGAAGAAATCACAAATTTATATGGAAATCTGTTGTGAAATCCATTTATATTATAATTTGAAAACAATTTGAACTGATATTCAAGGAAGCTTTACCGTCAAACTGAGAGCTGTATGACCCGACTTGACGTTGCATATTGGGCGAAGAAATTTAATGTCAAATAATGAAATCAACAATTTCAAACTAGATAAACAACTCGGTTGATTTTTCAGAAGACCATAGAGATCAACCGAGATTTATGGAATTACAATTCAATTGTTGTGAATAAAAATAATTTCGTCGTTGAATATTATTGTGAACGCGGCAACGACTGATTGAGTCTACCATTCTACAACCACGTTATTTCATTTTATTAGTGAATACAGATTAATACAGACTTTTTATATAAAGCAATACAGATTTTCTATGAAAATATCTGGCATCTCTACTGCAGACAGAGTGAACTCGAGAAATTGTTTCGAGCTGGTGACATTAGCAAACCTAGAGCGATATTAGCAGCAAATCATCGGAGCCCTATCAGATTCGCGACATGGACTTTCTTCAACCCAAAGTTCAAGCAAATACAAATAATAATACCCCTAAGAGCAAATTCAGCAGATGCAAGATTCTTATGGGTGGTCTATAATGTAAATGAAACTGAAACAAACGTATCCCCAGCAATCCATTTTAGTTTTATATATTCGACCAGCTCTACTGTCAAATTTAAAACTGGTATACATTGCCGTTCTATTTTTTCTATATTTGAAACACAGATAAAACGCTGCTGGGGCTGCCAGTTCATTTTGTTATAATTTCTAGATTTAAATTTTAAAACTGACATAAATTATGCATCTAGAACTAGAACACTCCTGAATATGCCCTAAGTTTCATACATCCGGAGCGCTAATGTTTGGTTCACAGAATGATCAATTTAGCCTAGCTTGTTTTACTGTTTCGTCATGACAGCTTAAAAAAGTTGAAAAATAAAATTTCTGGCAACGCTACGACATCAAAGTATGCTAGTAATTATCATGTAAACAAGGGCCTTTATTACCGTTCCCACTTCCACTTTCACTTCACTTGATTTTACCTATTACCAGTGACACGGTCAATTAAATAATCACTGTAGTGAAAAAAATCATTTTTTCAAACGAAATGTTGGTGATTTGATGTTCGTACCCAAGTAACAATTTTTGTTACGCTAGCTTGTTTGTGACTAGTTTGCAACCAGATATTTGAGTGATTGTTACTAACATCTAACCACTTGCATGACTCAAAAAGCGCAGTTTCTACTAGTTGTTAAATCGGCTAAAAATATGTTGTCGTTACGTTGTAATGCCATACTGAAATAACTTATCTTTTCATAACTTGAAAATAACTGGTTTCCAAGTAAACTAGTTGAAACTTAGTCACCATCGACACTATAAACATTGAATGAGTCCAGAATACTTTTCTATCTTCAATAAAAAAGCAGAAGAGTCACAAACTTGATACAAGGTACAAATTTCACAACGATCCAAAAATTGTCGAGCGGAATTCAATTTTACTTAACTGTTTTTTATGCGCCTTCAATCAAAATCTGTTTATAAAGATATAAAAAATAAACAAAATTATAACCCTATGTTCAGAATGCTCAAAATTATTCCAAGTAAAGTGATTTCTCATCATTTTAAATTCATATATCATGAGAACTATAATATTATCACAATCGATGTTCAATCTCTATATTATTTCCTTCGTGTTTATGACAGTGCATAGAACAAAAATGACTATTCTGTCTTTCACTATTTTCGGCAAAAAGTAGTTTTGAATAGAGTAATATCCTGGTTTTATTTACGTTTCATACACTTCTTGAGACTCCATATTGTGTTCGCCATATTCAAGCCAACAAAGGTTGTTTGGTTTGCATTTTAGTTATCATAACGTTGGGAAAACTTACCGATAACTATCTGAATTGATGAAGAAATTATATGTTATAATCTTATAATATCTAAGTTATTGCTATATCAATTCACAGTAACGATTCACATATACTTTAACGTATTTATAATGGTTTCGCAACGGAAAATAAACCTTTTTTCAACTAGTAGCTAAAAACATAGCTGTGATTAAAGATATGTTAGAATCAAGTAACGATAACTTACAAATGATAGTTAGTTTGATGTTTACGTTATAAAGAAACACTGCTGTCACCTTGTTTTAACCAGTATAACATAAAAAAACATGTTCGTGCTCTTGTTGCAACACAGTTGGGTTAAGTGGTATCAAAACTTGTTATGGGTTGCTACTATTGACGTCAAATAAACTTATTTTCAACTAGTGGCTAGAAGCATTGTTGTGATTAAAAATATGTTTGGATTAAGTAGCGATAGCTTATAAATTATATTTAATTCAATATGACACAAATATGTTATGATTGGAAACCTAAATAACTATTTCGTAACTAGTTATGTTATGATGAAACATTGCTGTCACCATGTTTTAACCAGTATAACTTAAAACACATATTCGTGCTCTTGTTGCAACATAGTTTGGACTTTGTCGTATCAGAACTAGTTGCGGATTGCTACTTGGGTAATAACAACAAGCTCATCTAAGTAATTACTTTTTTCTCTGAAGTGACTTTCGTGATAATGACCTTCATTTACTTCACTTAGTTTTCACCGTGAAGTGATACCGATAATAAGGTAAAAATCACTTCACTTGGTTTTCTCCCTGTAGTGATACCCGTAATAAGGGCCAAGGTGTCGCTATCGAAGACGTTTTTGCGTGAAATGATTCATATTTCAAGACGTAATTTGAGGTTTATTATTAATACATTACTAAGTTCCATATTGTTTTTTTTTATGGAAGAACAAGCAAATAAGACAAAAAAGTCATGTCATAATTGACAAATTGCTAATTGCCTCAGTGTTTTTCTCATAGTTTATGTATGAATAATAGAAGAAATATGATAATTTTTCTCACAATAATAATACAATTTTGTTTGACTTCAAAAAAAATACACGTGGCAGACGTTATTTTAGCTGCGGAGAGATTTTTATGACTACGAACAAATATACACCTCACATCAGATATAAAATTTTCGAATAGCATTTAGTAACGCCTGAACAAAAGTTTCGCTCCAAAGGTGACCGCCGAATTAATTGCTTCGTAGAACCATCTGGACGATCCTTTCGTAGATGCAAAGCATTTCTCAAAGCACCAAATATTTTCAAACGATCTTTCTCATATGGCTGTGTTGTTTCCGAAAATGAGAATTACAACTCCTGTACATCAAAATATAGTTCCTTGTTTCGTCGTGGAGAATTGATACCAGAAGTTTCGTTATACTACCGGTTCCGATCATTCTGATGCCCGAATTTCACTTGATGTACAATTTCCATAATAGAAAACTTAAAAATGAAAAATAAGTTTAATATTTTGGTAAAAAGCTCACTTTCCTTATGTTGATTTGAAAAATAAACAGTATCCTCAACAAAACAAAACGTATCCATGGTGAACTGGATTCCGATTTCCAGTGGTTCCAGTTTCATTAACATTTCATCAAAGTACACTGTCACTCTGACAATGTATCATGACAGTGTACCGCATATCAAAAAACTTGTCCTCGAGAATTGGTCGAAGTACTCCGTATTATAATTTGTATTTGGTTCAAGAGCTTTGCCAAAAAATAGAAAAAATCGCGAAACATAGGACACAGGAAGGTCGTCAAATATTTCGTTTGGATGAATCCATAGATAATAAATATAACCTGAACATAAATTTTTAGTTTTAGCATTTTACATATAAACCGGCGGCCACGCATTTTATAAACACAAAACCTAAAAGCCAAACTGTATAACGATTGTTATTTCTCCATCGAAGACAGTGAACACACTATATTTGGGGAAATATTTAGTGACCGACGAATACGGCGCTTATTTTATATTCAAAAGAATTGTCGTATGCTCTAATGATAATCATATTTACGAAATGCATTTTATAGAAGAAAACTTTTTCATGATAAAATTAGATGACTCTACTTGTAAGCTGAATAGAATTTCCAATAAAAATAAAACTTTCTTGAGCAAATTGCTATACACACTACACATAGGCTAAATTTACAAGAATGTTATACAATCAAACGAAAAAATAAAATTGAATATTTTTCTGAATTTATTGACTTTTTAACGACTTTTTCGGAAGAAATTTCCAATACAAGGAGCTCATTGAACAAAATATAATAACCGCATTACGTAGTTCAAATGCAATCTAAATCTGTTTGAAGCTAACTTTACAGCAGTATACCCTGATGACAATCACAGTTATGAATCTCAAATAATATTTTACATTTCATTATCGTCCTGATCTCGAGTCATTTCATTTACCATATGAAATTATACAATAACTATATCCTATACAAGTACAACTCATATCTTCATTATACAGTTTTTTATAATGACACAAATAATTCATATGTCATATTACAATAAACATAACATAACGTAAGTAGTAACCATTACACAAAACATTTGCATTTAATATAGCTTATACTAGATAGAATTTTCTTGGTTCCATTTTTCATTGGTAGGTGTCGCTACCGGTAATTCAGCTTAGGGACAATGTGCCAATCAGAGCGATGCTTTCCCTTTTATATATCGCGTACTATTTCAAAACCGTCGCCTATGGCAGGGAAATCCGATATGCAATATGGTAGAAGAGATAAACTCGATTTATTTACTTTTATAAGATTCGTCCTTCTTTGAAAAACAACTGATTTTTAAAATCTGTGCGGAATATTGAAAATCATTGAAACACATTTGTAAAAATACAAAGAGTAAAACCACAGCCAGAGTTTTGTTCAATAAACTAAAATTAGGTAAATACGACTCAATTGTAGAGTAAATATAACTCGTCTTTAAGTATTTTTTTGCATGTGTTCAACGAAAACTACCTAAGAGTAGTTTGTGTGCAATGTACTCAAAATTATTTTGTTTAGTTAGGCCCGATTTCTTCACCTACGTAGCTTAACGACAAAAGCCTAGTTTATCGTAAGCTTCGCTTAAATTTAATGGTCTCTTCCAAACCGGGCTTAAAAATTTGGATTTCCTCACACTTGCTTAGCTAACTACGGGGACCGCTTACGGTAAACCTCGCTTAACCTATTTTCCAATGCCGTTCCAATATTTTTCCAGTAGGAACGTCATGTTAGGCGGACGGGTGTTTGTTTACGTGCGTTTGTTGCAAAAAAATGTTGAAATCAAACCAGAAAAAGCGAATTCGCTCAGCAAATTTTTCTGAAGCTGAGGAGAATCTATTGTTGAGATTGGTGCTAAATCGTAAACATATAATTGAATGTAAGGCTACCGACACACAAAGAAATGAAGATAAAAATCATGCTTGGGATGAAACTACAATCGAGTTCAATGCAAGTTGTCTGAATACGGTAAGATAAGAATTCATTATTCATTTCCAGAAATGAATTTCAATTATATGTTAATTGCAGGTTCGAACATCCTCTGTATTGAAAAAGAAGTACGAAAACATTTAAAAAAAGTATCCGTCAGGCTGCTTCTAAAGAAAGATTTCATCGAAAGGCTACCGGGGGTGGACCAGGCCTTAGCGAATGGAGGCCAAAATCTGAGGAACTAGTTGAACTTCGCGATGTTATTGCTCTGTCTGTTGATGGACTTCAAACGATGTTCGACGATGATGATGATCGGGATGCAAATACTGCTGTTACAACGGAAGATATTACAGTTCCAGGCAATTCTGACATAGATGATAGTCAAGATACATATGACGTAGAATATTTGGAGGAAACAAGAATTACACTGACTGGTAAGGATAATAAGTTGTATGATAATAGCAATGACCTCACGACAGCTATTTTTCTATCACCTACAGAAGCCCAAGAAGCTATTACCGAACCAAACCAGACCATTAACAATGTGCTCCAAGATGTGGGTAGTGTGGACACTTTATCAGGTAATTCATCTTCCGCTGGCGATCCAGGCGTAATTTTCGCTAGTACTAGTCGGACCACCAATGTTGATCAACAGAAAAAAGGAGACAGGTGGGAGATTTACAGTAAAGACCTACCAGCAGCGCTTTGAATACGAAGCGTAAAACGCCATCAACAGTTGAAGTGGAGCTTAAAAAGAAGTTATTAGAACGTCACCAGGAAATGATGGAATAGGTCCACCGGTACGAAGTTCAGAAGCGTAAAGTGGAGCTTGAGGCCGCACACATTTCCCTTCAAAGTAATAAAATGAAATTACAATCTCAACAGCTTCGGTACCAGCAGATGCGCGAAAAGCATTCTCTGCGAATGAAGCTATTAGCGGCCCTTATACACGAGCATTAAAAATGTCATTTTTAATGTAACTAAGTAATGATGTATTTCAAATTTGTTAGAAATCTCGTCATTACTGCACCATTACACGTTCATTAATAATTCAGTAATGACATTTTTAATGACTCGTGTAAGGGTCGCTATTGAAATATACTTATGAGAATAACACGGGAAATCAAATTGGTGTTTCTAGTTCGGACAGTGATTGAATCACAGACTAACAGACATGACAGTATGAGTAAATTCTTATAAAAATAATTTTTCGTTATGCACTAGTTCCACCTATATTGTACTGCGCGAACTATCTACTATCTATACACCCCTTGTGTTACATAAAGGTTTTTTTACTAGTTGGTTTCCCCTCGTTTGTCAACACCGATCAGCTGCTTGCAGGGTTTCCTGATTTCATCGAAATATTTGAAAATGAATCGTCACAATAAATTTTTGGATTACGTTGATAATATATTTAACTTTTTTAGCGATGTTGGAAGGTAAACATTTATTTTACTCAACGTTGTTCATCTAGACTATTTTTGATTGTGTTGGTAATTTTCACCCGAAATTAAGTGACGGCAGACCAGAAGCAAGTAAATATTGTAACAAAACGGGTTCGATTTTGTATTGCGTTGTAGGATGAGAAGTAGGCACAATTCTGTATATAGTTTTAGCAATATGTAATTAATCTGTATCCTGCATGAAATTCGCTGTTGAAAATATGTTGGTCGTGAGATGCACCAGGCCATCTAGCGACTATGTTCAAAACTTTTAAGTTCGCCGACCTAACTGTTTGTACATTAAGTGAGAACCATGATTTTCTATTTCTATAATTTTCGGCTTGATTGTCTCCAGGTGATTGTATTTTAACGTGTGTACAATCAATTGCACCAATAGTTCGCGGAAATCTTGCAATGGCTTAGAAATCACGACTTGCAGTATGCAGCTCTTGCGTTTTCGGCATCATTATAAAGCGTTGGCGTAGCTTAGCTAACGCAAGAAAAACACGTCGTATAATACGGCATACAGATGAAATACAAACGCCGGCAAAGTCTGCAATAGCAATCTGCATTGATCCTAATGCATAAAATCGAAGAGCGATCATTAGCTGCACAAACGGACAGATGTGTCGTGATCCATAACAACCAAATAGTACCTTTATAAAATATGCATTCTAGTATTCAAAATTGCAAACCTTGTTTCATCGACATCTAAATCAGGCCGAATAATTTCTAAGACCATCAAAACAGTGCTTTTCTGAAGACGGAATCTCATGAAAAAATCCTGATCGTCCCAAGAACTGAATTGATGCGAATTTTCATTTTATATTGACGCCGTGCTAATTGCAGACCGTCGACTCCCTCTTCAGTTTCGTCAACTACTAAGAATCTCCAATTATAATGGTCCCAGACATGCTGACGTTGTGCATACATTATTACAATTATTTTCTCGCTCTCTTCTTAAGCCACTTCGAAAACTGAAGTGAAGAAAATCAAATATTCAAATTTGCTGCTTATAACTCGCTTAACGCTTTTAAGCGACCCCAGACCACCGTTTAAATTAAACATTGCTTATCCTAAGCGACCATTTGGTTAAACTATGTTTAGTTGCTAAGTGAAGGTGAAGAAAACGGAAAAATGGTAAACCAGATTTAAAATTTAGATTAACCTAATTTAAAAATTAAGGGCGGGTGAAGAAATCGGCCCTTAGGGCATATTCAGGAGTGTTCTAGTTCTAGATGCATAATTAATTTATCTAGATGCATAATTAATTTTATCTGTGTTTCAAATATAGAAAAAATAGAACGGCAATGTATACCAGTTTTAAATTTGACAGTAGAACTGGTCGAATAAATAAAACTAAAACGGATTGCTGGGGATACGTTTGTTTCAGTTTCATTTACATTATAGACCACCCATATGAATCTTGCAGTTGCTGAATCTGCTCTTAGGGCATATTCAGGAGTGTTCTAGTTCTAGATGCATAATTTATGTCAGTTTTAAAATTTAAATCTAGAAATTATAACCAAATAAACTGGCAGCCCCAGCAGCGTTTTATCTGTGTTTCAAATATAGAAAAAATAGAACGGCAATGTATACCAGTTTTAAATTTGACAGTAGAACTGGTCGAAAAAAATAAAACTAAAACGGATTGCTGGGGATACGTTTGTTTCAGTTTCATTTACATTATAGACCACCCATATGAATCTTGCAGATGCTGAATTTGCTCTTAGAGTATTTATTTGGCGAAACCTACACGCTGCCAAAAAATTACCTAGTTTTAAGTACTTTTCACTCAATAGAGGGGCGAAACCTACACGCTGCCAAAAAAATACCTTATTTTAAGTACTTTTCACTCAATAGAGGGGTTGTGTGCAGGAAGCCAATTTTGGGTAAAATGGGTTTTACTTATTTTTGAGTAAAAGCATCAATAGTACTGATTAGGTAGAAACTACGCAAGCGATATAAAAATCAACTTGGGTAATTTGATTTCATTTTTCGTTCGAAGGTTTGAAAAATAAAACGCAAACGATAAAGTCAACTATGATTACTTTATTTATTTAATATTAATCTTTTTACATATTTCAACAATGTAACTATATCATTGAACTACCAAGGCTGTTCTATTCAGCTGCTGGAATTGCACCGTTGAGCCGACGACACGACCTGCCACTCGTCTATCAAAACTGTATCGTAAATTTAACTACCCCTCAGTAACTGGAAATGTCAAATCGAAAACGCTAGTGAATTTTTTTAAACTGGCAGCACAAGTTGATATATTTATTGATTTTGAATAACAGTCACCATAACCTTGGTTACTGCATATCGAAGGCAAGATAAATGTAAACAAAATAAATTTCAGATCGGTTATTATATTACGGAACATTTTAATGGATTTACCTGACTCGAACGGAATGTAAAAAATGAGGAGTATGAGTTATGTCTTGTATAAAGCCAAGTTCAAAATTCAGGTCTTGACTTGAAACCGTTGTGTGAGAAGGAAGACATGGAAATAACCGACAACGAGCTGAGCGAGGCTAGTGCTCTGCGGTGCCTGTATAACGTACGGTAAAATGATTTCTTTGTGGAATTCCACTAGTAATCCTCGAATAGTGCCCAACAAGGTGAAATACTGTTTCCATTTCTGCGCAATCAACCGACACAAAACAATTTTGACACCGGTATATTACACCGAATCCTACTGCCCAGAAAAGCTAGCAGTTGAAGTGTACGGATGAATCGCTGGAAGCAGATCATTGTCCTCGTTCGTTGGTTTCATCCTTAGTTTCGATTAAATTCCGAAAATCGAGTTCATTTAAATGCATTTCTGCTTAATTTGGACAAAGTTTAACACTAATAGAACTATTCCACCGCTTTCAAAACATGTTTATTTGTTTTGGGGTTCCTTGGTAACTATTCCATAGCAACTTAAACAGTGTTGCTCGAGAAGATTATTTTTATCATTTACAAGGGGTCGCTAGATTTGTGGTAACTGGCGGTGAATCGTTAGCGAACAGTTTTAATGCTGATTTTTCTTCGAAGTGCCTGGTCGTGTCGTCGGTTGAGCGATCGAACGCATCTCAATATCTTCCATCGCCTGAAATGATATTGCGGTGTAATTATTATTTTAAAAAGCAATTATACAAAGCTACTGACACTGCGATTGATGACAATCATTGAATTATTCTCCCAAAACCGGCAATTTTACAAAATAATTTCACTCACTTCAAATCTGACCGATAGTTTCTGCAATGCAACACACAAAATTTTTTCACCCAACAGCAACTTATTGAAGTAAACCACACTGTTCAGTGAAAACTATTCAACCGATACAGTACTTTTCACCCAACAATTAAAAACATGCTTGATTACTTCATGTTAGGTGAATTTAAGTCAACCGTTGGGTTTTTTTTTTGCAGCGTGTAGGGCAGGACCAGACAACTGGCTTCTTTTTCCAGAAAAATATTTCTCTTTTTATTCCGGTTGCTCCCTGCTGTAAATAATAAATACCTCGGGATCACTGTTGCCAGTAGAGATAATTATTCATTCTGAAAACTTTCTCCTATGCAATTATTTATCATTTGAAAACACTTAGCCAAATGTTATATCGGTCAAAAATATAGCTCTGGATTCATTTTGATCAGATGTTTGTTTTGAAGAAAACGTTTAGTTGAAACAGCTTAATAAAATTTTTCTAAAACACTCAATTTTGGGTCATTAATTTTTGCAGCTTTATTAACTAAAATATTCAACATATTCTATTTAGGAAAAATAATAACATACAAAAGTATCCAAAGATTCGATGCTATTCTTAACCAACATAATCAATATTCTCGTCCATATTACACTTCGTGATTTCAGGCTTTCTCTTTGTATCATCCAGTGGTTGTTAAATGTACTCGTATACTTTCCGCATTGACAGGACTTAAAAACCAATTGAACTTAAATCCTATTGAAATTAGTAATTTTGAAAAGATGACCCGAAAAATAAAATATCCAATATCAAGCTACATTGTTACCGACGATACTGACAACACTTTTTCTACCACCCTGCAGTAATATTGATTTCAACAACTTGTACTTGCTTATGTCAATTTCAACCAATCACGAGCTGGTTCGAAATTGGTCCTAAAAGTGGATTAACAATTGTCAGGTCTTGTCCTAGGGCGAAACGAGAAAAATCTTACCTTTGCCACATAAATCTGCAAACCAGCAAACATTATCGAAATGACGGAATGCGTAATGAATTCTTACTCGACTGCATGATTTTTCAGTGCTCGATCGGTTCAGTGCTAGAATTTTCGCCTGAGTTGGCTGCTCGATCAACCTGATTGACAGTGACATTATAAATGTCAATGAATATTCGCTCATTTTATGAATGTGTTAGTGTAAAATTTAGGCGACTTAAGCCATTTCATTACACTCCAGCTGGAGGAATGGATGATACTGACTAAGGTAGGCTGTTTTGTTAATTTCCAGCGAATTTCAACAGTTTATGTTGGAATTCTAAGAAGAACTGGTTATTTACTAGTTCTGTATATCCGAAAAACATGAAGATTTCAATGTGTATAATCAGTTATGTAATGTTTTCATTTAAAAATAAACTGAAAGTCAGCACGAAAACGTGCAAAATAGGGAAAGAAGAAGAAGAAGACAAATTGACAATTCAGTCCGCATCTTCTTACTCAATTCCGACTGATTTCCGAATCGACCGCTTGTAGGCGAAATTCATTCGGAATCGGTTGTTGCACTGGAGTTGGAATTGATTCGGAATTCATTATGATTTCCACATGAAATTCCGAATGGAAATTTCTCGCCGATTCGGAATCCATTCGGATCTGATAATGTGGGCCACATTATCGAAATGACGGAATGAGCAATGAAATCTTATTAGACTGCATGATTTTTTAGTGCTCGATCGGTTCAGTGCTAGAATTTTCGCCTGAGTTGGCTGCTCGATCAACCTGATTGACAGTGACATTATAAATGTCAATGAATATTCGCTCATTTTATGAATGTGTTAGTGTAAAATTTAGGCGACTTAAGCCATTTCATTACACTCCAGCTAGAGAAATGGATGATGCTGACTAAGGTAGGCCGTTTTGTTAATTTCCAGCGAATTTTAACAGTTTATGTTGGAATTCTAAGAAGAACTGGTTATTTACTAGTTCTGTATATCCGAAAAACATGAAGATTTCAATGTGTATAATCAGTTATGTAATGTTTTCGTTTAAAAATAAACTGAAAATCAGCACGAAAACGTGCAAAATCAGGAAAGAAGAAAAATAAAACGAATTGACAATTCAGTCCGCATCTTCTCACTCAATTCCGAATGATTTCCGAATCAACCGGTTGTAGGCGAACCGGTTCATTCGGAATCGGTTGTTGCACTGGAGTTGGAATTGATTCGGAATCCATTATGATTTCCACATGAAATTCCGAATGAAAATTTCTCGCCGATTCGGAATTGATTCGGAATCCATTCGGATCTGATAATGTGGGACATTATCGAAATGACGGAATGCGTAATGAATTCTTACTCGACTGCATGATTTTTCAGTGCTCGATCGGTTCAGTGCTAGAATTTCGCCTGAGTTGGCTGCTCGATCAACCTGATTGACAGTGACATTTTAAATGTCACATTGAATATTCGCTCATTTTATGAATGTGTTAGTGTAAAATTTAGGCGACTTAAGCCATTTCATTACACTCCAGCTAGAGGAATGGATGATGCTGACTAAGGTAGGCCGTTTTGTTAATTTCCAGCGAATTTCAAAAGTTTATGTTTGAATTCTAAGAAGAACTGGTTATTTACTAGTTCTGTATATCCGAAAAACATGAAGATTTCAATGTGTATAATCAGTTATGTAATGTTTTCATTTAAAAATAAACTGAAAGTCAGCACGAAAACGTGCAAAATCGGGAAAGAAGAAGACAAATTGACAATTCAGTCCGCATCCTCTCACTCAATTCCGACTGATTTCCGAATTAACCGGTTGTAGGCAAAATTCATTCGGAATCGGTTGTTGCACTGGAGATGGAATTGATTCGGAATTCATTATGATTTCCACATGAAATTCCGAATGAAAATTTCTCGAGCACTGAAAAATCATGCAGTCGAGTAAGAATTCTTTACGCATTCCGTCATTTCGATAATGTGGGGGGTGGGGCTGATCCCGTCGAGCAGAGATGCCAGATATTTTCATAGTAAATCTGCTTTACTCCGCATAAAAAATCTGCATTTATCTTTATTCTTTATTAAAATAAATTTTTTACAATACAATGATGCTTAAAGATGTCATGTTAATAGTTTATTGTTTAAGAATGATAGATTGATTGAGTATCTTCGTAAGTCATTGCCGCACTAACAAGAACATTGAACGACATCTCGTCGTTTTTGTAAATCATCCACACCTCCTTGATGCTGGAATTCATACAGGGCCAAAAACGATGACGACACAAATGAACTGCCGATGACAGCTGCCGTGCTCTTGTTTTGTTTTGTAACTGCAAATTAAATGTTGAAAAATGACGAAACAGTGCCTGATAGAACGTGTTCCACAGTGAAAAGAACTAACACGATTGCCCTGTATTCGTGTTCAGTATCAAGGAGCGATATTTGTATAAATCTGTTTAGTGTGAGGCAAATTACAATTTTTACATTCAAATGATGAACTCTCAAACTGGAAACCAATACACGGCGTCTGTTAGCGATGGGCAATTCGCTCCTGAGCTGTTCCAATGAATCGAATCACAAAAGAGAACTGACAGCTCACAGCTCTTTTGAAAAGAACCGCAGCTCACCAACTCACTCATTTGCTACCCAGTTCGCCGCATTGTGAAAGGGGGAATAAGCTACGAGCTGAACGGATCTTCGGCTCTTGAAGAGCGAGTTCAAGAAGAAATGTTAGCATCAAGTTTCGTTATTTCTTCCATATCTGTATCTATCCTTTTTTTTAACAAATTGAATGAGACATTATCAGTGATAAACCTTATTTCTCACGGTGCAAGAAAAACGGTTCACGAAATTAACCATCAGTTGAATTGAAATGAGCTGATCAATCGAATCGATTCATTTTGGTGAGCTGATCGGTTCCGAGCTGCTCACCAATATGAGCTGTTTCGCACACCTCTAGCGTCTGTCATAATAAGTTTATTCTGTTCATTTTGTGAGTTTGTTTTGTTCATCTAAATCCTTATTGAATAACCATGCCCAGTTATTGGAAGTTTCGCTAGCTTTGTTTCAAACGCCTATGGCTACATCTGTTTTTCTGTCTCAGTCGCCGACATTGAACAAGTTCGAATGAATAGGCATGAACATCAGCTCGTTGACAGAAAATTATTCCGACCGGTACAATAGACATAAGGCAAAGACATCATATTAACAAGATATCCAGCTCTCACATTTCCCGAACAAATCATTGGCAACATCCTTTTTTGCGAGCATGTCGCCCCCAGGCGAGCCCGCATCGAATCTTATACATAGAAGTAGGGGAGAAAAATGTCAAATTCGTGCGCGCCAAAATAGCAGGGTTGCGCACCCATACAATTGACATGATATGTTGAATGTGATGCCGTGCGATGGCGTTGTTGAACTGAAGATTGACTTCGCTCCAAGCTGACAGGGTCTGCATAAGGTGTGGGCTTCCATTTAGGTTTACAGTAAGCGTGAATGTATAATTCACACAGTAAGTGTGAATGTATAATTTCCGAATTTTCCAAAAAGTTTCACTATTTCTTTTATAATTCTTGTGGTATCTGTAAGAATCTGTATAAAATTTGAGAGATTCGAATGAAATTTTTACTTTGTATGAAATTTGTTTGTTCATATAAAAACCTTTATTATACAGATAAATCTGTATAAATGGCATCTCTCCTCGACAAGTTGCCGTGTAACAAGCGTTGCCAAGTTTCCAGATTAATGCGGTATATACAGAGTTGCCAGGATATTTTTTCAAAAATTTGCCACTGACTCAAAAACTTATCTGGAGTTGTCTACATATATACAAGGAAATTAAGACCGGGCGTCATTTTCAGTGAGTAAAAAAAAAAAGATCTAAAGAGGCCGAAACCCGTAAAGAACTGGGAAATCTGACAAAATCTAGGAAATTCGTAAAATCTTGTAAAATTTACAATTATAATTGTAATTAGTTATACCGTTTTCGTTTATTGAGGTGACCCAAAGTCGCCCAAAAAACTTTTGAGATGTTTGTTTTAGCAACCTGTGGTCGCACTGGATCGGACTCCAATCGCGTAGTTTCGTTCTGAAAATTTTCTCGGGTCGCACCACGCATCCATGCGAGTTTGTTTATTTTTTCTTCTTTTCATGAGTTATTGTTCAGGGCGCGTACTACTTGATCGTTTTACTCGGAGTCAGAGTCACCCGTGGGTAGGTTCTAAAAAGAAAACGATATTAGTGTGTCTGGCTTGGCGAGCAACCTGGCATCGTTGAAAAAACATCAGATTTTTCTCGCCTCTGCGATTATTCTCAACTCAAAAAGCAAATTCTGCAACTAGAAGTTCTATATGGAAGCAGGCCTTCCGAATGCTCATGCGTGCACAAATGCGACAGCGAGAGCGCACCGAAAATGTGTGTGTCGCATATTTATTCTGCGAGCGTGGCGTTCAAAGAGCAAACCAAAAGCGTGTACGAGACGCGTAGCGAGCACATAGAAAAGGGATGTGCTGCTTGAAATTTCAGAGCATCGCATTTTCTTCTGCGCGCGACTCGTGCGCTTTGGTCTCACGAGATTTTTTATAAACGCAGCTTGTGTGCGATGTGAGCCACAGTAAGAGCTGCTGTTATAATTTTTTTGTGCCTAGCGCGGTTCGGGCGGCTTGTATCGCACGGTGCAAGTTGTTGGTGAGAGTTGGCGATCGGTTTCAAAATAAAATAATCTTCATAATTTGATTATGATATGAATTTTGGAGATAACATTCTTAATGCATCCTTCCTAAGAACAATATTTTCCATCGCCGCTCAAGGCATTGACTCAAATTATGGTTGCAATGCATTTGCTGGAATGGTGATATGCGTTTATATAAAATTGTATGGGATATCGAGTGATATGACACGTCATTTCATCGGATATCAAGTAATGTATTCGGATATCAAGTAATAATATTATATGATATCAGCGGTTATGAGAAAATACTATAAAATACGAGGCCAAGATATTGGAAGATATTGAATCAGAGTAGCAGATTTGAATTTACAAATAAATAACCATGAACGGCGTGTGCAACGATACCTCTTTATTTCCAAGTCAACAAAAAATCTATTTTTTATATGAAAAAACTTTGATGCACCCAGAAGTAACATAGTTTCTTTCTTATATTACTATTTTTGTCATAACATAACATTATATATATAGAATTATGTTCACGCAGACAGTCTCGGTCGATTCCTAACTCCGCACATAGGGTCAGATTTCTTTCTGGCCCAAAGGGGTAAATGACCTTAAGGTTAAAACCTCCATATTAAAACAAAAAAAATTATGTTTACTGCAAGAATTGTACGTTTTTAAATTTCTTTGGGGTTTTGAAAACTTATTGAACGCAACTCATAGAATAAAGCTTTGTCAGTAGACAAAATATTTTTTTCCTAATCTATAAAATCTATTGTCTTCCAATTTTACCTTTTGTCGGATTCTCAGGAATAGCGGAACAGATTTTTATGAATCCTGATTCTAGAAGAACCTTGCACGTAAAGTAAAGTAAAATACATTAGGTACATTTCAAAAACATTGACATGTACATTTCAAAAAACATTTTGATGATTCGGTAATTATGTTCAAAAATGAAAAAAAGATCACGATATTTGTCACGATCACAAAGAAAATTTAATATATTATATTCCCTGTAATCGATTAATAGAAATACTGATGACGAGAAATGACAATGTTATTGAGACCGTAGCATTTTTCCAAAGCTTTCATTTTCTCTCCCATTCAAATTTGGTAACAAAACCGAATAGCAACGAAAGTTTAGTTTTGGAAGTGTTTATTACAATTTGTAGGTATAACTACACTTAGGTCTCTTTTTACACGGCTTTTTTTCGCACGGATTTTTATACACGCTTTTTTTACACGCATTCCGGAATTAACACGGTTTTATTTACACGGTTTTCGCAATTTGTTTTTTGAGAAAAAATTATAAAAAGGGAACAGGTTGTCTGTAAGAAAACGATTATAAGAGTTAATTTAAAGTTTGAAAGTTAACTAAAATCATTCTTTCAACAATTCACGGGAGTATTGACTGTCGTTCCATAAAATGATTAATCAGTCTTCAGATCTTGAATCCCTGTCGTGAATTACATGTCAGCATCATCATTGATATCATCGTGAATATCGTAGCATTAGCATTAGCATTAGCATTAGAGACCGCCCGTGTGTTGCTACTCCGTTATTGATCTGGACCAATTGAGATCGCAAAATGATTTTTTGAAGCAACATGTTTGGGAATAACACATTGTTCCACACTGTGCAAACTATATTGATGCATGCATGCTGATCAATACCGACGCCGGCCACGTCCGAATGCAGATCTACTTGGGAGGGGAAGGATTGTTAGTTCGATGCATATTGCTACTAGGAACCGAGGAATCCTCTGCATTCCCACATGCATCACAGGAGAGGATACTTTGTTAGTAAATGTTTTAATAATGTTATCATGTGTTTATTGCTCTGGGTAGCCGGCTACCAAGAATGTTTTAAAGTGTTATCATTTTAAGTGTTACTTTGTGCTGGAAATATAATGCACGAAACAGTTAATCTCCGAAATTGACAAAACTCCGGACAGACGGCTGTCGAGTATGCAGTCACTCGTTTATGCATCTACCTTTCGCGAATTTTTTAGAAATAAGTGTAACATGTAGACATCGCACATTTAGACGAGCGCCCATTCCAAACGCGATCCTGAACCACGTCGAGTCTGCTTTCCCAAACGAATATTTCAAACGCTAAATATTTCCTATTGTTCGAGCATAATTCACGTGTTTTATGTTAGGTTATGAATCCCTAGGACAGAGCCTGAAAACTGGCCTGTCCAGAAAGAAATGCATCTTCCTACTTTTTACCTGTGATGAATTTGAAGAATCGGCCAATGTTTCAGGAATGAAAGGGAGGATTGCATGATTGGACAACACACGGCAGAATAAATGTCGTTTTAATCTAAGCTATAACAAGTGGAAAATATTAGCTACTAATAAAAAATACTTCCACAAAAAAACTACTGGAAATAGCACAAAGACAAATTGATATTACTGGCAGCGCTGTTTGAGAGAGATCTGGCATGACAGCCCTTTAGGGATACATTTCGTAGCCCTTTAGAAATATATTATTAGAAAAAAATACTCCCTTGTAGAGATGGGAAATATCGAATAAAATCAGTTATCGATAATATCGATATTTCACTGCTCAATATCGATATTATCGATAAATATCGATATTTTTTCCACCGAAATAAAAATTTATTGAAACAAGAAAGTACATTTGATTGCAAAAATTAATTTAGATTCACAGTCGAACAAATTAGATTTTCAAAAATTGAAAATTCCCTGGACTCAAACAAGCCGTATTTCCCGCTGTTGAATTGACTCTTTCGGAGGCAACTGATGTTGTTAAAGTTATCAAATGACGCTGTGCAATAAATTTCAGCTCTTTGCATGCTATGTAATATTCCCAATAAGAGAAAATGTCTGTTTTCTCTGGAGCTTGCTCAACAAACGCTGCCAACAAAATACTTTACCTTAAGTCATGTTCGTCCTATAGAAGGGTTGCGTGCAGGAAGTCAATTTTAGCAGAACCTGTCACCTTGGAGCGAAATTAATCTTCAGTCCAACAACGCCATCGCATGGCATCACATTTAACATATCATGTCAATTGTATGGGCGCGCAGTGCTGCTATTTTGGCGCGCACAAATTTGACATTTCTATCTCCTAAATAGGATTTGAAACCAAAGTCGAAACATTCATCGCTGAAAAACAGCTGATTGGATTTCCCTTTTTTTAAACAAGGCTCAAATATCAAATATTAGATAAAAACTACACGAACGAAGTAAAAATATGAATTTATAATTTTACTGAACTGGTTGCAATAACGAATATCGATAATTTTTGTCAATGCTATGAATTATCGATATCGTCGATATCGTGGTAATATCGATATTATCGATAAATATCGATAAGTTTCCCATCTCTACTCCCTTGTATGGCGGCAGTCATTCCTGTGTGGTAAAATATATCCTTCCAACCACGCCAGTCGCACCCTCAACCAAACCTTTATTCAGCACGACTTCACCATCACTGAAAATCAATAATTAAACTACTTATTTCACTAGAACTTTCTAAAATCACTGAAAAAAAACACTTTTTATTAGAGCAACACAGAAGCACTGTGTTTTCTTCTCCAGTGATCTGATATCATCGTGAATATCGTAACGTTGAAGAACTAGTCGAATTTACTAATCTCTTCAACTCTTCATCATATCGAGCAGTGCAGTATTTTATACCCATTTGAATGATATAGCTCTAACAGTATTATGATTTTGACACGTTGTAATACCTTTTCTAATTTGATCCATATTCATCTCTATAAATTCTTCCCCTTTGATTTTGTCGCTGCGTGCATAGATCTTCATCCAATACCCATGCCTTCCCACTCAGTTTAGTTGAGAATGACTGTTAAGATCGCACGGTTTTCTTTTACACGGATTTTTTTAACACGGTACGTAACCCCCGTGTAAAAAGTGACCTTAGTGTATTCATAATTACAATTCATTTTCTTGTTCGACTGTTTAGTGTATTGGCTTTATTAAAACTCTTATAGCGATTGTGAGAATCAGTCTAAATATGCAACAGCAAATGTATGATCAATCTCAAAATTGAAAAATCGGTAGGAACGACGGTTTGCTGATTGAAAGGGCCTTCTCTAGTTACATATCATGAGCGATTGATAATAAGAATACTCTTCAAGTTTCTGTTCAGGAAGTATGTGAATACTTTTTTGGAAGTATGTGAATATTAATGTGTCAATCTTGCAGATCCTCATTTATTATTCAGAAAGAAACTTGCAGTTCTTCGCCCTAACCGAAGTAGAGTTGATTCATAAGTTCATTACGAGACTTAGCTTTAGTTCAAATGAACAGCTTTCTAACCAAACAGTGTATATGTTTTAAAAATATATAGCAGAACAAAACTCAGTGATTGCAACATCTAATGTAGATCCAAAATCGAATTGAGCTTGGAAAAAGAAGGCATGATCAAGAGACTTTTCAAAGTTTGAATTAATCCTTTTGGCAGCTGTTAAAAAAATTTGAGTAACAGTTTCTACTATAGGGAACGAAATATTTGTTGCAGACGACATGAAGTTAAGGATTTTTCCCATACCAGTACAACTTTCTAGTTCTTTGAAAAAAACAGAAAGAAAATGATTCCCAGATTATCTGCTCAGATTATGTCGACATAGTAACTACAAATACAAGAACAATATAAAATCACTTATTTCGGCTGACTGAGTTTTCATTCGGTTTTTGCAGAAAGTTTTTTACGGTTCTTGCAAAAAAGATGTTTTTAAATGATGTTGGCATTGCGAAACTCGAGTTCGGCTTTTGCACTAGATATTTTTATTCGATTTGCGGTTTAGAGTCGCTGGTCTAACACGGCAGGCATAATATGTTTGAGTCCTGACATGGAGAGATTATTTGTTTCAATAATACTTAATCGGGGTTTTCAAACTAAGTGAATACATAGATATACTGAAATTTGTAATCATCTAATGTTCATAATTTACTATACAGTCGCATAAAAAGTACAACATGTGGCTCTTCTCATTGGAAAATTGATTGATTCATTATTTAGCATTTCAGAATCACACTAACGAATACCGAAAACAGTATCTTCGATTTGAATATATATCTCGCTACGAACTGCGCCAAATGTGCACGGCTTTCTTCACTAGTATTTATTTATTTGCAACTAAGTGTAATGAAGAAAGGAAGAGGAGAGCGCATGAAACGAGCGCGCCGCGCTATTCATGCGACAAGAGCACTTGAGTCTCGTTCTTGGCAGAATGCGATGATATTATACAACGAAGCATGCATCAGTTTCAGGTGCGGTACGTAAATGTGCCAAAGAGTTCTCTTGAGAGCGGCATAAGCACGTCGCATGCGCGTGGTTGTCTTATGAGAATTAGAATAAATTTTTCTCAGCGCAAAATAAAGAGCGCGCGTGTATAAGGCCTGTATGGAAGATCTATAATAGAGCAGAAACTGGAACAAACGTATCCCCAGCAAGCCGTTCTATTTTTATTTATTCGACCAGCTCTTCTGTCAAATTTAAAACTGGTTTACGATGTCGTTCTATTTCTTGTATATTTGAAACACGTGTGAAACACTACCGGGGCTGCCAATTTTTCTTGTTATAAAAACCAAATTAAAATTTTGTAACTGACATAAATTATGCATCTAAAACTAGAACACTACTGAAAATGCCCTAAAGCTGCAGACCAGATCCCACATTATCGAAATGACGGAATGCGTAATGAATTCTTACTCGACTGCATGATTTTTCAGTGCTCGATCGGTTCAGTGCTAGAATTTTCGCCTGAGTTGGCAGCTCGATCAACCTGATTGACAGTGACATTATAAATGTCATTGAATATTCGCTCATTTTATGAATGTGTTAGTGTGAAATTTAAGCGACTTAAGCCATTTCACTACACTCCAGCTAGAGGAATGGATGATGCTGACTAAGGTAGGCCGTTTTGTTAATTTCCAGCGAATTTCAATAGTTTATATTGGGATTCTAAGAAGAACTGGTTATTTACTAGTTCTGTATATCCGAAAAACATGTAGTTTTAAATTTGTATATTCAGTTATATAATGTTTTCGTTTAAAAATAAACTGAAAATCAGCACGAAAACGTGCAAAATCAGGAAAGAAGAAGAAGAAGACGAATTGACAATTCAGTCCGCATCTTCTCACTCAATTCCGAATGATTTCCGAATCAACCGGTTGTAGGCGAACCGGTTCATTCGGAATCGGTTGTTGCACTGGAGTTGGAATTGATTCGGAATTCATTATGATTTCCACATGAAATTCCGAATGAAAATTTCTCGCCGATTCGGAATTGATTCGGAATCCATTCGGAATCCATTCGGATCTGATAATGTGGGAATGACTGATTGACTCTACTACCCACATTATCAGATCCGAATGGATTCCGAATCAATTCCGAATCGGCGAGAAATTTTCATTCGGAATTTCATGTGGAAATCATAATGAATTCCGAATCAATTCCAACTATAGTGCAACAACCGATTCCGAATGAACCGGTTCGCCTACAACCGGTTGATTCGGAAATCATTCGGAATTGAGTGAGAAGATGCGGACTGAATTGTCAATTCGTCTTCTTCTTCTTCTTTCCTGATTTTGCACGTTTTCGTGCTGATTTTCAGTTTATTTTTAAACGAAAACATTATATAACTGAATATACAAATTTAAATCTTCATGTTTTTCGGATATACAGAACTAGTAAATAACCAGTTCTTCTTAGAATCCCAATATAAACTATTGAAATTCGCTGGAAATTAACAAAACGGCCTAACTTAGTCAGCATCATCCATTCCTCTAGCTGAAGTGTAGTGAAATGGCTTAAGTCGCTTGAATTTTACACTAACACATTCATAAAATGAGCGAATATTCAATGACATTTATAATGTCACTGTTAATCAGGTTGATCGAGCTGCCAACTCAGGCGAAAATTCTAGCACTGAACCGATCGAGCACTGAAAAATCATGCAGTCGAGTAGGAATTCATTACGTATTCCGTCATTTCGATAATGTGGGTATGCTACAACCACCATCTATTGAAATAACATATCTTAGAATCATTTTGTTGTAAGAATTTCATTTTATTAGTGAATACTGAGTAATACAGATTTTTTATACAAAAAATACAGATTTACTACGAAAATATCTAGCATCTCTGAATTTAATACAGATTTATTCAGATTTCGCAAAAAGTAAGAAAGAACATATTAAACTTTCCTGTCTGCGCCTAGGACAGGACCTGACAATTGTTAATCCACTTTTAATACCAATTTCGGACCAGCTCGTGATTGGTTGAAATTGACATAAGCAAGCACAAGTTATGGGCGATCTAACGTTGGATTTCATATGTAGAGGGCACGTGAGTGAAAGGATGTTTTCGATTTCGTGTGTCAAAACGTATTGAAAATTTGTAAACAATGATAAAAATTATTTATTACAATTATTCTAAAAAGATATCTTGAAGAAACCTAAAAGTTTAATATAAGAAAAATAGTTTTCTACTATCAGGTATCAAAACGAATACGAATTTAAGTTTTCATCTTGTAGAATTCGTGGCTCCAGTTTTAGTTCACAATAATGATGAAATGCATAGTTCCTGGATGCCGCTCGAAGGAAAATAAATCCAGAGCTAATTTCTATAACGTCCCGTCAACCGGTTACAGCGTGTTCAGAGAAAGGAAAAAGTTTTTGAATTTATCTGAATTTAGAACAGAAAAAATTTGCAGGCGTCATTTCACTGTTAAAGATTTTAATATTCGTAATAATTTTATTATTTGTGAGATACAAGTGTTGTGATAATGTATGTTGCATTTCAGATAATCGTATCGAATTGAAAGATGATGCTATTCCGTCATTAAGAATTCCACAGAGTGGTCCGAAGGTAGATATAGAAGGAGCTTGCTGTGTTTTTCGATGCGGAACAAAAAATAGTAAGAAATTGCGAAAGTTTCCATCACGGAAGGCTATTTTGAATAGATGGTTGCAAACATTAGAAATAGGAGAACATGTTACAACTAAGCTTAAAATTTGTTTGCGGCATTTTACTGTCAACGATTACGTTAAAGGTAATGCAAGTATTTGCAATAATGATGAAATGTATATTTCTAATATAATGTTTTAGTTACGAGGAGATACCTAAAACCAAGCGCTATCCCATCAAAACATATGAAAAAACTTGTCAAATATCCCAAACGATTTCAACGTGCTAAAGTACCGCCTTCACATTTATGGGATCACAACTACTGTGTGTACTATAGAACTCGTCTTACTACGAATCGAGTATGTTACGTTATGGGTTGTTCTTCGAGAGCATGCAAAGGAATTTCTTTACATAAATTTCCAATAAAAAATAATTCACTTTTTAAATCATGGACAAAAGCTTTGCAATGCTCCGTAATGCCAACGAAAAACTCACGTGTTTGCAGTAAGCACTTTCGGAAATCGGATTTTGTTCAACGTAACTTTATTTTCTTTTTATATCAAATCCTTTGTATCGCGAAACCTAATTCTAGGGGGACTAGTTTTGAAAAAAACAGCAATTCCTATCAATAAATCCTCTGCTACAACGATGTACGGAATAAATAGTGTTGAATGTTCTGACCTTTCTTTATGCGATGACAACAGTGTGGAGGATTTGTCCACGTCAAAAATCACTAACTCACCACCCCAGAGTAGCTCTCATGATACCGAGAATAATCTGAAAATGACCATAATAAAAAATTCATCGTGTGAAACCAACGAAATTGTTATTTCACCCGCTGAAGAAGCAACTGCTGACGTCGATGTGCAAGTAAACAATTATTACGGTCACATAGTTCAAGAAACTGTAAAGAATGTTCAAAAAGATAACAGCTTGATTCTTTCCGATCTCCTGCAAACAGACTTTGAGACTAACATTTGGACCGGAATTTCGACACTTGAACAATTAGAAGAGATATGTTTGGCAGTTAAAACTTTAGAAGATAATTTGTATCCCAGAAAATTTAAAATGCATGCAACTGATCGCGTAATTTTGTCACTGGCCAAACTCAAGCAAAATATTTCGTATGAAGCATTGGGTACTTTATTTCGTATATCAGGCAGGTGTAACAGTATCGAAATATATTTCCCACACAATTCAAATGTTGGCACGTGTCTTGAGACGTTTTGTTTATTGGCCGTCCAGAGAAGAGCTTCAAAAGAATGTACCTTTGTGCTTCCGCGAGCATTTTACCAACGTAACTGTTGTGTTAGATGCCTTTGAAGTACCGGTTGCTACACTTAAATGCCTCAACTGCAGAATTTCGTGCTATTCGCACTACAAATCCCATCGCACGGTAAAATTTCTTGTTGATGTGTCACCTGGAGGAATTATAACATTTATAAGCAAAGCATATACAGGGTATTCCTCAGATAAATATATTTTCAATAGCGAAAGATTAATAGATCGTCTAGAGCCTCACATTGATGAGGTAATGGTTGATAAAGGCGTTTCAATAGAAAATGAATGTTCTAACAAATGTATCAAATTACATGTACCACCATTTTTAAAAGGCGAGAGACTGACGGCTAATGAAGCTAGTAGAAACGAAGCAATTGCACGGGCCAGGGTTCATGTTGAACGTGTAATACAACGAATCAAAATTTTCAAGATCTTTACGAATACTATCCATAATACTATGCTTAACAACATAGATGACATAATGCTAGTAGTATGTGGGATCGTTAATTTAACTGCTCCGATTTTAAGTGAAGATAAGTTTTAAATACATTAACACTTTATTTATGTTTATCGAATATTTCAACGAACAGGTTTCGCCTTTAATTTCTTTCGTTATTTAGATCAATGATACATACAAACTTATAATTAATAAAATAAAACTGTCATTGCGTTTAGTAATTATTTTAATCTCTAATCACTTCAATATTGAATAGTTCTGACCCAAGTTTATAAGAATTGTTCGTTTTTTTTTGCATTTTCGCTATAGGTGACGATTTTAAAATTATAAACACATCTTACCCTGTTGTTCCGAATCCGGAAGTCAGAACGTTAAAGTTAAAATCAGTCTATGGAAACGTAAGACTGAATCTAAGCTTGTTAAAATTGACTCAGCCGTCTCTGAGAAAATGAAGAGTTCCGCTTTTGAGTTTTTGATCACTACTTCCGGAACCGGAAACCGTTACGGATGAAATCGGTTCGTTTGGCTTTTAACATAAACAACAAATGGAATCAGTTTATAGTTATGTTTAGTAGCATTTTTATCTCTCTCATACCGAAACCTTTATAGAACTGCTGAATAATCTGTTACTTAACATTTAGAGGAACAGTTATCTTCTATCAATTTAAGTAGCATTCGATTGAAATAGAGTGTTTTCAAATCGTTAATCACGGTAGTAACGTAATCTCTATCAAATATAACTTCAATAACATTAAAATCATTGTCTTTCGTAGAGTACAATACAAAATCACAGTAATCAAGATTTAGTAACCACATATTGATTTGAACTTGACAGTAGTAACAATGACGCTTATTTAAATAATAACTGGATTGGAAGTCTTGTTTGATGAAAACTTTAACAGAAGCGCAGTTCATAATATCATTCAATCTTTGTTCATAGGACATTTGATTTCCAATAGTATATTGGAAACTGGATCAATTCCATCGGGTGATCCTGCAATCCACGATTCATCGGGATGTATGACCAACCCACACTTTTTAATATTCGGATTGCGTTTTATTTTGTAACATTCGAAAGCAAGAGGCTCTGTGTCCTTACCATACTTCGTGGCCTCAAGTTTTAAATTTCGTATGTCCCAGTATTGAGTAATCTTTTTGCTCCTATCTGGATTTTTGTTACGCAAGTACGTGAAAAGCTTATAGGCTGAGCTAGCTGTTATTCGTTTAGTACGGTTTATCTTCCATGAGTTCGTGTTTTGATCTTTAGTTTCCAACGCCATGCGTACGCTCATATCAACATCAACTTGAATATATTGATCAAAATAATCAAACTGTATCGTACTCATTTCATATGGCCTAATAACTACTCCGGATGTTGAACGCCTTAAACAGGTGGTCAATTCAGTAGCATTAATGTATTGAGTAACATTGCTGATCTCAGAGGTACTTTGAATTGCACGATTCGCATATGTATTAGGAATGTTAAGATGCCTTCCTTCCATATGTTTGCTAATGGCAGATGCTCTAGAAACTGGAATTATAATATTATATATAATATATATATTTGGAAAATTGTTTTTTTTACCCGACATAATACAATTGAAGCTTGTGGATAGTAGTTGTTCTTCAGTTTTGCTATCAGTTGTTTTCAAAGACTTCGATTGATTAACGCAACATAACTCGGTGATACGTTTTGCTCCCCATGGGGCCTTTTTTGCAGATTTTGTGATTCCCCAAGCTTGTGTTATATCTGTACAAGAAAGATACTCGAGAGTTCGATGTCTGCAGAAATATAATTGGACTATTACTAGGCAAAAATCATTTGTAAATCCATTTTTTTTCTTACTTTTCTATATGAAGAAGGCAAGCAATAATATGTTTACACTTCGCTGTACCTGCTTTGCAAGTGCACTTTAGCATCCATTTCGAAATTTCGGGCTCAAGATTTAGTTTAATCTGATGTGGAGCGAGGCCTGGATGAGAGGTTTGAGTTACGTACCCAGTCACTTCCACAGTTGCTTGCTCAATTTTACGGTAACCAATACACACTATGTGATTCGCTGTGTATACTGCAAATCCTTCTTTGATTGGTCGTACAGATTCTCCAACATAATCAAGGATATCAACTATGCTAATATTTACATCAACATCAGGATGTTCATTTTGCGCTGTACAAAAAACAGGTTATGTTATGTACATAAATTCGGATCTCGCTCTTTTACAACAAAACATCAATTGCCTTACAATGTTTTGATGTCGAACGAAGGAATTCAACTTTTCTTACAATTTGTATACTGCATACTCGTTAAACTGTTGGTATATACTGTTAAAAATGGCCATTGGCAATCTAACGCAAAACTCAATGCACCTAGTACGCTACCTAGATTTCATAAATGGTACTAGTGCAATGTTTTAAATGAGTGGTTGTTTTTGTATCGATTTTTAACAGTATATACCAACAGTTTAACGAGTATGCAGTATACAAATTGTAAGAAAAGTTGAATTCCTTCGTTCGACATCAAAACATTGTAAAGCAATTGATGTTTTGTTGTAAAAGAGCGAGATCCGAATTTATGTACATAACATAACCTGTTTTTTTGTACAGCGCAAAATGAACATCCTGATGTTGATGTAAATATTAGCATAGTTGATATCCTTGATTATGTTGGAGAATCTGTACGACCAATCAAAGAAGGATTTGCAGTATACACAGCGAATCACATAGTGTGTATTGGTTACCGTAAAATTGAGCAAGCAACTGTGGAAGTGACTGGGTACGTAACTCAAACCTCTCATCCAGGCCTCGCTCCACATCAGATTAAACTAAATCTTGAGCCCGAAATTTCGAAATGGATGCTAAAGTGCACTTGCAAAGCAGGTACAGCGAAGTGTAAACATATTATTGCTTGCCTTCTTCATATAGAAAAGTTAGAAAAAAAATGGATTTACAAATGATTTTTTGCCTAGTGATAGTCCAATTATATTTCTGCAGACATCGAACTCTCGAGTATCTTTCTTGTACAGATATAACACAAGCTTGGGGAATCACAAAATCTGCAAAAAAGGCCCCATGGGGAGCAAAACGTATCACCGAGTTATGTTGCGTTAATCAATCGAAGTCTTTGAAAACAACTGATAGCAAAACTGAAGAACAACTACTATCCACAAGCTTCAATTGTATTATGTCGGGTAAAAAAAAACAATTTTCCAAATATATATATTATATATAATATTATAATTCCAGTTTCTAGAGCATCTGCCATTAGCAAACATATGGAAGGAAGGCATCTTAACATTCCTAATACATATGCGAATCGTGCAATTCAAAGTACCTCTGAGATCAGCAATGTTACTCAATACATTAATGCTACTGAATTGACCACCTGTTTAAGGCGTTCAACATCCGGAGTAGTTATTAGGCCATATGAAATGAGTACGATACAGTTTGATTATTTTGATCAATATATTCAAGTTGATGTTGATATGAGCGTACGCATGGCGTTGGAAACTAAAGATCAAAACACGAACTCATGGAAGATAAACCGTACTAAACGAATAACAGCTAGCTCAGCCTATAAGCTTTTCACGTACTTGCGTAACAAAAATCCAGATTGGAGCAAAAAGATTTCTCAATACTGGGACATACGAAATTTAAAACTTGAGGCCACGAAGTATGGTAAGGACACAGAGCCTCTTGCTTTCGAATGTTACAAAATAAAACGCAATCCGAATATTAAAAAGTGTGGGTTGGTCATACATCCCGATGAATCGTGGATTGCAGGATCACCCGATGGAATTGATCCAGTTTCCAATATACTATTGGAAATCAAATGTCCTATGAACAAAGATGCATCATTGAATGATATTATGAACTGCGCTTCTGTTAAAGTTTTCATCAAACAAGACTTCCAATCCAGTTATTATTTAAATAAGCGTCATTGTTACTACTGTCAAGTTCAAATCAATATGTGGTTACTAAATCTTGATTACTGTGATTTTGTATTGTACTCTACGAAAGACAATGATTTTAATGTTATTGAAGTTATATTTGATAGAGATTACGTTACTACCGTGATTAACGATTTGAAAACACTCTATTTCAATCGAATGCTACTTAAATTGATAGAAGATAACTGTTCCTCTAAATGTTAAGTAACAGATTATTCAGCAGTTCTATAAAGGTTTCGGTATGAGAGAGATAAAAATGCTACTAAACATGGCTATAAACTGATTCCATTTGTTGTTTATGTTAAAAGCCAAACGAACCGATTTCATCCGTAACGGTTTCCGGTTCCGGAAGTAGTGATCAAAAACTCAAAAGCGGAACTCTTCATTTTCTCAGAGACGGCTGAGTCAATTTTAACAAGCTTAGATTCAGTCTTACGTTTCCATAGACTGATTTTAACTTTAACGTTCTGACTTCCGGATTCGGAACAACAGGGTAAGATGTGTTTATAATTTTAAAATCGTCACCTATAGCGAAAATGCAAAAAAACGAACAATTCTTATAAACTTGGGTCAGAACTATTCAATATTTAAGTGATTAGAGATTAAAATAATTACTAAACGCAATGACAGTTTTATTTTATTAATTATAAATTTGTATGTATCATTGATCTAAATAACGAAAGAAATTAAAGGCGAAACCTGTTCGTTGAAATATTCGATAAACATAAATAAAGTGTTAATGTATTTAAAACTTATCTTCACTTAAAATCGGAGCAGTTAAATTAACGATCCCACATACTACTAGCATTATGTCATCTATGTTGTTAAGCATAGTATTATGAATAGTATTCGTAAAGATCTTGAAAATTTTGATTCGTTGTATTACACGTTCAACATGAACCCTGGCCCGTGCAATTGCTTCGTTTCTACTAGCTTCATTAGCCGTCAGTCTCTCGCCTTTTAAAAATGGTGGTACATGTAATTTGATACATTTGTTAGAGCATTCATTTTCTATTGAAACGCCTTTATCAACCATTACCTCATCAATGTGAGGCTCTAGACGATCTATTAATCTTTCGCTATTGAAAATATATTTATCTGAGGAATACCCTGTATATGCTTTGCTTATAAATGTTATAATTCATCCAGATGACACACCAACAAGAAATTTTACCGTGCGATGGGATTTGTAGTGCGAATAGCACGAAATTCTGCAGTTGAGGCATTTAAGTGTAGCAACCGGTACTTCAAAGGCATCTAACACAACAGTTACGTTGGTAAAATGCTCGCGGAAGCACAAAGGTACATTCTTTTGAAGCTCTTCTCTGGACGGCCAATAAACAAAACGTCTCAAGACACGTGCCAACATTTGAATTGTGTGGGAAATATATTTCGATACTGTTACACCTGATATACGAAATAAAGTACCCAATGCTTCATACGAAATATTTTGCTTGAGTTTGGCCAGAGACAAAATTACGCGATAAGTTGCATGCATTTTAAATTTTCTGGGATACAAATTATCTTCTAAAGTTTTAACTGCCAAACATATCTCTTCTAATTGTTCAAGTGTCGAAATTCCGGTCCAAATGTTAGTCTCAAAGTCTGTTTGCAGGAGATCGGAAAGAATCAAGCTGTTATCTTTTTGAACATTCTTTACAGTTTCTTGAACTATGTGACCGTAATAATTGTCTACTTGCACATCGACGTCAGCAGTTGCTTCTTCAGCGGGTGAAATGACAATTTCGTTGGTTTCACACGATGAATTTTTTATTATGGTCATTTTCAGATTATTCTCGGTATCATGAGAGCTACTCTGGGGTGGTGAGTTAGTGATTTTTGACGTGGACAAATCCTCCACACTGTTGTCGTCGCATAAAGAAAGGTCAGAACATTCAACACTATTTATTCCGTACATCGTTGTAGCAGAGGATTTATTGATAGGAATTGCTGTTTTTTTTAAAACTCGTCCCCCTAGAATTAGGTTTCGCGATACAAAGGATTTGATATAAAAAGAAAATAAAGTTACGTTGAACAAAATCCGATTTCCGAAAGTGCTTACTGCAAACACGTGAGTTTTTCGTTGGCATTACGGAGCATTGCAAAGCTTTTGTCCATGATTTAAAAAGTGAATTATTTTTTATTGGAAATTTATGTAAAGAAATTCCTTTGCATGCTCTCGAAGAACAACCCATAACGTAACATACTCGATTCGTAGTAAGACGAGTTCTATAGTACACACAGTAGTTGTGATCCCATAAATGTGAAGGCGGTACTTTAGCACGTTGAAATCGTTTGGGATATTTGACAAGTTTTTTCATATGTTTTGATGGGATAGCGCTTGGTTTTAGGTATCTCCTCGTAACTAAAACATTATATTAGAAATATACATTTCATCATTATTGCAAATACTTGCATTACCTTTAACGTAATCGTTGACAGTAAAATGCCGCAAACAAATTTTATGCTTAGTTGTAACATGTTCTCCTATTTCTAATGTTTGCAACCATCTATTCAAAATAGCCTTCCGTGATGGAAACTTTCGCAATTTCTTACTATTTTTTGTTCCGCATCGAAAAACACAGCAAGCTCCTTCTATATCTACCTTCGGACCACTCTGTGGAATTCTTAATGACGGAATAGCATCATCTTTCAATTCGATACGATTATCTGAAATGCAACATACATTATCACAACACTTGTATCTCACAAATAATAAAATTATTACGAATATTAAAATCTTTAACAGTGAAATGACGCCTGCAAATTTTTTCTGTTCTACATTCAGATAAATTCAAAAACTTTTTCCATTCTCTGAACACGCTGTAACCGGTTGACGGGACGTTATAGAAATTAGCTCTGGATTTATTTTCCTTCGAGCGGCATCCAGGAACTATGCATTTCATCATTATTGTGAACTAAAACTGGAGCCACGAATTCTACAAGATGAAAACTTAAATTCGTATTCGTTTTGATACCTGATAGTAGTAAACTATTTTTCTTATATTAAACTTTTAGGTTTCGTCAAGATATCTTTTTAGAATAATTGTAATAAATAATTTTTATCATTGTTTACAAATTTTCAATACGTTTTGACACACGAAATCGAAAACATCATCCTTTCACTCACGTGCCCTCTACATATGAAATCCAACGTTAGATCGCCCATTGAAATCAAGATTACTGCAGGGTGGTAGAAAAAGTGTTGTCAGTATCGTCGGTAACAATGTAGCATGATATTAGATATATTATTTTTCGGGTCATCTTTTCAAAATTAATTATTTCAATAGGATTAAGGTTCAATTTTTTTTAAATCCTGTCAATGCGGAAAGTATACGAGTACATTTAACAATCACTGGATGATACAAAGAGAAAGCCTGAAATCACGAAGTGTGATATGGACGAGAATATTGATTATGTTGGTTGAGAGTAGCACCGAATCTTTGGATACTTCTGTATGTTATTATTTTTCTCAAATAGAATATGTTGAATACTTTAGTTAATAAAGCTGCAAAAATTAATTACCCAAAATTGAGTGTTTTAGAAAAATTTTATTAAACTGTTTCAACTAAAAGCGGCCCCTGCACGAGTCATTAAAAATGTCATTAGTAAAAAAAAATCATTTTAATGAACGTGTAGTGGTGCACTAATGACGAAATTTCTAACAAATTTGAATTACGTCATTAGTTAGTCATCATTTAAAATGGCATTTTTAATGCTCGTGTAAGGGCCGCTAAACGTTTTCTTCAAAACAAACATCTGATCAAAATGAATCCAGAGCTATATTTTTGACCGATATAACATTTGTCTAAGTGTTTTCAAATGATAAATAATTGCATGTTATAAGGGGAGAAAGTTTTCAGAATGAATAATTATCTCTTCTGGCAACAGTGATCGCGAGGCATTTATTATTTACAGCAGGGAGCAACCGGAATAAGAAGAGAAATATTTTTCTAGAAAAAGAAGCCAGTTGTCTGGTCCTGTCCTAGGTCTGAGCTATCTTTTAGTATTTGATTCCAGTGACGAGATAAAAGTCTGTCAATTGATATGGAAATCTGTTGTGAAATCCATTTATATTATAATTTGAAAACAATTTGAACTGATATTCAAGGAAGTAATTAGGGATGGGTATCGATACTGCGATACTTCAAGGTATCGATACTTAAGCCTAAAGTATCGATTTTTTAGGATCGATACCGTGCAAAGTGGTATCGCGTGGTATCGATATTTTCATGGTCGATACCTGTCGATACTAGCTTAAAGTAAACTTTATCTAGATCCCACTCTAATAGTCAATCAAAGAGCAACCAGCGACACCAAAAGCGCCCATTCTGTCTGGCAACCAAAGAAATGTCCAAAGAAAAATATACAACTCTTAGTAAGATCCCAACTAACCAGAAGTTCGGATAAAAGGGCTTAAGCAGCTCTCAAAGTTAATCAATAGCATTCTAAGCAGCCCATTTCTAAGTAATTATCCACACTTGAAAGTTCGCGCGACGTAGCGGAACGAACTTCTAAGCTCCTTCTAGAATACATTGTTCAGCTTCTATGCAGCGAAAAAGTTCACGCGGAACTTGTTCTGTACCTTCAAGTTGCTAAAAGTACCACGTGCACTCTTAAGCAGCGAGAAAGTTCACGCGGAACTTGTTCTGTACTTCGAACTGTCAAAAATTGCCACGTGTTTGCTTAAGCAGCTAGAAAGTTCACGCGGAACTTGATCTGTACTTTCAAGTTCTCAAAAGTTCCGCGTGAACTTTTAAGCAGCAAGAAAGTGGACTTTTTAAGTAATTGTGGAACTTCTGGTTGCTTGGGATCATTCCCATTGTTCGAATGATTTCTGATGTAAGTATGTATCGAAGTTCTGTAAGAGCATATAATATAAAATAATCGACCTAACAATTAAAACATATAATTTGAATGAAGGTTTTTTTAACAGAAACCCGGTACCAAGAACTTGCAACCCTCTGCATACATGGAAATCGATTTGCCTTCAGTTTCCTCATTAATATCAATTAGCAAAAAAAATACTTCAGTATTGGAGACCTCAGTACCATCCGTACGCCTATTTTCATTAGTCAGTTGGATAATGTGCGACAAAAGTTGTCGTTTGACGTCTTTCACTTTCAATGAGTGTTCTTATCCAGTTTGGATAACGAATTTTCATAGAAGAAACAGACTCAATCAACTAAGAAGTGAGATGATACCGTTTCTAATAACTCCGCAAGCGCGAATTTGTTTGATAAAACTCTATATCTCGTTGGAAAGGTATTCTCGCGAGGTATTGAAATATAAAAAAAAGTTCTTGATCAATTGCAAAAGATATTCTCAAATAACTGAAATTGTCTGTAACTCAAAGGGTGAACAAAGGATCTCAAAACCAATCAACAGCGTTTTGGATATTTGGGGTGGTCATTATTTGAAGACTAATTTAATCGAAATCGGCCTAGCTTGCATTTCCGATCAATACCGATACCGATAATAAGTATCGATCCTTTTTCCTATAGTATCGATACCGATACCTGAAATTACAAAATGGTATCGCGATACCAAGTATCGATACTTTACCTCTCGATACCCATCCCTAGAAGTAATTGCATCATGAAACTTTACCGTCAAACTGAGAGCTGTATGACCCGACTTGACGTTGCATATTGGGTGTAGAATTTAGAGATGGGAAACTTATCGATATTTATCGATAATATCGATATTGCCACGATATCGACGACATCGATAATTCAGAGCATTGTCGAAAAATATCGATATTCGATATTGCAACCATGGAGTTAAGTAAAATTATAATTTCTTATTATTACTTCGCTCGTGTAGTTTTTATCTAATATTAGATATTTAGGCTATGTTCAAAAATACGTTAATAAAATCTTACCTAAAACAAAGACATCATATTAACTAGATATCCAGCTCTCACATTTCAGGAACAAATAATTGGCAACATCGTTCTTAGCGAGCATGGTACCATCAGGCGAGTTCGCATTGAATCTCATACATAGAAGCGAAGACAAGACCTGACAACTGGGGGGGCTGCTTTTGTTCCAAAATGGACCAGTTTCTAATTGGCTGATTTTGATGTTGCTACCCGCACATTATGAAAAGAAAAATATTTTGCAGGGTACGCGAGCAATGATGCCAAGTGTGAAGAAAATCAGAAACGAGTTTATTAAAATGTATAATTTTAGCACACCAATGAAAATTTTCAGAGAATGTTTAACTTTTTTCAATCTCATATGTAATAAATGTATATAGTAACAGCACTGTGTAATTGAAATCAGCATCAAGCCGTTTTTCTTTTTAGTGAATTAAAGTGTAATCAAAAAAGATTTGTTAAATTAGTGTAAACTCAAAAGTTTGTTTAGTTTTACGAGAAGAATGAACTGTTGTGTTCCACACTGTGATTGCACTAAGTATTTCTATCCAAACTTGACTTTTTCCGGTTTCCAAAAGATCCGATAACACGTCAACAATGGACTAGATTTTGCGTTCAACATGAGATATTTCGTGTTTTGTCATCAAAGCACAATTAATTGTTTTTAAGCATTAATATAAAATAAAAAAATGCACCAAAACATTTTTCATGTTTATTTCAATTCAAAACTCGTGTCTAAAAATCTAAATTAAGTAAAAATTTTTTTCTTATCATAAAGTTATTAAAAAGTCTGTAAATATGGCTACACTGTAGCCGATACGTTGGTATTTATCCCACAGGGCGGAAATGACGATAAGGATGATTCAGAAGGAAGAATAAGTAGTCCTGCACGAAACTCTTGTAAAGGGCGAACAGTACTTAATGTTAAGTATTTTGTTGGCAGCGTGTATGGTAAGTATTGAGCAAGCACCAGAGAAAACAGATATTTTCTCTTATTGGGAAAATTATAAGCGGCCCTTACACGATCATTAGAAGTGTCATTACTAAAAAGTAATGGCACTTTTAATGATCGTGTAAGGTCTACGAGTTCAGTAATGACACAAGTAATGATGGAATTCCGGATTTTCCATCATTACCAACATTATTTCTTCTTCTTATTTTTTTGTGGAAGTGCTGAATATCTTTAGAACTATACGCGCAAAAATGACAAAGTGTAGATTTAAATTGTTAATATTTCATTAACCTTAACGTTTCAACGGCAAATCAAATTTATTTTCAGCTAAACGAAAATAAAAATATTGCTATTGCTATTGCTATGAGTAGTTACAAATACTCATCATTAATAATGAACGTGTAATGCTAAACAGTAATGATGTACAGTAATGCAGTAATGACGAGCGTTTGAGCAGAAGTTTCATTACTTAGTAATGACACTTTTAATGATCGTGTAAGGGCCGCTATACAGAAATTTATTGCACAGCGTCTTTTGATAATTCTAGCAAAAAAAAGACGCTGAGAGTCAATTCCACAGCGGGAAACACGGCTTGTTTCAGCCCAGGGATATTTCAATTTTTGAAAATGTAATTTGTTCGGCTGTAAACCTAAAATTAATTTTTGCAATCAATTATACTTTCTTGTTTAAATAAATTTTCAATTAACTGGTGACAAATATCGATATTTGTCGATAATATCGATATTGAATTGAGATATATCGATATTATCGATAACAGATTTTATTCGATATTTCCTAGGACAGGACCTGACAATTGTTAATCCACTTTTAGGACCAATTTCGGACCAGCTCGTGATTGGTTGAAATTGACATAAGCAAGTACAAGTTGTTGAAATCAAGATTACTGCAGGGTGGTAGAAAAAGTGTTGTCAGTATCGTCGGTAACAATGTAGCTTGATATTGGATATTTTATTTTTCGGGTCATATTTTCAAAATTAATTTCAATAGGATTTAAGTTCAATTTGTTTTTAACTCCTGTCAATGCGGAAAGTATACGAGTACATTTAACAATCACTGGATGATACAAAGAGAAAGCCTGAAATCACGAAGTGTGATATGGACGAGAATATTGATTATGTTGTTTGAGAATAGCACCGAATCTTTGGATACTTCTGTATGTTATTATTTTTCTCAAATAGAATATGTTGAATACTTTAGTTAATCATGCTGCATAAATTAATTACCCAAAATTGAGTGTTTTAGAAAAATTTTATTATGCTGTTTCAACTAAACGTTTTCTTCAAAACAAACATCTGATCAAAATGAATCCAGAGCTATATTTTTTTACCGATATAAAAGTTGTCTAAGTGTTTTTAAATGATAAATAATTGCATGTTATAAGGGGAGAAAGTTTTCAGAATGAATAATTCTCTACTGGCAACAGTGATCGCGAGGCATTTATTATTTACAGCAGGGAGCAACCGGAATAAGAAGAGACATATTTTTCTGGAAAAAGAAGCCAGTTGTCTGGTCCTGTCCTAGGATATTTCCCATCTCTAGTAGAAATTTTATGTCAAATAATGAAGTCAACAACTTCAAACTAGATAAATATCTCGGTTGATTGTTCAGAAGGCCATAAGAGCAAGTGACAGTTTCTCTTTGTTCCCTTTCTCACAAAAATCGAAAGAAAGAGTAAACATAGATAATTGTCACTTGCTCTTACGGCCTTCTGAAAAATCAACCGAGATTTATGGAATTACAATTCAATTGTTGTGGATAAAAAAAATTTCGTCGTTGAATATTATTGTGAGCGCGGCAACGACTGATTGAGTCTACCATTCTACAACCACGTTATTTCATTTTATTAGTGAATACAGATTAATACAGATTTTTTTATGCGGTTTCTACATGGGAGAAGTAAAAAGAATGTACAAACTGCAAATGCTAGGATGTATCGTTCTTTTTCGTGTTTGATTTTGTTACAAGTATGACAAATATACTGAAAAGAAATTGGAAAAGTAATGGAATACAAATCTAATGTTACAGATATTTTAAATGCCATCGTTTTGAAAAGAAGAAACCTATCGATTCAATACCGACGGTGTGAAAATTTTTAATTCAAATGTCAAAAAATTGCTGTGGCCTCTTATAACCAATGGTCTGCCTCCAAAACTGCGATTCTTGAGAAAAAATCTTATTATAGCTGGATTGTGGTTAGTAAATGCAGAGCCAGATTTCAATGTGTTCTTAAAATGTGTGATGTTTATTGTAATGGGATGCAAGATTCAACGAATATAAAAACAGTCATTCTTATATCATGTTGTGTAGATACATTGCCTCGTAACCAAGCAGGTAACTTTTGTCTGCATCCAGGAGATATCTCGAAAAAGCAGAAATGCCAGGTAAAAGTCTGTAAATGTGAAAAAAACCTAGTTAGCAAGACTGTCGGCAGGAATTAAGTATGACACGCAAAACTGGCTTGGCTAACAAAAAAGGTCGCGGCAATTTCAAAAGTCTGCAAATTTGAACGACAGTTTGCGAAAAACTCGATTTTCAAAAGTCGGCAAAAGTCTGCGCAACAAAAATACCCAAAATTGTGGTTTCTATGCCCGATGAAAAATTAACGGCGGCCCTAGTGAAAAATGGGAGGCCAATACGTTTCCTGATGAAAACAAAACAATATGTAAAAGCGATTCACACGTAGCATCACCGGCATGGAACGGTCACGGAACAACAACATTAATTGTAAGCAATTCATATGGAAGGGCACTACGTCAAGTTCACGGAACATATTAACGTCGGGTACGTGTGCAATATTCGGCTAAAAAAATTAATAAATTAATCTTTACGTCGACGAAAGTTTAATGATCGTCTGAATCGTGTTCAAGGCATGCATTTCCTGATGAAAACAAACCAATCTCGTTTGCATTTGTGATTGTAAATGAGCTGTCAGAAAGCCTAATCTGCAGATTTACAGACAAATCTGCAGATCTGGCATCTCTGGTTATAAGTCAAATGTTATTAAGAGAAATTTACACGACACTTGTCGAGTAATGGCAATGGAATTAATTGCATTTCACCACCAATTCGAATACCAGAGATCGACGTCATTTGTAACTGTCGCGTGGATTACATGCACATGGCTCTTCTTGGCGTTGCTCGACAACTATCCCGAGTTTGGTTTGAGACTCCAAGCAACTGCAGCTACATAAAAGTTTATATTGACGACATTTTGATTTCAATCCATCCCTTTGTCGAAACGTCTAGACACGCCAGAAAATTCAGCGATTAATACCCATGGAAAGACAATGAATGGTTACATTGGTTAATTCATTGTAGCTGTGTGTGTTTAAAGCTTTTTTACCTAAAGAATATTATGATCATTATCTATTTTTGGTGTTATCAATAACTGATTTCTTGCTGAGCGTAATTTCCGAAACAACATTCAATGAATGTAAAGAGCGTCTGAAGCGATCTGTTCAACTTTTTGAGCTATTGTATGGAATTGATGAAATAACCTATAAAGTTCATCTTCTTTTACATGTGGTTGATTGAGCTAGAGACTATGGTCCTTTATGGTGTTTCTCATTATTTGTATATGAAGACAATAATGGTGTTTTGAAGCCATACATCAAAGCACCAAAGAGACTATTATTCAAATAGCAAATAAATGTGTTCTTGCTCACACACGATATTACTGCGACATGGACTTCCTTCAACCCAAAGTTTAAGAGCTTCGGCAAAAAATAAAAAAAACCCTTCTTAATCCACCTAGTGGTGTGATAATGCCTTTCTCTTCTTTCATAACAGTCTCATGAAAATATGTTTCATACTTTTATTAAATAATTTTGGATACTAATTTTGACACCAATTGATTCAGATTGATTCGAGTAGTTCACAAAAGCATGCTTCAGTGTTTATGTCACACAGTCAGCATCATTTTTTCAAACTAGTGCTTGACATTTGCGTTGCCTATTTGTATGAGAACAGTGATGCTAATCTAAAATAAAAAGCCTTTTTAATCCACCTAGTGGTGCGATAATGCCTTTCTCTTCTTTCATAACAGTCTCATGAAAATATGTTTCATACTTTTATTAAATAATTTTGGATACTAATTTTGACACCAATTGATTCAGATTGATTCGAGTAGGTCACAAAAGCATGCTTCAGAGTTTATGTCACACAGTCAGCATCATTTTTCCAAACTAGTGCTTGACATTTGCGTTGCCTATTTGTATAAGAACAGTGATGCTAATCTAAAAAAAAAGCCTTCTTAATCCACCTAGTGGTGCGATAATGCCTTTCTCTTCTTTCATAACAGTCTCATGAAAATATGTTTCATACTTTTATTAAATAATTTTGGATACTAATTTTGACACCAATTGATTCAGATTGATTCGAGTAGGTCACAAAAGCATGCTTCAGAGTTTATGTCACACAGTCAGCATCATTTTTCCAAACTAGTGCTTGACATTTGCGTTGCCTATTTGTATAAGAACAGTGATGCTAATCTAAAAAAAGCCTTCTTAGTCCACTTAGTGGGATTTTCATATATCTTGAAAAATCACCATAGGGGGGAGTACATGAAATTTTCGAAATCGAAAAAAAATTTTTGATGCCAAACGGCTTAGAATTGCATGAAACGTCAAAATATAGTGTCATCTCGAAAAAAAAATTTTTTGAAAATATCGACTTTTTGGGACTTAGAAAAAATATGAAAATTTTTCTAAGTCCCAGAAAGTTGATTTTTTCAAAAAAATTTTTTTTTGAGATGACACTAAATTTCGATGTTTTATGCAGTTTTAAGAGTTTTGGCATCAAAAAAAATTTTCGATTTTGGAAATTTCATGTACTCCCCCCTATGGTGCTTTTTCAAGATCGATAATTGTCAAACCTTTACCACCGGGCAGCACCCCTTAAGCATGTCCGATTTAGGTCAAATTTTGCATGAAGGCTTTTTTCGAGGTGCTTAAACTTTTGAGCACTAGAACTTTACGAAAATAGAGTTGATCCCAAAATTTTGGCACCCTTATAAAGGGTGATTTTTTAAGAGCTTGAGAACTTTTTTAAACAATAAAACGCATAAAATTTGTAAAATCTCATCGGTTCTTTATTTTAAACGTTAGATTGGTACATGACATTTACTTTTTGAAGATAATTTCATTTAAATGTTGACCGCGGCTGCGTCTTAGGTGGTCCATTCGGAAAGTCCAATTTTGGGCAACTTTTTCGAGCATTTCGGCCGGAATAGCCCGAATTTCTTCGGAAATGTTGTCTTCCAAAGCTGGAATAGTTACTGGCTTATTTCTGTAGACTTTAGACTTGACGTAGCCCCACAAAAAATAGTCTAAAGGCGTCAAATCGCATGATCTTGGTGGCCAACTTACCGGTCCATTTCTTGAGATGAATTGTTCTCCGAAGTTTTCCCTCAAAATGGCCATAGAATCGCGAGCTGTGTGGCATGTAGCGCCATCTTGTTGAAACCACATGTCAACCAAGTTCAGTTCTTCCATTTTTGGCAACAAAAAGTTTGTTAGCATCGAACGATAGCGATCGCCATTCACTGTAACGTTGCGTCCAACAGCATCTTTGAAAAAATACGGTCCAATGATTCCACCAGCGTACAAACCACACCAAACAGTGCATTTTTCGGGATGCATGGGCAGTTCTTGAACGGCTTCTGGTTGCTCTTCACTCCAAATGCGGCAATTTTGCTTATTTACGTAGCCATTCAACCAGAAATGAGCCTCATCGCTGAACAAAATTTGTCGATAAAAAAGCGGATTTTCCGAATGGACCACCTAAGACGCAGCCGCGGTCAACATTTAAATGAAATTATCTTCAAAAAGTAAATGTCATGTACCAATCTAACGTTTAAAATAAAGAACCGATGAGATTTTGCAAATTTTATGCGTTTTATTGTTTAAAAAAGTTCTCAAGCTCTTAAAAAATCACCCTTTATATACAAGAGCGGTAAAAATCAACGTGTTTTGTCGGTTACGTCACTTATACCATCATATATCTGGAACCAAAAGTCACAACCATTTGATCTTCGAACTTGATCAACGGCCCGACAGTAGCTTTCAAACGAGCCCAAGTTTGTTAAAATCGGATCAGCCATCTCTGAGAAAATTGAGCGCGTTCAAATACAACGCTTTTTGTCGGTTACGTCACTTATACAATCATATCTCCGGAACCAAAAGTCACAACCATTTGATCTTCGAACTTGATCAATGGCCCGCCAGTAGCTTTCAAACGAGTCCAAGTTTGTTCAAATCGGTTCAGCCATCTCTGAGAAAATTGAGCGCGTTCAAATACAACGCTTTTTGTCGGTTACGTCACTTATACAATCATATCTCCGGAACCAAAAGTCACAGCCATTTTATCTTCGAACTTGATCAATGCCCCGATAGTAGCTTTCAAACGAGCCCAAGTTTGTTAAAATCGGTTGAGCCATCTCTGAGAAAATTGAGCGCGTTCAAATATCTTCGAAAAGTGCACACACATACACACATACACACATACACACACACACACACACACACACACAGACATTTTCCGATCTCGTCGAGCTGAGTCGAATGGTATATAACACTATGGGTCTCCGAGGCTCCGTTCGAAAGTCGGTTTTTCCAGCAATTCTAATACCTTTCTATAGAGAAAGGCAAAAAGCCTTCTTAGTCCACTTAGTGGGATTTTCATATATCTTGAAAAATCACCATAGGGGGGAGTACATGAAATTTTCGAAATCGAAAAAAAATTTTTGATGCCAAACGGCTTAGAATTGCATGAAACGTCAAAATATAGTGTCATCTCGAAAAAAAAATTTTTTGAAAATATCGACTTTTTGGGACTTAGAAAAAATATGAAAATTTTTCTAAGTCCCAGAAAGTTGATTTTTTCAAAAAAATTTTTTTTTGAGATGACACTAAATTTCGATGTTTTATGCAGTTTTAAGAGTTTTGGCATCAAAAAAAATTTTCGATTTTGGAAATTTCATGTACTCCCCCCTATGGTGCTTTTTCAAGATCGATAATTGTCAAACCTTTACCACCGGGCAGCACCCCTTAAGCATGTCCGATTTAGGTCAAATTTTGCATGAAGGCTTTTTTCGAGGTGCTTAAACTTTTGAGCACTAGAACTTTACGAAAATAGAGTTGATCCCAAAATTTTGGCACCCTTATATATACAAGAGCGGTAAAAATCAACGTGTTTTGTCGGTTACGTCACTTATACCATCATATATCTGGAACCAAAAGTCACAACCATTTGATCTTCGAACTTGATCAACGGCCCGACAGTAGCTTTCAAACGAGCCCAAGTTTGTTAAAATCGGATCAGCCATCTCTGAGAAAATTGAGCGCGTTCAAATACAACGCTTTTTGTCGGTTACGTCACTTATACAATCATATCTCCGGAACCAAAAGTCACAACCATTTGATCTTCGAACTTGATCAATGGCCCGCCAGTAGCTTTCAAACGAGTCCAAGTTTGTTCAAATCGGTTCAGCCATCTCTGAGAAAATTGAGCGCGTTCAAATACAACGCTTTTTGTCGGTTACGTCACTTATACAATCATATCTCCGGAACCAAAAGTCACAGCCATTTTATCTTCGAACTTGATCAATGCCCCGATAGTAGCTTTCAAACGAGCCCAAGTTTGTTAAAATCGGTTGAGCCATCTCTGAGAAAATTGAGCGCGTTCAAATATCTTCGAAAAGTGCACACACATACACACATACACACATACACACACACACACACACACACACACACACAGACATTTTCCGATCTCGTCGAGCTGAGTCGAATGGTATATAACACTATGGGTCTCCGAGGCTCCGTTCGAAAGTCGGTTTTTCCAGCAATTCTAATACCTTTCTATAGAGAAAGGCAAAAAGCCTTCTTAGTCCACTTAGTGGGATTTTCATATATCTTGAAAAATCACCATAGGGGGGAGTACATGAAATTTTCGAAATCGAAAAAAAATTTTTGATGCCAAACGGCTTAGAATTGCATGAAACGTCAAAATATAGTGTCATCTCGAAAAAAAAATTTTTTGAAAATATCGACTTTTTGGGACTTAGAAAAAATATGAAAATTTTTCTAAGTCCCAGAAAGTTGATTTTTTCAAAAAAATTTTTTTTTGAGATGACACTAAATTTCGATGTTTTATGCAGTTTTAAGAGTTTTGGCATCAAAAAAAATTTTCGATTTTGGAAATTTCATGTACTCCCCCCTATGGTGCTTTTTCAAGATCGATAATTGTCAAACCTTTACCACCGGGCAGCACCCCTTAAGCATGTCCGATTTAGGTCAAATTTTGCATGAAGGCTTTTTTCGAGGTGCTTAAACTTTTGAGCACTAGAACTTTACGAAAATAGAGTTGATCCCAAAATTTTGGCACCCTTATATATACAAGAGCGGTAAAAATCAACGTGTTTTGTCGGTTACGTCACTTATACCATCATATATCTGGAACCAAAAGTCACAACCATTTGATCTTCGAACTTGATCAACGGCCCGACAGTAGCTTTCAAACGAGCCCAAGTTTGTTAAAATCGGATCAGCCATCTCTGAGAAAATTGAGCGCGTTCAAATACAACGCTTTTTGTCGGTTACGTCACTTATACAATCATATCTCCGGAACCAAAAGTCACAACCATTTGATCTTCGAACTTGATCAATGGCCCGCCAGTAGCTTTCAAACGAGTCCAAGTTTGTTCAAATCGGTTCAGCCATCTCTGAGAAAATTGAGCGCGTTCAAATACAACGCTTTTTGTCGGTTACGTCACTTATACAATCATATCTCCGGAACCAAAAGTCACAGCCATTTTATCTTCGAACTTGATCAATGCCCCGATAGTAGCTTTCAAACGAGCCCAAGTTTGTTAAAATCGGTTGAGCCATCTCTGAGAAAATTGAGCGCGTTCAAATATCTTCGAAAAGTGCACACACATACACACATACACACATACACACACACACACACACACACACACAGACATTTTCCGATCTCGTCGAGCTGAGTCGAATGGTATATAACACTATGGGTCTCCGAGGCTCCGTTCGAAAGTCGGTTTTTCCAGCAATTCTAATACCTTTCTATAGAGAAAGGCAAAAAGCCTTCTTAGTCCACTTAGTGGGATTTTCATATATCTTGAAAAATCACCATAGGGGGGAGTACATGAAATTTTCGAAATCGAAAAAAAATTTTTGATGCCAAACGGCTTAGAATTGCATGAAACGTCAAAATATAGTGTCATCTCGAAAAAAAAATTTTTTGAAAATATCGACTTTTTGGGACTTAGAAAAAATATGAAAATTTTTCTAAGTCCCAGAAAGTTGATTTTTTCAAAAAAATTTTTTTTTGAGATGACACTAAATTTCGATGTTTTATGCAGTTTTAAGAGTTTTGGCATCAAAAAAAATTTTCGATTTTGGAAATTTCATGTACTCCCCCCTATGGTGCTTTTTCAAGATCGATAATTGTCAAACCTTTACCACCGGGCAGCACCCCTTAAGCATGTCCGATTTAGGTCAAATTTTGCATGAAGGCTTTTTTCGAGGTGCTTAAACTTTTGAGCACTAGAACTTTACGAAAATAGAGTTGATCCCAAAATTTTGGCACCCTTATATATACAAGAGCGGTAAAAATCAACGTGTTTTGTCGGTTACGTCACTTATACCATCATATATCTGGAACCAAAAGTCACAACCATTTGATCTTCGAACTTGATCAACGGCCCGACAGTAGCTTTCAAACGAGCCCAAGTTTGTTAAAATCGGATCAGCCATCTCTGAGAAAATTGAGCGCGTTCAAATACAACGCTTTTTGTCGGTTACGTCACTTATACAATCATATCTCCGGAACCAAAAGTCACAACCATTTGATCTTCGAACTTGATCAATGGCCCGCCAGTAGCTTTCAAACGAGTCCAAGTTTGTTCAAATCGGTTCAGCCATCTCTGAGAAAATTGAGCGCGTTCAAATACAACGCTTTTTGTCGGTTACGTCACTTATACAATCATATCTCCGGAACCAAAAGTCACAGCCATTTTATCTTCGAACTTGATCAATGCCCCGATAGTAGCTTTCAAACGAGCCCAAGTTTGTTAAAATCGGTTGAGCCATCTCTGAGAAAATTGAGCGCGTTCAAATATCTTCGAAAAGTGCACACACATACACACATACACACATACACACACACACACACACACACACACACACACACAGACATTTTCCGATCTCGTCGAGCTGAGTCGAATGGTATATAACACTATGGGTCTCCGAGGCTCCGTTCGAAAGTCGGTTTTTCCAGCAATTCTAATACCTTTCTATAGAGAAAGGCAAAAAGCCTTCTTAGTCCACTTAGTGGGATTTTCATATATCTTGAAAAATCACCATAGGGGGGAGTACATGAAATTTTCGAAATCGAAAAAAAATTTTTGATGCCAAACGGCTTAGAATTGCATGAAACGTCAAAATATAGTGTCATCTCGAAAAAAAAATTTTTTGAAAATATCGACTTTTTGGGACTTAGAAAAAATATGAAAATTTTTCTAAGTCCCAGAAAGTTGATTTTTTCAAAAAAATTTTTTTTTGAGATGACACTAAATTTCGATGTTTTATGCAGTTTTAAGAGTTTTGGCATCAAAAAAAATTTTCGATTTTGGAAATTTCATGTACTCCCCCCTATGGTGCTTTTTCAAGATCGATAATTGTCAAACCTTTACCACCGGGCAGCACCCCTTAAGCATGTCCGATTTAGGTCAAATTTTGCATGAAGGCTTTTTTCGAGGTGCTTAAACTTTTGAGCACTAGAACTTTACGAAAATAGAGTTGATCCCAAAATTTTGGCACCCTTATATATACAAGAGCGGTAAAAATCAACGTGTTTTGTCGGTTACGTCACTTATACCATCATATATCTGGAACCAAAAGTCACAACCATTTGATCTTCGAACTTGATCAACGGCCCGACAGTAGCTTTCAAACGAGCCCAAGTTTGTTAAAATCGGATCAGCCATCTCTGAGAAAATTGAGCGCGTTCAAATACAACGCTTTTTGTCGGTTACGTCACTTATACAATCATATCTCCGGAACCAAAAGTCACAACCATTTGATCTTCGAACTTGATCAATGGCCCGCCAGTAGCTTTCAAACGAGTCCAAGTTTGTTCAAATCGGTTCAGCCATCTCTGAGAAAATTGAGCGCGTTCAAATACAACGCTTTTTGTCGGTTACGTCACTTATACAATCATATCTCCGGAACCAAAAGTCACAGCCATTTTATCTTCGAACTTGATCAATGCCCCGATAGTAGCTTTCAAACGAGCCCAAGTTTGTTAAAATCGGTTGAGCCATCTCTGAGAAAATTGAGCGCGTTCAAATATCTTCGAAAAGTGCACACACATACACACATACACACATACACACACACACACAGACATTTTCCGATCTCGTCGAGCTGAGTCGAATGGTATATAACACTATGGGTCTCCGAGGCTCCGTTCGAAAGTCGGTTTTTCCAGCAATTCTAATACCTTTCTATAGAGAAAGGCAAAAATCTCAAAACATAGGACACAGGAAGGTAGTCGAATATTATCATTTGGATGAATCCATAGATAATAAATATAACCTGAACAGAAATTTTGAATCGTTGGCTAGTTTTAAGCATAATGATTTTACATATAAACCGGCGGCCAAACATTTTATAAACACAAAACCTAAAAGCCAAACTGTATTTTTTCTTCTTTTTATGAGTTATTGTTCAGGGCGCGTACTACTTGATCGTTTTACTCGGAGTCAGAGTCGCCCGCGGGTAGGTTCTAAAACGAAAACGGTATTAGTGTGTCAGGCTTGGCGAGCAAAATCTGACTTTTGCCAGATCTGGCAACCTGGCATCGTTGGGAAAACATCAGATTTTTCTCGCCTCTGCAGATTATTCTCAAATCAAAGAGCAAATTCTGCAACTAGATGTTCTATATGGAAGATCTATAATAGAGCAGAAACTGGAACAAACGTATCCCCAGCAAGCCGTTCTATTTTTATTTATTCGACCAGTTCTTCTGTCAAATTTAAAACTGGTCTACGATGTCGTTCTATTTTTTGTATATTTGAAACACGAGTGAAACACTGCTGAGGCTGCCAATTTTTCTTGTTATAAAATCCAGATTTAAATGTTGTAACTGACATAAATTATGCATCTAAAACTAGAACACTACTGAAAATGCCCTAAAGCTGCAGACCAGAGATGCTATTTATACAGATTTATCTGTAAGTATTATATAAATTTTTACATGCTCATACAGATTTACAAAGTACGGATATTATACAGATTTCCTCAATTTAATACAGATTTATTCAGATTTCACAAAACGTTTCAAAGAAGAAATTAAACTTTTCTGTCTGAGCTATCTTTTAGTATTTGATTCCAGTGACGAGATAAAAGTCTGTCAATCAATGGAGAAATCACAAATTGATATGGAAATCTGTTGTGAACTCCATTTATATTATAATTTGAAAACAATTTAAACTGATATTCAAGGAAGTAATTGCATCATGAAACTTTACCGTCAAACTAAGAGCTGTATGACCCGACTTGACGTTGCATATTGGGCGTAGAAATTTTATGTCAAATAAAGAAATCAACAATTTCAAACTAGATAAACAACTCGGTTGATTTTTCAGAAGGCCATAAGAGCAAGTGACAGTTTCTCTTTGTACACTTACTCACAATAATCGAAAGAAAGAGTAAACAAACTTGTCACTTGCTCTTATAGTATGTTCACATTAGCGCTGATATCAAGTGATATACGGATATACTTGATATCCGATGATATCATGTGCGATATCACTTGATATCCCATACAATTTGATGTCAACGCGTATTATCATTTTGGCATGATATCCGGGATATCATGTACGATATCATGTCGAGTTGTCAAAAGTCGCAACTAGCAACACGGATAATGAACGGATTTATGAACGTCACTTTGAGAGTGACAATGAACAATCATTATAATATCAAATTTTTCAACGAATACTGGCGTTCGGAGACCATAAAATGCAAAACTTCAACTCTTGATTTAATTTTAATAGAGAAAAGTAATATTATTGATCTTATTTCTAATGAGAACATTCAATATGACAACTTGACGATATCATTTCGATCATATGTGAACACTTTGACATGATATGCATATCATCTCGGTATATCAAGTGATTATTATATTATTGCGAGCGCGGCAACGACTGATTGAGTCTACCATTCTACACCCACGTTATTTCATTTTATAAGTGAATACAGAATTATACAGACTTTTTATACAAAGCAATACAGATTTTCTATGAAAATATCTGGCATCTCTGCTGCAGACAGAGTGGGCGCGAGAAATGGTTTCGAGCTGGTGACATTAGCAAACCTAGAGCGATATTAGCAGCAAATCATTGGAGCCCATCAAATTCGCGACATGGACTTTCTTCAACGCAAAGTTCAAGAGCTTTGCCAAAAAATAGAAAAAATCGTGAAACATAGGACACAGAAAGGTCGTAAAATATTTAATTTGGATGAATCCATATATAATAAATATAACCTAAACAGACATTTTGAATCGTTGGCTAGTTTTAAGCATAATGATTTTGCATGTAAACCGGCGGCCACGCATTTTATAAACACAAAACCTAAAAGCCAAACTTAATTTCTCCATCGAAGACAGTGAACACACTATATTTGATAATCATATGTACGAAATGCATTTTATAGAAGAAAACTTTTCCATGATAAAATTAGATGAGTCTACTTGTAAGCTAATTGGAATTTCTACTAAAACTTAAAACTTTCTTGAGCAAATTGCTTACACACTACACATAGACTAAATTTACAAGAATGTTATACAATCAAACGAAAAAATAAAATCGATTATTCTTCTGAATTTATTGACTTTTGAATGACTTTTTCGGAAGAAATTTCTAATACAAGGAGCTCATTGAACGAAATATAATAACCGCATTACGTAGTTCAAATGCAATATAAATCTGTTTGAAGCTAACTTTACAGCAGTATACCCTGATGACAATCACAATTATGAATCTTTCTTAAATAATATTTTTACATTTCATTATCATCCTGATCTCGAGTCATTTCATTTACCATATGAAATTATACAATAACTATTTCCTATACAAGTACAAAAACTCATATCTTCATCATACAGTTTTTTAAAATGACAAAAAATAATTCATATGTCATATTACAATAAACATAACATAATGTAAGTAGTAACCATTACACAAAACATTTGCATATGATATATTTATACTAGATAGAATTTTCTTGTATGCGGGATGTTTAATCGTAGTTTGTTTTCATTTCTGATATCTATTAGTACTATATAATAAACAAAAGATCATTGCAAATCACTACTGTTGATAAGAACATTTTCGGAAGAATCCTCCTTTTCTTGGCTCCATTTTTCATTGGTAGGTGTCGCTACCGATAATTCAGCTTTGCGCCAATGTGCCAATCAGAGCGATTCTTTCCCTTTAATATATCACTTACTATTTCAAAACCGTCGCCTATGGCAGGGAAATCCGATGTGCAATATGGTAGGAGAAATAAACTCGATTTGTTTACTTTTATAAGTTTCGTCTATCTTTGAAAAACAGCTGATTTTTTAAATCTGTTCAATAAATTGTTCAATAAACTAATACTAAGTAAACCATATCAACCTAGACTAAGTAAATACGACTCAATTGTAGAGTAAATATAACTCTTCTTTAAGTATTTTTTTGCATGTCCCCAACGAAAACTACCTAGAGCCACTTTACCTAAGATTAGGTAGTTTGTGTGCAATGTACTCAAAATTATTTTGTTTAGTTTGAGTATTTGGCGAAACGAGAAAAATCTAACTTTTGCCACATAAATCTGCAAACCAGGTAACGCTGATCCCGTCGAGCAGATATGCCAGATATTTACATAGTAAATCTGCTTTACTCTGCAAATTTGGACGCCAGTTTGCGAAAAACTCGATTTTCAAAAGTCGGCAAAAGTCTGCGCAACAAAAATACCCAAAATTGTGGTTTCTATGCCCGATGAAAAATTAACGGCGGCCCTAGTGAAAAATGGGAGGCCAATACGTTTCCTGATGAAAACAAAACAATATGTAAAAGCGATTCACACGTAGCATCACCGGCATGGAACGGTCACGGAACAACAACATTAATTGTAAGCAATTCATATGGAAGGGCACTACGTCAAGTTCACGGAACATATTAACGTCGGGTACGTGTGCAATATTCGGCGAAAAAAATTAATAAATTAATCTTTACGTCGACGAAAGTTTAATGATCGTCTGAATCGTGTTCAAGGCATGCATTTCCTGATGAAAACAAACCAATCTCGTTTGCATTTGTGATTGTAAATGAGCTGTCAGAAAGCCTAATCTGCAGATTTACAGACAAATCTGCAGATCTGGCATCTCTGGTTATAAGTCAAATGTTATTAAGAGCAATTTACACGACACTTGTCGAGTAATGGCAATGGAATTAATTGCATTTCACCACCAATTCGAATACCAGAGATCGACGTCATTTGTAACTGTCGCGTGGATTACATGCACATGGCTCTTCTTGGCGTTGCTCGACAACTATCCCGAGTTTGGTTTGAGACTCCAAGCAACTGCAGCTACATAAAAGTTTATATTGACGACATTTTGATTTCAATCCATCCCTTTGTCGAAACGTCTAGACACGCCAGAAAATTCAGCGATTAATACCCATGGAAAGACAATGAATGGTTACATTGGTTAATTCATTGTAGCTGTGTGTGTTTAAAGCTTTTTTTACCTAAAGAATATTATGATCATTATCTATTTTTGGTGTTATCAATAACTGATTTCTTGCAGAGCGTAATTTCCGAAACAACATTCAATGAATGTAAAGAGCGTCTGAAGCGATCTGTTCAACTTTTTGAGCTATTGTATGGAATTGATGAAATAACCTATAAAGTTCATCTTCTTTTACATGTGGTTGATTGAGCTAGAGACTATGGTCCTTTATGGTGTTTCTCATTATTTGTATATGAAGACAATAATGGTGTTTTGAAGCAATACATCAAAGCACCAAAGAGCCTATTATTCAAATAGCAAATAAATGTGTTCTTGCTCACACACGATATTACTGCGACATGGACTTCCTTCAACCCAAAGTTTAAGAGCTTCGGCAAAAAATAAAAAAAATCTCAAAACATAGGACACAGGAAGGTAGTCGAATATTATCATTTGGATGAATCCATAGATAATAAATATAACCTGAACAGAAATTTTGACTAGTTTTAAGCATAATGATTTTACATATAAACCGGCGGCCAAACATTTTATAAACACAAAACCTAAAAGCCAAACTGTATTTTTTCTTCTTTTTATGAGTTATTGTTTAGGGCGCGTACTACTTGATCGTTTTACTCGGAGTCAGAGTCGCCCGCGGGTAGGTTCTAAAACGAAAACGGTATTAGTGTGTCAGGCTTGGCGAGCAAAATCTGACTTTTGCCAGATCTGGCAACCTGGCATCGTTGGGAAAACATCAGATTTTTCTCGCCTCTGCAGATTATTCTCAAATCAAAGAGCAAATTCTGCAACTAGATGTTCTATATGGAAGATCTATAATAGAGCAGAAACTGGAACAAACGTATCCCCAGCAAGCCGTTCTATTTTTATTTATTCGACCAGTTCTTCTGTCAAATTTAAAACTGGTCTACGATGTCGTTCTATTTTTTGTATATTTGAAACACGAGTGAAACACTGCTGAGGCTGCCAATTTTTCTTGTTATAAAATCCAGATTTAAATTTTGTAACTGACATAAATTATGCATCTAAAACTAGAACACTACTGAAAATGCCCTAAAGCTGCAGACCAGAGATGCTATTTATACAGATTTATATGTATGTATTATACAAATTTTTACATGCTCATACAGATTTACAGAGTACGGATTTTATACAGATTTCCTCAATTTAATACAGATTTATTCAGATTTCACAAAACGTATCAAAGAAGAAATTAAACTTTTCTGTCTGAGCTATCTTTTAGTATTTGATTCCAGTGACGAGATAAAAGTCTGTCAATCAATGGAGAAATCACAAATTGATATGGAAATCTGTTGTGAAATCCATTTATATTATAATTTGAAAACAATTTGAACTGATATTCAAGGAAGTAATTGCATCATGAAACTTTACCGTCAAACTAAGAGCTGTATGACCCGACTTGACGTTGCATATTGGGCGTAGAAATTTTATGTCAAATAAAGAAATCAACAATTTCAAACTAGATAAACAACTCGGTTGATTTTTCAGAAGGCCATAAGAGCAAGTGACAGTTTCTCTTTGTTCACTTTCTCACAATAATCGAAAGAAAGAGTAAACAAACTTGTCACTTGCTCTTATAGTATGTTCACATTAGCGCTGATATCAAGTGATATACGGATATACTTGATATCCGATGATATCATGTGCGATATCACTTGATATCCCATACAATTTGATGTCAACGCGTATTATCATTTTGGCATGATATCCGGGATATCATGTACGATATCATGTCGAGTTGTCAAAAGTCGCAACTAGCAACACGGATAATGAACGGGTTTATGAACGTCACTTCGAGAGTGACAATGAACAATCATTATAATATCAAATTTTTCAACGAATACTGGCGTTCGGAGACCATAAAATGCAAAACTTCAACTCTTGATTTAATTTTAATAGAGAAAAGTAATATTATTGATCTTATTTCTAATGAGAACATTCAATATGACAACTTGACGATATCATTTCGATCATATGTGAACACTTTGACATGATATGCATATCATCTCGGTATATCAAGTGATTATTATATTATTGCGAGCGCGGCAACGACTGATTGAGTCTACCATTCTACACCCACGTTATTTCATTTTATAAGTGAATACAGAATTATACAGACTTTTTATACAAAGCAATACAGATTTTCTATGAAAATATCTGGCATCTCTGCTGCAGACAGAGTGGGCGCGAGAAATGGTTTCGAGCTGGTGACATTAGCAAACCTAGAGCGATATTAGCAGCAAATCATTGGAGCCCTATCAAATTCGCGACATGGACTTTCTTCAACGCAAAGTTCAAGAGCTTTGCCAAAAAATAGAAAAAATCGCGAAACATAGGACACAGAAAGGTCGTCAAATATTTAATTTGGATGAATCCATATATAATAAATATAACCTGAACAGAAATTTTGAATCGTTGGCTAGTTTTAAGCATAATGATTTTGCATGTAAACCGGCGGCCACGCATTTTATAAACACAAAACTTAAAAGCCAAACTGTATAACGATTATAATTTCTCCATCGAAGACAGTGAAATATTTAGTGACCGATGAATACGGCGTTTATTTTATATTCAAAAGAATTTTCGTATGCTCTAATGATAATCATATGTACGAAAGGCATTTTATAGAAAAAAACTTTTCCATGATAAAATTAGATGAGTCTACTTGTAAGCTAATTGGAATTTCTACTAAAACTTAAAACTTTCTTGAGCAAATTGCTTACACACTACACATAGACTAAATTTACAAGAATGTTATACAATCAAACGAAAAAATAAAATCGATTATTCTTCTGAATTTATTGACTTTTGAATGACTTTTTCGGAAGAAATTTCTAATACAAGGAGCTCATTGAACGAAATATAATAACCGCATTACGTAGTTCAAATGCAATATAAATCTGTTTGAAGCTAACTTTACAGCAGTATACCCTGATGACAATCACAATTATGAATCTTTCTTAAATAATATTTGTACATTTCATTATCATCCTGATCTCGAGTCATTTCATTTACCATATGAAATTATACAATAACTATTTCCTATACAAGTACAAAAACTCATATCTTCATCATACAGTTTTTTAAAATGACAAAAAATAATTCATATGTCATATTACAATAAACATAACATAATGTAAGTAGTAACCATTACACAAAACATTTGCATATGATATATTTATACTAGATAGAATTTTCTTGTATACGGGATGTTTAATCGTAGTTTGTTTCCATTTCTGATATCTATTAGTACTATATAATAAACAAAAGATCATTGCAAATCACTACTGTTGATAAGAGCATTTTCGGAAGAATCCTCCTTTTCTTGGCTCCATTTTTCATTGGTAGGTGTCGCTACCGATAATTCAGCTTTGCGCCAATGTGCCAATCAGAGCGATTCTTTCCCTTTAATATATCGCTTACTATTTCAAAACCGTCGCCTATGGCAGGGAAATCCGATATGCAATATGGTAGGAGAGATAAACTCGATTTGTTCACTTTTATAAGATTCGTCTATCTTTGAAAAACAGCTGATTTTTTAAATCTGTTCAATAAATTGTTCAATAAACTAAAACTAGGTAAACCATATCAACCTAGACTAAGTAAATACGACTCAATTGTAGAGTAAATATAACTCTTCTTTAAGTATTTTTTTGCATGTCCCCAACGAAAACTACCTAGAGCCACTTTACCTAAGATTAGGTAGTTTGTGTGCAATGTACTCAAAATTATTTTGTTTAGTTTGAGTATTTGGCGAAACGAGAAAAATCTTACCTTCACGCTCTTTGAACATAACTCATGGTTTGAGTTGCGATTACTCAAATTCATAAACTGGAACAATATGTCAAAATTTGAGTATGGATTTGAGTCAAATAAACTCGTTGCCATGAGTTCTCTCGCATTTATTCATACATTAGAGTAAGCGTTGAGTTTTTAAATATTTGAGTGGAAAAAATACTTCTTGCAGTTCAGTGCGTTTTCATTCTAGGAATATTCTTATCGAAATAAAGAATTCAAGAATACGTCGTTTTCCATTGCCGTTTCTAGATCCTGTTTTGAAAACATGAATCAACGTCAATCATAGATGTTTTGCGGTTTCAATTGTGCTTAGTGAAAAGCGCAACATAAGAATATCAAATTAATTCAATTTTGACTCCAAATCGTTCAAAAGGAAACGGTTTTGATTGAATAACTTTGTATATGAAAATTAACGAAGAAAAATTTCTTCCAGGAACTCAAATTTTGAGTTGAACTTACTCAAATTTTGAACAAAATATTTTTTTCTTATTTTAAGTAAAAATTACTCAAGTTTTGACAATTTCGTCCCTTAACTCAAAAATGAGTAGATAGGTGGTACACACTTAAAACCGATTCTCGAGCTCGGCATAATGAAATGCCGAATTATATCGGCAACACTTAATTTTACTGACTATTCAGTAATTAACATGCTCTCTTCCGAAAATCGTTAAAGTTCTATGCTGATATCTCGGTAAAGCGAGTTCTTTTGCTGTAGTTTGGCAAAATATTATACTGAACGTGTCAGTAAACAACAAATATACCGAGATCAGCAAAACCGTTTGCCGAGATTTCGAACAGCGACTTTGCTTTTACTGAAACTCGGTTAGACACTTGTCATTTAATGTTTCCTTTAGATTTTACAAGCACCACGTCGCCATTGCTCGTGGAACTGGAAAACATCTAAACTGGATGAAGGAAGAAGATTTGTATATTTTATTAGAAGATAAGTAAAATCGAAAACTATCTAATTTGCATATATATTTATATCCGCTTATTTACAGGTGAGGTGAGGAGCACTGGAAACAATTGTCTTTAGCCGTGATGTTTTCGTTTGGTGTTTGCGCTTTTGTGGTTTGCTGAATTGAAATGAACATCAATAAAATATTCCTTTCACCAACATTAGCTTTTGCTGTTATTAATTTCATGCAAAAATAAAAAAATATCCTTCCTTTTTTCGATTACTGATGACTCGGCAATTCATGATTCCTTCCTGATAACTTTTGCCGAGCAGACAGCAAAACTTCTGCTGACAAGTTCGGCAATAATTGACAGTTGACAAATTTTGGATTGCCGAGATTCTCAGTAATTATACATTTTGCCGAGACGATAACCGAGCACTCGGCTGTGCAAATCTCGGCATTTTTTTGCCGAGATTCAGCAAGAAATTTTAAGTGTGTAGCTCAAGTTTAGAGTACGTGCACTTTTTATGAATTTGAGTGATGTGTCACACAATTTTGATATATGTTCAATGAGGGTGTTTGCCACATAAATCTGCAAACCAGGTAACGCTGATCCCGTCGAGCAGATATGCCAGATATTTACATAGTAAATCTGCTTTACTCCGCATAAAAAATCTGCATTTATCTTTATTCTTTATTAAAATAAATTTTTTACAATACAATGATGCTTAAAGATGTTATGTTAACAGTTTATTGTTGAAGAATCATAGATTGATTGAGTATCTTCGTAAGTCATTGCCGTACTAACAAGAACATTGAACGACATCGTGTCCTTGATGCTGGAATTCATACACACACTTAAATTTTTTAGCTGAGTCTCGGCAAAAAAATGCCGAGATTCGTACAGCCAAGTAATCAGCAATCATCTCGGCAAAAATAAAATAACTGAGCGTCTCGGCACCTTCAAATTTGACAAACGTCAAATATTGCCGAAATCGCCAGCATAAGATTTACTGTTTGCTCAGTGAAACGTTCGCTGAATATTCGGCAATCCAATAAAACGGAAAAATGAAAAAAAAAACAAATTACCGAATCATCAGTAATTAAAAATCTAGTCAATGATTTTGTTTGTAATTTCTTAACATTATAAACACACCATTCAGGATCAAAAATTCATTTTATTAACACTTAAAGGAGGCTTACAAATTTGTTTCCAGTAGTGCTGAAAAAAAAACAGATAATAAAAAGCGGCGTTTCCGGATGCGGCCACCTTGAGTCGAGCTGGAAATATGAAAATAAAAATAAATATACAAAAATGTTCAATATTTAATGAAGCATATACGGTATTGTTCAAAAAATAAACTTACTTTGATCTATTGAATTTGTTCATGCATTGGGTTATTTTTTCGCATATCCCCCAAACTTTTGTCTCGAGGACTCTTTAAGCCCCGTGTTGGATGTTTTTCCCTCATAATGTTATTATCTGATAAAGTCGCTTTTTATAAAGCGAAACATGTCACTATATTTATTCAATATTTTTACTTGCAAGTGGTTCCACGTTTCTTCGAAGATTATCCATTTTTTCACTCGAGAATTTCATCAGAAAATAATCGCGCAATGCGTAGCGAAAATGTAACGTGGCAATAAATGACAGCTGTCGTGCTGAATCTCGGCAACAGCTGACGCATATTACGAAATCTCGGCAAACGTCTCTACTGATGTCGGCATATCTGTTGTTTACTGATAAATTCAGCAAGCAATTATGCCAAATTTCGGCAAAGTGAAGCATTTTACCGAAATATCAGTGAATGCATTTAGTGAAGTTCAGAAACATGCGTATTGATTACTGAGCAATCAGCAAATTTCGGTGTTGCTGATAAGTTTCGGCATTTTATTATGCCGAGCTCAAGAAATGGTTTTAAGTGTGCAGGGCTAAACCTTATTAGGCCAAACACGATGACGACACAAATAAACTGCCGATGAATCAAGTTGATCTTTGACAGCTGCCGTGCTCTTGTTTTGTTTTGTAACTGCAAATTAAATGTTGAAAAATGACGAAAAAGTGCCTGATAAAAACGTGTTCCACAGTGAAAAGAACTAACACGATTGCCCTGTATTCGTTTCCAGTATCAAGGAGCGATATTTGTATAAATCTGTGTAGTGTGAGCTCCTAGCCTAGGCGACTAACAATTTTTGAATTCAAATGATGAACTCTTGAACTGTAAACCAATACACGGCGTCTGTTAGAGATGGGCAATTCGCTCCTGAGCTCAGCGCTGCCAACTATACCGATTTCTCGGTATTTATACCGATTTTTGGACTCGATACAGGAATACAGCTATGCTCTCTCCAAATACCGATTTCAATTTTCATACAGATAACAGTTCGGCTGAAAAGTTCGTATCGTTTAATAGAAACACACATTTTTTTGCCAAATTCGTTTTTATTATTCAACATAATTGCCATCAGAGGCGATACAGCGATTATAGTGATCTTCCATCTTTTCGATACCATTTTTGTAGTACGATTTGTCCTTTGCCTCAAAATAGGCCTCAGTTTCAGCGATTACCTCTTCATTGCTTCTATATTTTTTATCAGCGAGCATTCTCTCGAGGTCTGAGAACAGGAAAAAGTAACTGGGGGCCAAATCTGGAGAATACGGTGGATGAGGGAGCAATTCGAAGCCCAATTCGTTCAATTTCAGCATGGTTTTCATCGACTTGTGACACGGTGCATTGTCTTGATGAAGCAAAACTTTTTTCTTCTTCAAATGAGGCCGTTTTTTTGAAATTTCGTCCTTCAAACGCTCTAATAACGCTATATAATAGTCCCTGTTGATGGATTTTCCCTTTTCAAGGTAGTCGATGAAAATTATACCATGCGAATCCCAAAATACAGACGCCATAACCTTACCGGCCGATTGTTGAGTCTTTCCATGCTTTGGGTTCGGTTCATCGCGTGCAGTGCACTCAGCCGACTGGACTCCGGAGTGAAGTGATGGAGCCATGTTTCGTCCATTGTTATATATCGACGAAAAAATCGGTTTTATTTCGATATAACAGATCCAAACACTGCTCAGAATCATCAATTCGTTGTTGTTTTTAATCGATTGTGAGCTCACGCGGCACCCATTTTGCACAAAGCTTTCTCATATCCAAATATTCGTGAATAATATGTCCAACACGTTCCTTTGATATCTTTAGGGTGTCAGCTATCTCGATCAACGTCACTTTACGGTCATTGAAAATCATTTTGTGGATTTTTTTCACGTTTTCATCGGTAACAGCCTCTTTTGGACGTCCACTGCGTTCATCGTCTTCGGTGCTCATATGACCAGTACGAAATTTTGCAAACCACTTACGAATTGTTGCTTCGCCTGGTGCAGAGTCTGGATAACACTCATCAAGCCATTTTTTGATATCGGCGGCACTTTTTTTCATCGAAAAGTAGTGTTTCATCAACACACGAAATTCCTTTTTTTCCATTTTTTTTCACAATAACAAAAGTAGCTTCACTCAAAATGCAATATCTCACAAACTAATAATCAGACAGCTGTCAAATTTATACACGTATCTTTTGAAGGTTGGTATAAACTGAAAATGGTATGGATTTAATTCTATTGACGCCCTCTCATAGAAACGATACGAACTTTTCAGCCGATCTGTTAAATACCGATTTTCAGTTTTTGGGTTGGGTCGAGCGACCTTTTTTTTTTTTTGTGGCAAAATCAGTTTCCGCACTAAATCGATGCTTGATATTTTGAGAAAGATATTGTACAGATAGATTTTTCCGCCAAATACAGATTTTTGGAAAAAACAGTTGACAGCACTGCCTGAGCTGTTCCAACCCTCTTAGAAAAAAACGTTCAACGATGGTCCTTCATTGGTCCAATACGTTGGATCATTGGTCCAATGAAAGTCCAATCAATCGTTCAACGGGAGGCCAACACGGGACCTTCGTTTGACGATTTTGAAACAGACCGTTGAACCGATAGCTGCTCGATTCGTTCAACAAACCCGGCAGACAGAGGTCCATTGTTGAACTATTTTTTCTTCGAGGCATTGGACCGCCATTGGACCAGCGTTTGAGGGAGAATTTCGAATAGCTGGTATAAAACAAAAAAAATCGATTGAAATTTTTGTACTATTATTATTGTTGTGTAGGAGATCTATCGCCCCGCATTTCTCTTATATTAAACAAGTATTGGGGATTAGAACATTTGTTAATCGGGTTAGTGAACTGGTTCCGAGTTTGAAGTAATATCCTTCGCATAACGTCGTCGCTTGCGTGCCTTTTGCGTTTCGTTCAAATTTTTTAGAGCTCTGATGAACGTTGTGTTCACTTCTTTTCTTTCTACGGAGAATTTATTCTGAGCCACATCTAGAAACAGATAGAAAATACATTTAATTCAATCACAAGTATTTCTAATTTTATATGAGGATACTATGATTCCAGACAATAAAAATGAACTTTGGATTCGCCGACTTAGAGTTTGATATGGGTCTCCTAGTATTTTTTTTAGTATTTAAAAATCAAACGTACCAAGTAATATTTGAACAAGATTCATCTCCGATGCTCGCTTCGGTTGTATCAAACTACGAGCATTGTGAGCAGTATTTCCACTCCAAGTGGTGTACCCGAGCAAAATAAAGTAGCAAAATAATAACATGTTTTGCTACTTTGTTTCAGTAACACAGTTTGTTATAATTGAGGATCCGTTAGTTGCTTAAATAACATAACTGATAACAAAAAACTCATGGAACTTATCAAAAAAATAACTAAAGTTAATACATCTGTAACAAAATAGGAACAATTTCAGATTTGCGTGTGATAACAAATTTTGCTAGAAACTTGTTATTTTATGCTATGATCAGTAACAGAAATATAACTTATTTTGTTTTTGGTTTAATATGTCAAATTTTGTTTCAAGTCAAACAATATAAATTTGTATTTCAATCCATTTATTAAAGTAATATTTCAACGCATATTATTTGTTATAATTCAACTTCAAAAATGTCCCATTTTGGCATAATATGCAATTACTCTTGCCATATGTCTTTCTGATTGTCTCGCAGATTCTTGTGCAGCAGTCGTTGGATCCATTCCAGTCAGTATTTTCCTTTCATAAAGGCGTTCTAAAACAGGTAAAAACATAAATGATTTTCTCATGTACACTTCAAAAATTTTGCCTTTAACATAGTTGACCTTTTCTTTCTCAAGTGGTTCTTTCCCAGAACTATCGTTTGCCAAGGGCATATTAACTGATGAATTAGCATTGCTGACATCAATCGATCGACCTGAAGAATTATTAGATGCTCTACCAGTTACAGTTCTGCCGTGAAATCCCTGTGGCCAGAGTTCTTTCATTACAAGTTTAATGAAAATGAAATCTATCACTATTTGTTAAACGTTTTGTTAAACTTAGAATTTTTTTACTAAGTATCTTACAATTGACGCAACCTGAAATCGATTAAGTGATTAATCAGAAAATTAACCAATGATACTATAAAAAATGGGTTTAATAACCTTTTGAAGAGTAATCGCCAACGTTAGCCATATCGTCAGTTGAGGAATCTGTAAAGCTGTTGGTTGCTGGAGATACCCTATTACTTAAGGGGGTCAATATAGACTGCATACGATTTTTTTTTCTTTGTGGTATCTCTAATGATTGTTCGAATTGTTTTAGATATAGGTAATTTAGAACGAGAAACGAAATATTCACCGTTGACATCATCCAATGACGTAAAGTCTGTATCCGAAGATTCCATTTATTTTGATTCTATTCTTGTGACAACTTTCGCATTATTAGTGACAGAAGAGTTGTTAATCTGCAAATATTCTACACGAAACTTAAAAAACTATAACTATTTTTCACTTAAGTAAATTTACCGGTGGATGTTTTCCAACTACTACTTGTCTTCGTTTCTCCCAATAGATCTATAGATTTGCAATGCATGGTGTGCATGAACAAATTTGTCTTTTCTTTTGTAGCCGTACTCTGCAAGACATCGGTATGCCAGGTATATTACAATTTTGCGTTCTCCGTTCTTCCATTTCGCATTCTTTATTAGATTCTGAATGGTTATCGAGATATAGTTTGTCCAACTTCGACCTCTTTTTTGGTGAACATACACTTTCCTTTGAGCTATTTAAATCAGGTTGTTGCAAGCGAGCTCCACTTGATCGGGAGCCGGTAGCTGGTATAGGATGTTGACTTTCTGTTTGTTTTTGTTTTGGAGACCGTTTACTACAATCAGATTCTATGGCCGTTTTTCTTGGAAATTTCTGTACAAATGAACAATACTTAGTATAACGAAGACGTACAACAATAATTTTGTTACAAACCTGAGGGGAATCGCACTTTCCGGTGCATCTGAAACATTGTGCTGATGAACATTCTGCGAAAAAGTGAGGTTATATATAGTTGATAGTTTTTCGAAATAATTAAATAATTTTACCTCTTGCTCAGATCGAATTATTTCAGCGACAAATGCAATGTTGTCACGGTTCGATTCCAAACGCAGGTTTGTATTTTGCTTCACAACTCTGGTCTTTTTCTTCTTCATGCTGCACAAGTTGATAAACTGACCACGATAGGAAAACGTGACCGTTGTTTTTCCGACAATTTTAATTATGCACGTTAAATTAAATATATAGAATTTTAAGTGATATGTACTCTTCTCCTTGAATTTCTGAATTTTAAAAATATTTGCTAACAATTAGTTATCCACCAAAAGGAGTTAAAAATATGATATGCACAATCGAAGTGTCGCAATTTTCTGCAAAAAAGAGGCACACTGAGATTTTTTATTTGCTTTTATGCGGATTTCCGAAGTATTAGTTGATTGTGTGAATTTCGCAACTTTTACTACTTCCAGAATTGAAGGTGCATTTCTACTAAATATTGAGTTATTGGCAACAAATATTTTCTATCTTACAATTAAATAATGTGGAACAAACGAAGTCAAAAATAGCAACATACGGAATTTTGATGTCGATTATTCCATTTCGGATTTGCATATTTCAGTACAGAAATTATCAAAATACTGTACGGAATCTCTGACATCCAGAAGGGCCAAATTGTGTAGTTCTCTATAATCTTAAACACTGTTCGGATATAAACGATAGCCAACACTGTTGCAAATTTTGCTTTAGAAAATTGCATAAAGCTAATAAAATTTTTCTAGATTTGCACTACACTGATAGTTTTAATCTCCGATTTGCAAAGAAACAATCTTTATAGTTCTTTAGATAACATTTGGAGCCATTGAAAGGGCTGATTTTGCATAATGTTCCCCATTGTTGTCCGCTTTTTGTTGTATTTTGCTCCAATGCAAACGACCTGCAGCTGAATGACGCAATCGATCTTCGTTGAAGGGAAACTGGTTCTGCAAACGTCCAGCAATTGATTCAATACTGAACTGAATTATTGATACTGTAACTGGAATTGAGCTCTGGACTTGAACCAACTGGAATGATAGATTTACATAGTAGGAAAGCTTCGTATAGCTCTTTAGAAATATGTTAATAGTTCTAAAAAGAACCGATTTTTAGAATTCAAAAACTGGACCACGATTCAAGAACTAAACAAAACTCAAAAACTCTATTGCCAAATTTTATCACAAATTCCTGATCACATTTCCGATAGCTTGTAGAAAACATATGTTGTTGGGTTAAGATATTCGCGATAAAGTTCTACCCATTCTTGTACAGGCTAAATTTTGAAAAGGCCTTCCCATAGTAAGTAAGTCGTATTCACGACGAAAGATCTTCAGTGTATTAATTCACTAACGTTAATAGATAAGTCATATGTTATGAAGCACTGTATAAACCATTTTGTATAATATAACAACGAAATATATGCGAATATATAATATAAAACAGCACGTCACTTTCGTGTAGTTTTCCAGAACTAGCTCACATATCCACACATTAAAAAGATCGAAATAACTTATCTAATTCATATCTTAATTCTGACTGAACTCATTTTCTCTGGCTATAATTAATAAACTACTCATTATATGAATATTTTCAGATAGCGTGTATTCTGAATTGACATATGCATGCACCAGAGATGCCAGTATCATAGATTAATCTGTGCAACACAAATTTTCGAATTGTGACACAGATTTCTATGAGACTCACAGATTTGCTCAGAGATCTCAATTGTAAACACAGATTTTGGTTATTTAACACCAATTTGAACAGATTATATGATGGTGCACAATCGTGAAACCTTTAGCTCGGCAAAATCGATTTAGCAAGCAAAATTTAAAGCCTTCTTTACCTTCACAGATATTGGTACAACATGACATGGCATCCCTGGCTCATACTATTTATTTATATCAGCTCATTGACAAGAATATGCCGCTGCAGCAGAGATGCCAGATCTGCAGATTTGTCTGTAAATCTGCAGATTTCGGGTATAGTGCTGCAGACATTTTTTGTTGTGCAGACTTTTAAAAATCGAGTTTCTCGCAGATTTTCGTCCAAATTTACAGACTTTTTTTGCTTGCCAAGTCATTTTTGCGTGTCATACTTTATAGAGAAAATGCTGCCAGCAAGACATACTTGCTGACGGCAGATTTTTTTTTTCAAATTTACAGTCCTTGTCTGCAGATATTTGAAATTTTGACCTGGCATCTCTGCGCTGCAGCTAATTTGAACGTAGTGAACATCTATAGTAAACAAATCGGTTCCAACCCCAATTTCTTAAATATTATGATTCTTGATCACCCGTCAGAGGACTGATTCATATTCGTTTTCTACCATTTGTGGAACACCTATGTAATAATAAGTTCTAATAAAGGCAATCAATTACTCGTTGGCATGCGCAATCGTCGTCCTAAACATTATTTTCTCAGTTCTCCGTGGTACGGCAAGAAATATGTAAAATATGTGTGTAAGTTACAATGTACAATACACTTTGATTGAGTGATTTGCCTGAAAATAAAAACCTTAGTGTACGTGCGTATACAATTTATAAATTCATTGATATGTAAACAAAATCGTCAAACATATCTATCCGGAAAATATTTTCAAATGTTGCTTTCTTCTACATAGCAGGCTTCTGGTTAACCAGTTATTTTTCTCATAAAATCTAGCAAAGTGACTTAAGGCTGAACTGAAAACTCAATTAATTTATGATTATCTTGATCTTCCGCAGAGACGCACACGAAACATGTGTGTTATCAATGACGTAGAAAGTCATCCATACACATCGAGGATTCCAAATTTGTCATTGAGTGACATTGCTTCGGATGAACTTAGTTGGGAACAGAATGCTAGTACGTACAGAAGATCCATACGTTCTATTTGATTTAAAATACAGTCGATTTCCAATAACTGTTCAGGAAATTTTCAAAATATTGTAAAATAAGTATAATGATTATGTGTGCTAATCTATTTTTACAGCATCTCAAGTAATATGCATCGGTACACCTAGTAGCAAAATCAAAATCAAAGAGACGGAGTGATTTTATCACAACACACATCGTTTGGGGAATCAGAGGTGTCCGAAGAACTTAGCTCAACCGGTGAAACTTCACACTTGAATTATTTCTTTGGAGAGGAAGAAATACAACAATATTCCAAAGAAATATCAAAATATAACCTCAGTGATATAAGAAACGGATATGTTGCAAAAGAGATTATCGATAATGAAGACGGAAGATTTATAACTCTATCAGTGAATACGGATGGTGTAGAAGTGTTTGAGTGTTCAATGAAAACACCTATGTATCCTTTATTTGTGGTAATCAATGAATTGCCTCCAAAGGAACGATTCAAAAAACAAAATTTAATTTAAAACTTCCTCGTTTGCGATATGATTCAAGATTTAAGTTCGTTGCAGACAGAGAAATGCTAGATAAAGATATTGTTGCTACTAATTTTTCATATCACAGTAAGTTTTCCTTCAAAGGAATCAGGTATTGCACCAAATTAACATGTGAAAAATTCAAATATGATGATTCTTTCATATTTTTAAACAATTGTTTCTTTCAAATACAGAATATTCTAACCGATGAGTATGATAACATATACATTGTAGGACAGGAATTGAATTCAGAGCGTGTTTTTAATAATTTATTTCTATACGAGTTCAGCTCCTTATGTCGAATCATTAAGATAAACAATACAATAAGACAATGTGTGAACATGACAATAAGGCAGGTAAACGAAATACTAAATTTCATCTCTATTTGTAAGTTTCGTACTCAAGTCGACTAAAAAGTACAAATAACTACAGATATTAGCAGCATATCAATCAATAATTGTAAGAGTCATACGGAAATTTTTAAAACTTCAGAGACTAGCATAAATCTTCAAATGTTTTTTTAAGTTTCAGATAAAAGAGTTTGTGATAGTAAACCGGCACTCGTAATGAAATAAAACAAAATTATCGTTTTTATTTGTCGGTAATATTTTTTGGTAAGAATAAAAACTAACATAATTAAATTTGAAAGATAACCCATAATTAGAACTCAGTTATTTCTTTATATTTTCCGTTGATAGCAACTATCAAATGTGTAGCAAATTTGTATGTTTACCATTCCGATTATTGATAACAAGTGTATATCAAAATTTGTTACCTTCTACTTTTTTCAGGATTTGGAACCAAAACTAGTTCTTTTTCTGTTTCTTGTAACAAAATAAAATATTTTTCTGCATCCGGTTTGTTATTCTATTATACTCGGGTAGCTCGTATGCTCAAATAGTTGCTCCGAGAAATGTCTGCAATAATTGTATAGAGTTTCGGAGTTCTCTCCTTCAAATCGTTGACGCAAAACTGCCTTTCCTTCAGCTGTTTCCGAGTAATTTTCCAAATTCGCCAACTCTTCATCATTGAGAACTGGCATCTTGATACCCGCAGTTGAAATTGAAACATTGCCGAGGTGGGTTATCACACTTTTCATATCTCTCATGAGTGTATACAGGCATCGCTTGTTTGTTGCATGGTATAAATTCGACGCATGTAGCATTTTTTCTGTAACAATTTTTGTTTAAATATTGATTCGAAAAAATGCCTTCCAAACAAACTCACCTATCTTGACGAGGCGCTCAATAGTACTGGATGATAAATCTGAAAATGTATAATATCTGTTAGAATGGTATTTTATGGACTATGTATTGCGATCATAATTTTGATCATTTTTTATGGTGGAGAATTTCGGGCCAATCCGAAAAAGATATAACGAGAAATCAAACGATTTGGATACCAAACTTTATATTAAGATCAAAACATATCAGCAAGGAATTTGATAGACGAATGACCATTCAGATCTGTTAGTATGTATGCATTTATGTTTCAGTGATTGTTTGGTAAGCACATCTTTAAATTAGATGTAGAAAGAGCTGAACCGATTTTCACAAACGAAAGGATTGATGATCTCATAGTCTGCTTTCGGTTTCTGGTTCTAGAATAGCACAGTGAGTCTCAGGTTGACGGTTCAATGCAAGGTTAATATGACCGTAGAACTAGTCATACAATGACTGTACGCTAAGAATCGTCTGCGAAGTCTGTTGAAACAGAAAAGCCAACCGAATTCAAAATTTGACTGAAAATTAATTTAATTTGTAGGTCATTACATCAATACAACAGGTTTTTGAGTGAAGAAATAGTTGCATAACTATGTGAGAAAATTAGAACAAAAACTAGATATAGTACCTTCATTGTCCGCTGTATTTGAAATATCCTGAATAGACGAATCTAGTTCTTGTAGTTGGGCGTCCTGATTGTTATATGAAGAAGCATTACATTTGGTATCTTCGCTTTTGTCATGGGCTAAAAAAGTATTTGGTTAAATCACATTTTCATCATAATTTAATAAATGGTATTTACTTTCAACGCGCACTGCTTGTCCGGGAAATACAGTTGATGGTTGTGATCCTGAGAAAAATATAATTCATATATAAAACATGTATCGAACATTTAATTCAATATTTCTGTATAGAATTATCATTGCAACCTATTAGAGACAATGAAAGATTCTCTTTGTTAAGTTTCTCTTTCATTTATCGTGAAATATTCCTGTATTTTTAGCTGATTTCTTCAATGCATATAGTTTCAATGCAATGCAAAGATGATAGTTTCAGTTATTATTATCGACAAATAATTGTGGAGAAGTTTTGCTAAGAGTACCGTAATAATCGAGAAGGAACCTCTCATTGTCACTTAGGTCTTAATGAAAATTCTATACAGATTTATATATTTCACTCGTTTTATAATAAACTAAATCCTAATAAATATATGAAAGTCCGGATTTAATTTTTTTTTCGATAAAAAAAGTTTCAGTTCATCAACTTTAAAAAAAGTTTTTTAATGAAGTAGAGATGATTGCGAGAGCCTCCAGAAATTTTTGAATCTCTAACGAAGATTACGATTTAACAGATTGTAAGCAGTCATTTCTCAAATAGCATTGAATTATTTACAGAGATTTCACAGGGAAAGTCTTTAATTACGTAGCTCAAATTTCTGAGAATTCTTAGCAAAGCAGTTTATATAAAAGTTTTTGAAATTTTCAAATGAACAGGAATGTTGATGACTTACCCGTAAATGACAATACTGTTTCTCTGTTGAATGTTTCTTCGATTCCCGGTACTGATGTGCTGATTTTTTTAACTATAATTCCAGGTGGAAGAACAACCGGTATAGATGATTCTATCAAAAAAAAAACCATTCATCATAAGTGAAATATTGATCATCTCTGCATGATGCATACATGTAGATTTTTTAGTTAATTTGTCTTTTTAAAATTTACCAAGTGGAAGCGTGATAAGTTTTTGGTCGAAAATATCTCGAGTTGTACAAAATTTAACAACGTCATTCTTTCTCGGAAACATGATCAGCAATTTGTCATTTTTTCAGCATTATAAGTCAGGGTCGGCGGTGCATAAGACACCGATCTTACAAGCCAGTTATATGTTCGAGCCCAGACCTGGAAGGTTTCTTAGTGTCAGTAGAATCGTAGTACCAGCCATGTGTACGGTATGAATTGGTGCTATGAAGTCAAGACTATGCTATGGTCAAGATTGCCATAATTCACTAGAATATGAGTTATCTTAAACTTGGAATAAACGAGAATTAACAGGTCCTTCCTAAATCGATCGTGGCTTATTGGTCGAATTGCTTTGTGTTAGACCCCAAAGAACTATTTGTGATACTTTCTTTCATTGAAATACTGAAATCAGCATTAATATAATTCGTAACGTGCGAGGTTGGATATTTGATGCTCTCGTATGATTTTAAATATGACCAATTTATATTGAAATATTTCAAGTGTGGGAAAGTTGTACATTATGTGCAACGTTGCGTCTGGAAGTGAATTAAAAGCTTGTACAATTCACACAAGTCACGTGTCAAAGAAGTGTGTAAGATGTTCAAAACCTGATCACTGTTTATATTGTTCAATTTAACATATTAAAAAAAATCTTGCTGAACATTCGGTATCTATGATATTACGATCATTCATCTATTGAGCTGAGAGCAAATACATACCACGATTATCCGACAATCTCTCAATTGCCTTGAAATCAATTTTACATTGTGCAGATCCAGATTGTTTATTGTGCACCATTGGCAATTGCGACAGTGTTGATGTTGCTTTTTGTTTTTTGAATTTCGGTGCCATGGTTTCTGTAGAGGGCACACTGTTGAGAAACTCGTATTGAAACATCTGGAATATATTTAAAAACAAACCGCTACTTAATTCACTACTACTCGAGATGAAAGTCATAAAAAGAAGCATTCTACTCACAATACAATGGAGAAATGGTTTATTGCATACAACATATATACAAATTTATATTAATAATGTAACAAATGAAATTAAACTGTGCTTATTCTAACATGTGGTCATTGTGGACATTCTTATCTAACTACGAGTCAGTGTGCAATATTATAGATAATACAACAATTTCGTCTAATTGGATACACAAAACTTTGGCTACATCATCGGCGTTTATCGTGGTAATTTCTTCTTCTATACATATTTTACGACAGCAGTACAATTCTATAATACGGGAATCCATTGGTTCATGAAATAACGCTATTAGATTTTTCACTCGATTACAACTCAAATTATAGTTTTCCACAGTCTTTTTAATTTTATTTATTCTATACACGTTATTGGCAATATGCACAAAGTTATCGTTTGGATCTTCGGATAAAATTATATCATTTTTGTTTGTCACAAAAGCATAGGAATCACCTCGTTGACGACAAACGTATTTTTTATAACTTGTATCATACTTCAAATGCTCGCCCAACCGGTTTTTGAATTGCTGTAATGGTTTGGGAGCTTTCTTAATATAATGTAGCATCATTTGCAAATAATTTTCAAAAGGAAATGCGGAGAACGAATCTAATTTTCCGTGCAATAGACAATCGTCCGCTAAGTGAGTTAGGACGTGGAAATTGTAAGTGAAATAATTTTCTCCATACAACATTTTAAACTGATGACCAAAGGATTGTAACAAATTTTTTGCTATAGCGTTGTCTCTTCGATGCCAAACTGAATGACATAGAATGCGAACTGCACAGTGCAGCAGCAAGAAATGCTTATAAAAGCAATCGGGTACCGCTTTATAAAAAATTGCTGGTCCTAAATATAATAAAAACAATCTAAGTTCTGTTGCTTTATACCATTTCAAATCCTTCAATGGTCTTGGTGTGCGGACAAAGTCACTGCTTATTTGCTTTTTAATTCTGGCTATTCTGTAGTTCACTTCCTGCTTTTGAATTTCTGACAGTGAATATGGTTTATTAGTTGATTCAGTCCAAAATTTCAGTGTCGTTCTAAAAACACCGAGAAGCACATTGTGCATGTAATCTATAGGGACCTTAGACACACATCCTAAGTTAATTGTTGCAATTGGGGGTAATTTCATAGTATCTAGGTGGTGACCATCGTTCAGGTTCAAAAAAGATTCATCGGTTCTAGGCACCCAATCGATATTTGGAAAAACTGTTCTATGCTCAATGCTATATCCACGGGTAGTGCATTTAGGACACCCAAACAATCCATTAGCAGCCTGCATTATAAGTGATAATTAGATATAAGAATCTCATGAAAATTATGTAAAAATTATACAAAAAATATTGAATTGAAATAGTACAACTGGATCAAATATCGCACTACTAAACTTTGCCATGATAATATTATCACAGCCAATAAGTTAGAGAACACAAGCTGTTTTAACAATAATGTCAATTCTCAATTACAGGCGAAAGTCAATTGAGAATATAGGCGAAGGCGCAAGTAGTCTGCAACACAGATCTATGATCATAAATACTTTTAAGTTGACAAACTATTCGAATTTATGCTTAGTTAATATACCTTACGCGGTTTGGTTCAATGCATATGGTTGTGGTCTCACAAGGCAGTTGTCGTATGTTCAAGCCCCGACTTAGAAGGATTCTTAGTGTCAATAGGATCGTAATACTAGCCATGCAATGATTTTGTACACTAAGAATCGGCTGCGAAGTCTGTCAAATTCCACGGAAGAAATGTAATACTGGGATTAAAAAAAAATACCCAACGACGATTATTCCAATCGAACATTATGTAAAGTAGCCATCTGTTCAACTATTATTTTTCATGCGATACTTATACCGTTGTATTGTATCATGCTAAACAATACCTTTCGCATATGTAATTACTATACCTTGATATTCATAACAAAAGCTTTTGCTTGAGCATCCATAATAGAAGCAGAGACTGTAACGGATTTCTTTTCTCCAGAATATTCGAAACCATTTCGCAACATCAGATCGAGCTCGTGTATGAATTCCTGCATGTATTCGTGCACGTCTTGCGGTTTACTTGTACCGTGATAAACTGTAACTGGTAAAACATTTTTATATTCCACGATTTTCACTAAAATCGGCCAGAAAACACTTGCAGAGCTAGAAGTTAACGGAATGCCATCAATACCAAATTGCAATGCATAGCATTGAATTTGGTTTGATCCGCCGTTTTGATTCAAAATATGTAGCAACATATTTTTTAGTCCAAAATAGCAATAATTTCCAGTACCCATTCGTCTTACTTGTACATCCGGTAATTTGGCACTTGATTTGAGAGTTTTTATACTTTTTGGTAAATTTGGAAAGTGGTGTTCTTTGAACCATAATAAAAGATCATTTGTGGCAATTTCTGAAATGTTGTAGTGCACATGCCAACTTAAAAGTTTTTGGCCCACATCCACACTTCTCGCAATATCTTCGTTGACCAAATCTTCACTATCAGAATCGAAAAAGTATTCTCCTACACCACAATCTGTTTCTTCAACAATTAATGGGTCGATCATATTAAAATTTGCATCCATGGAATTCATAAGCTCATTCTCACACGCATTCACCGTTGGAATGGTGGCTGTAGTATTTGGGAGCGCATCTACTTTTGTGGAACAACTAGCTTCATCATATTCCATAACCGGATTTACTGTACAAATACTCTGCAAGGCCCTGGATATGCCAGCTGCTCTATAGCTTCTCTCTACATCTTTGCGATCGTTGCGATATTGTGATGCTCTGGATGACATGTCTATAAAATAGACACATAATATAATAAAGATTATGTGTTTACTTGAATAATAATGAAAACCGACTTTCTAAATGAGTTATATATATATATTTATATATATATATATATATATATATATATATATATATATATATATATATATATATATATATATATATATATATATATATATATATATATATATATAAATGAAACACGAATAATAAATTACAACAGTAAATTACCCGTGTGGCTCAATTCACAACTCAAGCTCCTGAAAATAGAAAACAGAAAGCACATATACGAGAGAGAACGTTTGAAACACATTCAAACGAGATAAAACTACCTAACCTCCATAATTTCTTGAACCTTTGCAATCAACTTAAAGTTGCGGAATACCACCTATATTCTTAAAAAAAAATCAATAGAACTTTCATAAGAACTATTCCATTTATCACTAAAAATGTACTTTCCATGAAATGTGTACATCTTCTTTTCTGTTACCAATATTCAAATCAGGTTCGAAATCTGATATCCAAAACTACCATGGATTGGCCATCATTTCAAGAATTCCTAATTTTTTTTCAAGACATTGCAAACAAAAAACTTTCCCAACCACTGAAAAATGTAATAACAGCATGGATTATTTAAGGTCGCCCAACCACAACAAATCTAGAATATATCACTTTAACTCTGAATGCCATGGACTCGGGCACCCACGTAGAAACATACACTGACTTTAGCAAAGCTTTCGACTATATCAACCTACCATTACTATTCTACAAAACGCCGAATTATGACAAAAAAACACAATCTACTTCAATGACTCAAATCATATTCGAACAATCTAGCACAAGTTGTTAGCTTTCATAACATTCTCTCTAAATCCGTTGATGTAACATCTGGTGTACTACAGGGCTTTTATCAAGGACTTCTTCTTTTCATACTGCATGTAAACGACCTTCCTTAATACTCAAATATCTCAAAGTAATTATATATGCAGATATCAAACTCTTCATGGAAATTGGAATCATCAACAACGCAGTAATATTCTAGAACGAAATCAATCTAGCAAAAGTCATTTCAAACTCAATGTAAAAAATGTAACTCAATAATATTCAATAGGTAAAATAAAAATATCTTCAGACATAGATGTAGGAATTGAACTTGTAGAAAAATATAACACAGAACGAGAACTCTTGTGAAACATCACAGCACCATAATCAATGAAGCATACAGGTTGCTTTATTAATCGCTTCCGTCATAACTTCCATGACCCATATAAAATTAAATTATTATATAGTACATATGTCTAACCTATTTTGGAACACCGCTGCTTGGTATGGAGTCCATATATTTTCACGAAGAACGAATTTATTTGTTCCAGAAACAATTTCTTTTATATACACTTCGTAAATTACCTGGACAGCATTTTCTCTACATGCTGGCTTATCAATGTTTAAACACTTAAAGAACATCTTGCAATGCTATATTCCATTAACGACATTAATACGTAGCGTATGTAATCATTTAGAATTATTTGTTTTGCATTTGCTTGACTAAAAACAAAATAGAAATATTAATTTCTCAAGAATTACTACCCATTCGTGTGAGTATCCGCGAGTTTCTCAACTGTTCATGTAAATAAAATACATACCTGTACAAATGATACACTATTTTTAACATTTACGATTCTCGTTTTAGCAGAACAACAATTATTATGCTATATTTGTAAAATATCAACACAAGCTGACGCAACAAACAAACTGCACGAATCAGCGATGCCAGATTGTTGTAATGCCATTTCCGTAGGACATTTTTTCCGGAAAACTTACCGGGGTAAAGCACGAAACGTGCAATAGGCGATTTTAATTTTTGCTCAGCAGACATATTTTCCGTAGGAAATGCGAAATTCCGTTGAAATTGCCAAGTCCCGTACATTTCCAGAGGAAAAGGGAGATTTCCGTTGATTTTTTTCCAATCCGTAGATTTACGAAGATATCCGTAGATCTGACATCGCTGGTACGAATCTGAGTTTTGAGCTCGATTCATTTTCACTACCGTTTCAACCGTTTGCAGTTCACGCAGCTTTAGCTCAACAGACGTCAATCGTACAACAAGATATTACCGATTTCGCACTGGGAATTAATCGAATCACAAAAGAGAACTGACAGCTCACAGATCTTTTTAAAAGAACCGCAGCTCACCAACTCACTCATTTGCTACCCAGTTCGCCGCATTGTGAAAGGGAGAATAAGCTACGAGCTGAACGGATCTTCGGCTCTTGAAGAGCAGGTTCTAAACAAGAAGAAATGTTAGCATTAATTCTCGTTATTTTTCCCATATCTGTATCTATCCCTTTTTAACGGATTTAATGAGACATTATCAGTAATGAATACTATCTCTCACGGTGCAAGAAAAACGGTTCACGAAATTAACCATCAGTTGAATCGAAATAAGCTGATCAATCGAATCGATTCATTTTGGTGAGCTGATCGGTTCCGAGCTGCTCACCAATATGAGCTGTTTCGCATACCTCAAGCGTCTGTCATAATAAGTTTATTCTGTTCATTTTGCGAGGTTGTTTTGTTCGTGTAAATTCTTAGTGAATAACAATGCCTAGTCATTGGAAGATTCGCTAGCTTTGTTTCAAACGCCTATGGCTACATCTGTTTTTCTGTCTCAGTCGCCGTTGAACAAGTTCGAAGGAATAGGCATGAACATCAGCTCGTTGACATAAAATTATTCCGACCGGTACAATAGACATAAGGTGTGGTCTTCCATTTAGGTTTATAGTTAGCGACAGGAAGTGTGAATGTATAATTTCCAATTTTTCCAAAAAGTTTCACTATTTCTTTCATACTTCTTGTGGTATCTGTAAGAATCTGTATAAAACTTGGGAGATTTGAATAAAATTTTTACTCTGTATGAAATTTGTATGTCCATATAAAAATCTTTATTATACAGATAAATCTGAATAAATGGCATCTCTGCTCGACGAGTTGCCGTGTAACAAGCGTTGCCAAGTTTCAAGATTTATGCTGTAAATACAGAGTTGCCAGGTTATTTTTTCGAAAATTTGCCTCAGATTCAAAAACTTATCTGGAGTTGTCTTTGGAATATATACAAGGAAATTTAGACAGGGCGTCATTTTCAGTGAGTAAAAAAAAGATCTAAAGAGGCCGAAACCCGTAAAGAACTGGGAAATCTGACAAAATCTAGGAAAATTCGTAAAATCTTGTAAAATTTGAAAATCTGGCAAAAGATTTGATTAGTTATACCGTTTTCGTTTATTGATCAGCGAGAGGTGACCCAAAGTCGCCCAAACAACTTTTGAGATGTTTGGTTTAGCAGCCTGGGGTCACTCTAGATCTATCGTCGCGTAGTTTCGTTCTGAAATTTTTCTCGGGTCGCCCCGCGTGTAGATTCTAAAACGAAAACGGTACTAGTGTGTCAGGCTTAGCGAGCAAAATCTGACTTTTGCCAGATCTAGCAACCTGGCATCGCTGGGAAAACAAAAGATCCCACATTTTCGAAATGACGGAATGCGTAATGAATTCTTACTCGACTGCATGATTTTTCAGTGCTCGATCGGTTCAGTGCTAGAATTTTCGCCTGAGTTGGCTGCTCGATCAACCTGATTGACAGTGACATTATAAATGTCATATTGAATATTCGCTCATTTTATGAATGTGTTAGTGTAAAATTTAGGCGACTTAAGCCATTTCATTACACTCCAGCTAGAGAAATGGATGATGCTGACTAAGGTAGGCCGTTTTGTTAATTTCCAGCGAATTTTAACAGTTTATGTTGGAATTCTAAGAAGAACTGGTTATTTACTAGTTCTGTATATCCGAAAAACATGAAGATTTCAATGTGTATAATCAGTTATGTAATGTTTCGTTTAAAAATTAACTGAAAGTCAGCACGAAAACGTGCAAAATCGGGAAAGAAGAAGAAGAAGACAAATTGACAATTCAGTCCGCATCTTCTCACTCAATTCCGACTGATTTCCGAATCAACCGGTTGTAGGCGAAATTCATTCGGAATCGGTTGTTGCACTGGAGTTGGAATTGATTCGGAATTCATTATGATTTCCACATGAAATTCCGAATGAAAATTTCTCACCGATTCGGAATTGATTCGGAATCCATTCGGATCTGATAATGTGGGATTTATCTCGCCTTTTCCCACTTGTATTTGGCGGGCAGATTTCCCCTCAGACGGCTGACTATGTCTGCCAGCCAATCTGGCAACAATACAACAACCGTTTCCGGCAGAGAATTTCGCCTAGCGAGTCTCTTTCTTTCGGATTCTTGCCATACAATATTGGCAGAACCGTTTTGAATCGGTTCTAGATTTTTTGCGTTTTGGTTTTATTTTTTCAATAAAAATTACATATGAAAGGCAATTAATTATTGCCCTTCATATATACTAATCCATTTTCCATGATTATTGTCATTATTGTCAATAACATTGCTTTCTCACTACCAGACATACCCATATATAAATCTTATTTGCTTTGTCTCAAGATTCGTTTTCGTATGTACATGCGGGATTGACGAATATCAAATGAAATCGAATAAAAAAAAAGAAAAAAAAAGGTTGAGGGAAATAAACGGCGAGATAATGACGCAATTTCGCTTGGACAATTTTGACAGTAGCCGGAATGTAACCAGCCTTCTGACGGTTGCCAGAATTCCTCACAAGCGGGTTAAACTGCAGATTATTCTCAACTCAAAAAGCAAATTCTGCAACTAGAAGTTCTACACGCAGAGAAATTGAGCATGTTTAAAATAACAAAACAGTTAGTAGTTTTTAAAATTTGATTTATATTCATTTCAAGCTAGAATATGATTGTTACAAACCAATTTCTCCCTTCAACAAAAACAATGATCTTTGTTTGATTTGAATCAAAATTTTAGTCCAACCAAACCAAAAATATATTTGTTCCCGCTGAGTTTATTGTTGAAATAAACTAACAATTTTTTACATGTCAACCAAAGTTGAGTTAATGTTATCGGCAATGTTCTCGTTGACTCAATCCTGCTACACCTTCACATCAAGAAAAAACTTGGTTCTATTTATCTATGATATTATTTGTGTAATAATACAACTAAGTTTACTGTTTAAATGAACCGCGTTAGTTTTATTTCATATAAACCAGAACATGTTTTTTCTCGCGCGTATAAACCAATGCATTTTTGTCTCCCGCGAAAGAAGTTTGCTTTCATTTCCTAGGAGGTTTCCAACAATTCAAGTGTATGTATTGATGATAAGGTATATTTTAAAAATTTGCATCATATTACATAACACATTTTTTTTACAAAAAATATTTGATGCAGGTTCGCTGTTTTGACCGGACTGATGGAGCACCGAGCACCGGATGCTATAAAAATAAAAAACATGGCTTTACTGCGGCATGTAAATAATACGATCGTGTAGCAACGGAATGACGAAACGATCTGAAGTCTTAAAAATATTCTAAATTAAAGATAAAGTTTTCTAGAAATTTTTGAACCAATATAAATCGAAATAAAAGTAGTTTAAAATATAACCCTGTAAATTAATTTGAAAGAAATCATTTTATTTTTAAAAACAAACAAAAATGTATGATTTCAACAAAGAAAAGCGTTTGTTGAAATAGCTAAATTTAAGGTAATTTATTTCAACTAAATAGTTTGTGAATTCAAAGCGCAACAATTCCTAACTTTATCTAAAGTTCGTTCATTCATAACAAATTTTTCAAATTGAATTCACTGTGAAATTGTTTGTCAAGAAATTGACAGGAACGCACAAGTGAAATATTTGTTGTTTTTATCAAAATGTCGTTTGAAACAAGCTAACACACTGAGTAAAATTAATTATCATGTTTTGTAGTTTCAAGCAGCAATATTTTCTATATCAAACCAGATTTTCTTTTGTCACTATTTTAACAAAATAAATCGTTGCGTGAAACCCAAATTTGGTTATATTTAAAAAAAATTTCTCTGCGTGTATATGGAAGATCTATAATAGAGCAGAAACTGGAACAAACGTATCCCCGGCAAGCCGTTCTATTTTTATTTATTCGACCAGTTCTTCTGTCAAATTTAAAACTGGTCTACGATGTCGTTCTATTTTTTGTATATTTGAAACACGAGTGAAACACTGCTGGGGCTGCCAATTTTTCTTGTTATAAAATCCAGATCAAAATTTTGTTATTGACATAAATTATGCATCTAGAACTAGAACACTACTGAATATGCCCTAGTTTATATGTTGTGAAATCCAATTATATTATAATTTGAAAACAATTTTAACTGATATACAAGGAAGTAATTGCATCATGAAACTTTACCGTCAAACTGAGAGCTGTATGACCTTAACGTTGCATATTGGGCGTAGAAATTTCATGTCAAATAATGAAATCAACAATTTCAAACTAGATAAATAACTCGGTTGATTTTTCAGAAGGCCATAAGAGCAAGTGACAGTTTCTCTTTGTTCACTTTCTCACAATAATCGAAAGAAAGAGTAAACAAAGATAATTGTCACTTGCTTTTACCACAGACTAACAGACAGGACACTCAAATTTGATTCTTCAATCATTTTAACGGTCATTTCGAATATTCCATTATTTGGGACAGTACTCACATGTGTCATGATGGCGCCACGTTACCCTATCAAAAACATCATGTCTGTCATCTAGACTGTCTTTATTTTTTTCATTTACCAACAGAGTTGCCATTCATACAGAATTACCTGTAATGTATTGATTTGTATACGTCCATGCGAATTTCATGCAGGATACAGATTTAATACATATTGCCAAAGATAAACTGAAGATTACAATGTTCCATACGTTTCATTGAAAAATGTTGGGTCAGTAATCGTGAACCAGTTGGTTCAGTAATAATGTAATTTTATTGACCCTCCGTTAACAAGCGTCGACTAGTTCCGACAAAATGCCATGGAAACAATACAAGTTAGAAAGGAAGCACACATATGTTTACATTCAGCATATAATGATTTCTTGCCACAACTGATGCTTCATGGGATGAGGCTATAACAAACTAAATAAATTCTAGACAATGGTTCTAAGTAGTTTTCACTTTCTTATTCTAAGAATCACTGATATAAAGCGAAATTTCTCAATATCGTTCATACTGTAACTTGATATTTTTCCAAACATAAAAAATCATTGTCATAGTTACGACGCATCTAGTGATCAGACACTTGTTGTTTTGCTTCAAAATACTCAAATTGACAGTGAACCGAGCTCATCGAGGGGTCCTATTCAAATGATACCTAAGAAATCGCAGACTACTCTATCTTGAGTTTATCTTTGATATTGCCTAAACTATATACATAATTGCGCCTACTTCTCATCCTCCAACTCAATAAAAAATCGAACCCGTTTTGTTACAATATTTACTTGCTTCTGGTCTGCCGCCACTTAATTTCGGGTGAAAACTACCAACACAATAAAAAATAGTCTAGATGAACAAATTTGAGTCGAATAAATGGTTACCCTCCAACATCAAGAAAAAGTTAAATATATTATCAACGTAATCCAATAAATCATTGTGACGATTCATTTTCAAATATTTTGATGAAATCAGGCATCCCTGCAAGCAGCTGATCGGTGTTGACAAACGAGGGGAAACCAACTAGTAAAAAAACTTTTACATAACACAAGGGGTGTACAGATAGTAAATAGTTCGCGCAGCACAATATTGGTGGAACTAGTGCATCACGAAAAATAATTTTTATTAGAATTTACTCATACTGTCATGTCTGTTAGTCTGTGCTTTTACGGCCCTCTGCAAAATCAACCGAGATTTATGGAATTACAATTCAATTGTTGTGGATAAAAAAATTTTCGTCGTAGAATATTATTGTGAACGCGGCAACGACTGATTGAGTCTACCATTCTACAACCACGTTATTTCATTTTATTAGTTAATACAGATTTTTTTACAAAACAATACAGATTTTCTATGAAAATATCTGGCATCTCTGCTGCAGACAGAGTGGGCGCGAGAAATTGTTTCGAGCTGGTGACATTAGCAAACCTAGAGCGATATTAGCAGCAAATCATTGGAGCCCTATCAGATTCGCGACATGGACTTCCTTCAACCCAAAGTTCAAGAGCTTTGCCAAAAAATTTAAAAAATCGCAAATCATAGGACACAAGAAGGTCGTCAAATATTTTCATTTGGATGAATCCATAGATAATAAATATAACCTGAACAGAAATTTTGAATCGTTGGCTAGTTTTAAGCATAATGATTTTGCATATAAACCGGCGGCCACGTATTATATAAACACAAAACCTAAAAGCCAAACTGTATAACGATTGTAATTTCTCCATCGAAGACAGTGAACACACTATATTTGGGGAAATATTTAGTGACCGATGAATACGGAGTTTATTTTATATTCAAAAGAGTTGTCGTATGCTCTAATGATAATCATATTTACAAGATGCATTTTATAGAAGAAAACTTTTCCATGATAAAATTAGATGAGTCTACTTGTAAGCTGATTAGAATTTCTACTAAAACTAAAAAACAAACACAAACTTCGTTTGTGTTTGAGCTACGTAATGCGGTTATCATATTTCGTTCAAGGAGCTCCTTATATTGGAAATTTCTTCCGAAAAGTCGACTTTTTCGGTAGAAATTTCCAATACAAGGAGCACCTTCAAAAATCAATAAATTGAGAAGAATAATCGTTTTTATTTTTTATTATACACACTACACATAGACTAAATTTACGAGAATGTTATACAATCAAACGAAAAAATAAAATCGATAATTCTTCTCAATTTATTGACTTTTGAACGACTTTTTTGGAAGAAATTTCCAATACAAAGAGCTCCATGAACGAAATATGATAACCGCATTACGTAGTTCAAATGCAATATAAATCTGTTTGAAGCTAACTTTACAGCAGTATACTCTGATGATAATCACAATTATGAATCTTTCTTATATAATATTTTTACATTTCATTATCACCCTGATCTCGACTCATTTCATTTACCATATGAAATTATACAATTACTATTTCCTATACAAGTACAACAACTCATATCTTCATTATACAGTTTTTTATAATGACAAAAATAATACATATGTCATATTACAATAAACATAACATAACGTAAGTAGTATCCATTACACAAAACATTTGCATATGATATAGTTTATACTAGATAGAATATTCTTGTATGCGGGATGTTTAATCGTAGTTTGCACTGAAAAAGTAGTGGTAATCATTTTAAAATCGATTTTCTTCTACTCCGAATTTGCTTTCATTTCTGATATCTATTAGTACTATATATTAAACAAAAAATCGTTGCAAATCACTACTGCTGATATGTAAATTTTCGGAAGAATCCTCCTTTTCTTGGTTCCATTTTTCATTGGTAGGTGTCGCTACCGGTAATTCAGCTTTGCAACAATGTGCCAATCAGAGCGATGCTTTCCCTTTTATATATCGCTTACTATTTCAAAACCGTCGCCTATGGCAGGGAAATCCGATATGCAATATGGTAGGAGAGATAAACTCGATTTGTTTACTTTTATAAGATTCGTCCTCATTGAAAAACAACTGATTTTTTAAATCTGTGCAGAATATTGAAAATCATTAAAACACATTTGTCAAAATACAAAGATAGCCAGAGTTTTGTTCAATAAACTAAAATTAAATACGACTCAATTGTAGAGTAAATATTGAATATGAATATATAAATAAATAAACAGGGCTAAAGTGTAAGTAGTGTAAATATTTGAGAAAAATGTTAATTAGTTACAGTTGTTGACTTCATCGTCCGGACCATTTCAGTATAAAAGTTTTCATGTGTTCAACTGGACCGAGCGCCTGCATGAGACCGGGAGTTTACCCGCTCCTGCCGAAACAGGCCGTTGGTCCACCGAAAAACGAGTTCGAAATCGGTATGAAGCTAGAGATACTGGAACCATGTAATGCGACTTTAACCTGCATCGGTTGTGTTGTGGGAGTTCTCGACTCTCGACTGCAGCTTCGGTTGGATGGCAGTGACAACAAAAACAATTTTTGGAGGCTTGTCGATTTGAGATACCACGACGTTATTAGTTTATTTTTAAGCTATTGAAATTTTAAACTAATTTTCTGAAATAAATGTTTTGTTTTTCATGGTGTTTTTCATTTCATTGATTTATATAAACATCCGAAATCTCCCTTTTGACTTCAACCAATATATAAAATAGTAATTCTCTGGTGTCTAAATTTGATATGAACTGATAGGTAAATGGGATATGAACAATACATTACATTCTATACCTATGAAACAAGTAAGTTTTACAAGATTATGCATTAAACAGCTTTTAAATGTCAGTCCATTAAAATCTACGTGAAAAGTATTGTGGAAAATATTCACATAACTTTTCACGTAACTATAACATGATTATTATTTTGAGTGTAGAGAATTACAAGACAAACATTACAAAAGGTCCTATATAACATTCACAGTGACTGTGGAAATAACGAGTGTAAAATTTTGTGGATGAAATCAAATGCTAAATAAGTATATACCATCATAACATTTATCGTGCAACGCAATAATGTTACATAACAGTCATATAATTTGGTTATGAATATAATTTTTGTTATATTTGCATTATCTTGTTTTTATCTGCATGTTTGTTACATAGGAAATTATGAAATTGCATCACTAGTTAGGACCTGTCAAATACACTCAAAATAATAATCATATTATAGTTACGTGAAAAGTTATGTGAATATTTTCCACCCTACTTATCACGTAGGTTTTAATGGACTGGCATTTGAAAGCTGTTTAATGCATAATCCAGTAAAAGTTACGTGTTTCATAGGTAAAATGTAATGTACTGTTCATATCACATTTATCTTTAAGTTCATACCAAATTTAGATACCAGAAAATTACTATTTTATATATTGGTTGAAGTCAAAAGGGAGATTCCAGATTTTAGTATAAATCTATGGAATGAAAAATGTCATGAAATATAAAATATTTATTTCAGAAAATTGTCATATAATTCCAATGGTTTAAAAAGCATCTAATAACGTCGTGGTATTTCAAATCGACAAGCTTCCAGAAATCGTTTAAGTTGTCACTGCCATCCAACCGAAGCCGAAGTCGAGATCCAAGAACTCCCACAACACTACCGATGCAGGTTGAAGTCGCATTACATGGTTCCAGTGTCTCTAGCTTCATACCGACGGCCTGTTTGAAGCATTCGGCAGGAGCGAGTAAACTTCTGGACTCACGCAGGCACTCGGTCCAGTTGAACACATGGAAACTTTCATACTTGAATGGTCCGGTCGATGGAGTAAAAAATTGTAATTAAATAACTTTTCTCGCAAATATTTACACTACTTACACTTCGAGGGCCACTGCTCCCCATTTTCAAAATCGAGTTTTTCACACTGGAAATTCACGTAGATTGTTTGACGTTTGGTCAATTCACGTAAACCTTATGTGATGACTCTATTCATTTTAGGGGATGTTCGTATAACATTCATTTTCGTCACGTAAAATATTCAATTTGACATTTGAAACCATTCTACGTGATTTTTCAAGTGAATCGAACGTGAATTTTTATTTGAGTGTAGGACATTATGAAATACATCATTGTGTCATAGGACCGTGATGAAAATAAAATATTTTCTGGAACAAAAACGAACTTATAAATTTTATTCTGTAATGAAAACAAATACAATATCACGAACTGTTGCTCCGACGAGCGGTTCGACAGGAGGAGAAATTGTTTTGAGCTTTTGTGTAGAATTTGTGTTACTCTTTTTTAAGCAAAAAACAATAGGGGTACCAACCGCCGTGAAACGGCCCACCCGCTGGCTGAGCCACCAGTCCGAGACAAGAACCTTTTCAGGAGAATACGTACTAAACAACTACCGCAGCGCCACCTACTCGTGAAAAATAAAAGCTGGGAATTCCCCAACAAGCTCGGGGAGGTATTCACCAAAAAATTAATCAAAAACTTCTTCGAAGCGCCATCTACCGTCAAAATGAAAAAGCTGGGAACTCCCCCACCAGAAAAAAAGGATGAGCAATACGTTGGACAATTTCGAAAGTAGGACAAAATTAACAATTGCAAGCTTGTACATATATGTTTAAATCTGCAATATGTGAATCATATATCGATTTGTTATAGAATTGTGCTATGTCGAATAAGCGTGTTGAATAGAAAATATTACTGTTCGGAAAAATCACTTTCAGCCTGAATTATTCACAACCAACCAATCAATTGTCCGCCATAGGTATCAATTGCCCACTCGTTTTTTCCACATGCTAGTTATTATGACACTAACAGTAAACATGAAAACGGTCCGCATTTATTTTCCAAAACTGAAAAACGCTCTCTGAGCGATATGATTTTCTCATTCAGCATACTTTGAACTACATTCTGGCCGAGTTTGAGTATTGGGAAATGGGTCCGAGGGCAGATATTTGGTAATCAATACAAAATCAATAATTCATCAAGGAAAACTTGAAAACTTTGATCGAAATTTATTTTCCAAAACTAAAAAACGCTCTCTGGGCGATATGATTTTCTCGTTCAGCATACTTTGAACTACATTCTGGCCGAATTTGAGTATTGGGAAATGGGTCCGACGGCAGATATTCGATTATTAATAAAACAATCAATATTACATAATATCAAATTTCTGAAACGCCATCTACTCGTGATTTCATGCACTTCAGTACATCCCCCCACCAGTTAGAGATTGAAAAGTTTTGATCAAATTTAATTTTCCAAAACTAAATAACGCTCTCTAGGCAATATGATTTTCTCGTTCAGCATACTTTGAACTACATTCTGGCCAAACTTGAGTATTGGGAAATGGGTCCGACGGCAGATATTTGGTAATCAATACAAAATCAATAATTCATCAAGGAAAACTTGAAAACTTTGATCGAAATTTATTTTCCAAAACTAAAAGACGCTCTCTGGGCGATATGATTTTCTCGTTCAGCATACTTTGAACTACATTCTGGCCGAATTTGAGTATTGGGAAATGGGTCCGACGGCAGATATTCGATTATTAATAAAACAATCAATATTACATAATATCAAATTTCTGAAACGCTATCTACTCGTGATTTAATGCACTTCAGTACAATTCCCCCACCAGTTAGAGATTGACAAGTTTTGATCAAATTTAATTTTCCAAAACTAAAAAACGCTCTCTAGGCAATATGATTTTCTCGTTCAGCATACTTTGAACTACATTCTGGCCGAGTTTGAGTATTGGGAAATGGGTCTGACGGCAGATATTTGGTAATCAATACATTCATCATGGAAAACTGGAGAATTTCGATCGAAATTTATTTTACAAAACTAAAAAACGCTCTCTGGGCGATATGATTTTCTCGTTCAGCATACTTTGAACTACATTCTGGCCGAGTTTGAGTATTGGGAAATGGGTCCGAGGGCAGATATTTGGTAATCAATACGAAATCAATAATTCATCAAGGAAAACTTGAAAACTTTGATCGAAATTTATTTTCCAAAACTAAAAAACGCTCTCTGGGCGATATGATTTTCTCGTTCAGCATACTTTGAACTACATTCTGGCCGAGTTTGAGTATTGGGAAATGGGTCCGAGGGCAGATATTTGGTAATCAATACGAAATCAATAATTCATCAAGGAAAACTTGAAAACTTTGATCGAAATTTATTTTCCAAAACTAAAAAACGCTCTCTGGGCGATATGATTTTCTCGTTCAGCATACTTTGAACTACATTCTGGCCGAGTTTGAGTATTGGGAAATGGGTCCGAGGGCAGATATTTGGTAATCAATACGAAATCAATAATTCATCAAGGAAAACTTTGATCGAAATTTATTTTCCAAAACTGAAAAACGCTCTCTGGGCGATATGATTTTCTCGTTCAGCATACTTTGAACTACATTCTGGCCGAGTTCGAGTATTGAGAAATGGGTTCGGGGGCAGATATTTGGTAATCAATACAAAAGCCAGGCCCGTGCGCAGGGGGGGGTTTTGGGGGTTTTAACCCCCCCCCATTGAAAAATTTTTTTTAAATTAAGTTTCATGAACAATGGAGTACTTATTATATTAAAGTGCAAATAACTTGACAATTCATATTTTTTTATCAATTTTTTATCAATTTATAAACTGACATAATTTGAAACCCCTCCCCCCCCGCGCACGATCCTGTCAGAATTCGTTTTACATTTTTGGACACCCCCCTCTCCCCTTGAAACCCCCCCCATGGATGATTCCTGCGCACGGGCCTGACAAAAGCAATAATTCATCAAGGAAAACTGGAGAACTTCGATCGAAATTTATTTTCCAAAACTAAAAAACGCTTTCTAGGCGATACGATTTTCTCGTTCAGCATACTTTGAACTACATTCTGGCCAAATTTGAGTATTGAGAAATGGGTCCGACGGCAGATATTTGGTAATCAATACGAAATCAATAATTCATCAAGGAAAACTTGAAAACTTTGATCGAAATTTATTTTCCAAAAATGAAAAACGCTCTCTGGGCGATATGATTTTCTCGTTCAGCATACTTTGAACTACATTCTGGCCGAGTTTGAGTATTGGGAAATGGGTCCGACGGCAGATATTTGGTAATCAATACGAAATCAATAATTCATCAAGGAAAACTTGAAAACTTGTATCGAAATTTATTTTCCAAAACTAAAAAACGCTCTCTAGGCAATATGATTTTATCGTTCAGCATACTTTGAACTACATTCTGGCCGAGTTTGAGTATTGGGAAATAGGTCCGACGGCAGATATTTGGTAATCAATACGAAATCAATAATTCATCAAGAAAAACTTGAAAACTTTGTTCGAAATTTATTTTCCAAAACTAAAAAACGCTCTCTAGGCGATATGATTTTCTCGTTCAACATACTTTGAACTACATTCTGGCCAAATTTGAGTATTGGGAAATGGGTCCGACGGCAGATATTTGGTAATCAATACGAAATCAATAATTCATCAAGGAAAACTTGAAAACTTTGATCGAAATTTATTTTCCAAAACTGAAAAACGCTCTCTGGGCGATATGATTTTCTCGTTCAGCATACTTTGAACTACATTCTGGCCGAGTTTGAGTATTGGGAAATAGGTCCGAGGGCAGATATTTGGTAATCAATACGAAATCAAAAATAGTCATATATTCCTAAATGGATCTCACTAACTTTTTTCTGCAATGGTTTGAACGATTTCCACAAACTTAGATTCAAATGAAAGTTCTTCCGGTCCCATACGGAATTTCTGAATTTCATCCGGATCCTAGTTATAGGGTAAAGTGTGTTCAATATTGTACACCATCACACCGGCGAAACAAAACCGTAAAAAAAATTCAAACTGAACTCAAAACCGTTATTCCCAATCTTAGGGTCAAATGAAAGGTCTTAAGGTCCTATCAAAAATTAGTGCATATTTTCGGATAAAACAAAAATTTAAATCGCCGTTTCAAGTACGATCACAAAATCGGCCGTACGAACCGACTTTGATTATACCGGTTCTCGGGTTCCGGTGTTGGAAATACATATAATAGTGAACCCACTTCGTTTTCTGATGGATGGCCCAACCGATCAGATCTGTTTCATTCTCTATGTTATACTAATTAATGCACAAACAACCCCTTGGATTCTTTCAAAAATCGAAGAGAAATATTTTGAACAGTATACCACTATATTACATATGAGAAAGGTATCATTACACCACTAGGTGGATTAAAGCAGGTTTTTGATGAATTCATCGCAGCCAAGTAATCCGTAAAATAATGGAAAGATACATTAACAGCATAAGGCGCTTGACAATTCCACTGTCCGAAAACAAAAATTCGGGCGAGACAAAGTTCGACGGGCCAGCTAGTCAGAAATATAATTTTGAAACATTCCCCCAAATTAGTTAACAAACTAAAAACTTTTTCTGTGCCATACAGTTATTTTCAGTGTGAACGCACAATTTATTTAAAATTCACGCAAATGTTGATACTATGTTTTGAGAGTGCATTTTCTGACATATTCGAAATTTACATTTGAAGTTGACATCACTTTTTCTATGATTCATCATTCCCAAGCTAGGTATAAAGTTATCAGGACGTTTTTTCGAGCGCTAGGAGTGTTAGAAGCAGAAAGTGAACATTAGTGTTAGTCGGGAATTTTTAACCTTTTGAAGGATATTTCAATTTAAGTAAAAACAGCCTTTCTGAAGGCTATATCGCTTTAAGGTACGTGGTAAATTCATGAATCATCATTTTTCTGATCAACTCATCGAGCACCGCGTTATGTAGTTTTCGTTTTTAAATTGCACTACACCGGTGTAGTAAGGTTGCACTGAAACCGTTCGTTTTTGCCAATTGCACTACACCCCTGCTACACTTTTTCTGCACCGATACCACTGGTGCACGACGTTAAATACACTGGTGGCGTAATAAGACAGTTTTGGTTGTGTTGGTAATTTTCTCACGAAATTAAGTATGGCGCGCCGGGATTCAAGCATGTAAACATAAACAAACGACCAGTTCAGTTCGGGATTTCACTTCTAAGTTACTCCAGTTGTCGCGCAGCCTGGCGAATCTTTGACACTAATTGAAAATCTGGACATTTTTTCTTCAAGGGCTTGCAAGGTAACGTCGAAATATAGAAAATTTTACACACATCCGATTCTGTTCATTTCGTTAGAGGAAGGATTTGGCGGATCGCACTGTGATATCTATTACAGTAATTATGAATAATGGAGTGATTGTGCTGTGGGTGGCATTTTAAATGCAGATGATGAAAACGATTGAAACACCCCGGAACAAAACACCGCATTTCACTGTCAATATTTTCGCAAACAGAACAAACTCTAAATATTTTCATAAAGGCAACTCCCGGAACGTCATTTGTTTATGTTTTTTCTTCTTCACGTCTCTCTGTTATTCCAAAATAAAATGACAACCGCACTAACACATAGAAAAACGTGATCACCAGGGTATTTTACATCGTGCCACTGGTGTAGCACTCATCAAAAGTTTGGTGTAGCTCTGTGCAATGGAATCATTTATGGTAGTCATTTTTGTTCGTTTATTCATGCCTCCGTGTAGCACTGCACCAATGTAGTGCAAATTAAAATCGAAAACGCCATTAGTTTTTTATTTTTTCTTTGAGGTATGTGTGTTTGTTCGTAAACATTAGGCGAGCTTTTTTATATGATGACTAATAAAATTGCACGTTGATCCTTTACAAGTACTGTCCAGGACTCGTACTCGTGAAAGTTAACCGGTCTAATCAGAGTTTTGTAGATAAACATCATACGACGACAAATTTTGCTCGATCAAAGCGTCCGGCGAAGTCCAAAGTAATCACGATCCTCCCAAAATGCATCTCTGAATTTCTCTGTACTATCGCACTGTTAGCGCAACTATAAATGAACTATAAAATATTTAGGCAGTTTTGTTATTAATGAACGAATTTATTTATTTTGCGAATGGTCTGGTAATTTTTTTACTTTATAAAAAAGCTGTTTCAAAACGATTTTCGTATTTCTGCATAAAATGTTCAAAACGACGTATGTGACATTTAAGCTGAACCGAGAAAAGCGATGTTGAAAAATAATCGCACAATTTTAAATCCTATTTAAAAATGAGTAATTGAAAACAACTTCATCTCTTCACTAAATCGTCCAATGTGTATGCGTGCAACGTATCATAGTGACTAATTCACAATTTTCAACTACAAAGATAACTTTTAGGCAAAAACGACACTTACGTCGTTTTGTAATTTGATCATGTACATGGGACAGCAGGATAGGTCGTTTTAAGCGCTATCCACACTAGGCCATGACGTATCCGGAACGGGACCGCAACGTGCCGGGATTTATTTGTAAAATATTCTCATCATACCGTGCACTTTCCGTGTCGCTACCGTTGCTATTAGTAACATACACAATCGTTGAAATTGATGTGCTTCTGTTCCTCACGAAAATGGCACATTTTTTCAACGAAGAATTGGCCATAATTGCAATTGCTCGGAATGACGAAGATGATCAGCAGTTTAAATACAAACAAAATAAAGAAAGAAGACTTGGATGCAGAGATGGCATTTCACCAGAGTTATACACGCTAGAGTCAGATTTTTGCCACACCGAGGATGAAAAAAACGAAGCACCGCACAAAGAGGAAAGCGCACTTCTTCTCAGTGTCGAATAGAAAGCATTTGAGTGTGTGCTTGTGGTTAAAGCAGCTGGCGCGAGTGAAACACATTCTCTTCGCATGAATCGCTCACACGCGCTCTCGTCTAAATACACCCAAGTGACCACTGGCGCGTGATTGTGAGCGAACACTTCTGTGAACTTCAATTAATAGAGAGTAGATCTGGCCTTGCTATGAAAAATTTGCAAGGAAAACCGAAAATTTTACGATAAATTGTTTTATTTTGCTGATTTTGCGTGTCCACGCTTCATCTACGAAAACCATACAGCAGAGTGCTCACCGGCGTGTACACCTCTGTGAAAGTATCTGCATCCTCCTCAGAGAATTTATTAGCTAATGCTCTAGCACTTTGGTGCGATTCAGTGGAAGAGGTAAAAGGAAATAAACAAACGCACTCATGATGCGTGCACACTTACACAACAGTGGTGTATAAATGTGAAAGAGAAGAGCTCTCGTTGAAGTTGTCAGTGCGAGGGGAGAAATTTTGCTTGCTCTTAGTCACACAGAGGAGATAGACATCTCTGCTTGGATGCACGAACTTTGGCGAAAAAGAGCAGTTGAGGGTGAATTCATCACCTTATATAAGCAGCTTGTGAATGACGAGATCAAGGAATATTTCCGAATGTCAGAAGCTTGTTTCAACTCGCTGTTGAGTAAAATTCATCCGTGTCTTAAAAAGCATGACACTACATTCCGATTAGCAGTGACTCTCCGAGAGAGGCTGGCAGTGTATTTAAGATATTTTCATTGACTTGTTAAGATTTCTTTGTAAATGTCAAAGAAACTCCAACCTAAAATTTTATAACGATCATTGAGATGGCTTATGGTTTGTGTTCGTCTCATGATTTCAGATATTTATCAACAGGAGACACGCAAAAAATCATAGCATTTAGTTACAGACTTAGGGCTGTCTACCAGATTGTTCACGAGATATGTCGTGTAGTTACCGAAAAATTAATCGACGATGCAATGCCGAAACCAATAGAAGATATGTGGAAGAAGATTGCTAACGATTTTTGTGGAATTTCCCGCTGTATCTTGGAGCCTTGGATGGAAACATGTGACAATTCCAGTCCCTGTCAATAGTAACTTTGAGTCAACGCATGTTTTGACCGTGCTTCGGACGTGTATCGTTACAGACACGGGTACCACACGGTCTAGTGAGAATATTCACATGGAGCTGCAAATTTGAAGCGTAACCCGGACGGAATCCGGTCCAGTCCCGTTCCGGATACGTCGCGGCCTAGTGCGAATAGCGCTTAAAACGACCTATCCTACTGTCCAATGTACATGATCAAATTACAAAACGACGTAAGTGTCGTTTTTGCCTAAAAGTTATCTTTGTAGTTGAAAATTGTGAATGAGTCACTATGATTCGTTGCACGCATACAAATTGGACGATTTAGTGAAGAGATGAAGTTGTTTCATTTTTAAATAGGATTTAAAATTGTGCGATTATTTTTCAACATCGCTTTTCTCGGTTCAGCTTAAATGTCACATACGTCGTTTTGAACATTTTATGCAGAAATACGAAAATCGTTTTGAAACAGCTTTTTTATAAAGTAAAAAAATTACCAGACCATTCGCAAAATAAATAAATTCGTTCATTAATAACAAAACTGCCTAAATATTTTATAGTTCATTTATAGTTGCGCTAACAGTGCGATAGTACAGAGAAATTCAGAGATGCATTTTGGGAGGATCGTGATCACTTTGGACTTCGCCAGACGCTTTGATCGAGCAAAATTTGTCGTCGTATGATGTTTATTATCTACAAAACTCTGATTAGACCGGTTAACTTTCACGAGTACGAGTCCTGGACAGTACTTGTAAAGGATCAACGTGCAATTTTATTAGTCATCATATAAAAAAGCTCGCCTAATGTTTACGAACAAACACACATATCTCAAAGAAAAAATAAAAAACTAATGGCGTTTTCGTTTTTAATTTGCACTACACCGGTGCAGTGCTACACGGAGGCATGAATAAACGAACAAAAATGACTACCATAAATGATTCCATTGCACAGAGCTACACCAAACTTTTGATGAGTGCTACACCAGTGGTATCGGTGCAGAAAAAGTGTAGCACGGATGTAGTGCAATTGGCAAAAACGAACGGTTTCAGTGCAACCTTACTACACCGGTGTAGTGCAATTTAAAAACGAAAACTACATAACGCGGTGCTCGATGAGTTGATCAGAAAAATGATGATTCATGAATTTACCACGTACCTTAAAGCGATATAGCCTTCAGAAAGGCTGTTTTTACTTAAATTGAAATATCCTTCAAAAGGTTAAAAATTCCCGACTAACACTAATGTTCACTTTCTGCTTCTAACACTCCTAGCGCTCGAAAAAACGTCCTGATAACTTTATACCTAGCTTGGGGATGATGAATCATAGAAAAAGTGATGCCAACTTCAAATGTAAATTTCGAATATGTCAGAAAATGCACTCTCAAAACATAGTATCAACATTTGAGTGAATTTTAAATAAATTGTGCGTTCACACTGAAAATAACTGTATGGCACAGAAAAAGTTTTTAGTTTGTTAACTAATTTGGGGGAATGTTTCAAAATTATATTTCTGACTAGCTGGCCCGTCGAACTTTGTCTCGCCCGAATTTTTGTTTTCGGACAGTGGAATTTCAAGCGCCTTATGCTGTTAATGTATCTTTCCATTATTTTACGGATTACTTGGCTGCGATGAATTCATCAAAAACCTGCTTTAATCCACCTAGTGGTGTAATGATACCTTTCTCATATATAATATTGTGGTATTCTGTTCAAAATATTTCTCTTCGATTTTTGAAAGAATCCAAGGGGTTGTTTGTGCATTAATTAGTATAACATAGAGAATGAAACAGATCTGATCGGTTAGGCCATCCATTAGAAAACGAAGTGGGTTCACTATTATATGTACTTCCAACACCGGAACCCGAGAACCGGTATAATCAAAGTCGGTTCGTACGGCCACCAACTAACATGACATACAAAGTCTACTAGTTTGTATTCAAATTTTGAAAATTTTATGCGATTTTGTGATCGTACTTGAAACGGCGATTTAAATTTTTGTTTTATCCAAAAATATGCACTAATTTTTGGTAGGACCTTAAGACCTTTCATTTGACCCTAAGATTGGGAATAACGGTTTTGAGTTCAGTTTCAAATTTTTTTACGGTTTTGTTTCGCCGGTGTGATGGTGTACAATATTGAACACACTTTACCCTATAATTCGGATCCGGATGAAATTCAGAAATTCCGTATGGGACCGGAAGAACTTTCATTTGAATCTAAGTTTGTGGAAATCGTTCAAACCATCGCTGAAAATAGTGAGTGAGATCCATTTAGGAATATATGACTATTTTTGATTTCGTATTGATTACCAAATATCTGCCCTCGGACCCATTTCCCAATACTCAAACTCGGCCAGAATGTAGTTCAAAGTATGCTGAACGAGAAAATCATATCGCCCAGAGAGCGTTTTTTAGTTTTGGAAAATAAATTTCGATCAAAATTTTCAAGTTTTCCTTGATGAATTATTGATTTCGTATTAATTACCAAATATCTGCCGTCGGACCCATTTCCCAATACTCAAATTTGGCCAGAATGTAGTTCAAAGTATGTCGAACGAGAAAATCATATCGCCTAGAGAGCGTTTTTTAGTTTTGGAAAATAAATTTCGATCAAAGTTTTCAAGATTTCCTTGATGAATTATTGATTTCGTATTGATTACCAAATATCTGCCCTCGAACCCATTTCCCAATACTCAAACTCGGCCAGAATGTAGTTCAAAGTATGCTGAACGAGAAAATCATATCGCCCAGAGAGCGTTTTTTAGTTTTGGAAAATAAATTTCGATCAAAGTTTTCAAGTTTTCCTTGATGAATTATTGCTTTTGTATTGATTACCAAATATCTGCCGTCGGACCCATTTCCCAATACTCAAATTTGGCCAGAATGTAGTTCAAAGTATGCTGAACGAGAAAATCATATTGCCTAGAGAGCGTTTTTTAGTTTTGGAAAATTAAATTTGATCAAAACTTTTCAATCTCTAACTGGTGGGGGGATGTAATGCATGAAATCACGAGTAGATGGCGTTTCAGAAATTTGATATTATGTAATATTGATTGTTTTATTAATAATCGAATATCTGCCGTCGGACCCATTTCCCAATACTCAAATTCGGCCAGAATGTAGTTCAAAGTATGCTGAACGAGAAAATCATATCGCCCATAGAGCGTTGGAAAATAAATTTCGATCAAAGTTTTCAAGTTTTCCTTGATGAATTATTGATTTCGTATTGATTACCAAATATCTGCCCTCGGACCCATTTTCCAATACTCAAATTTGGCCAGAATGTAGTTCAAAGTATGTTGAACGAGAAAATCATATCGTCTTGAGAGCGTTTTTTAGTTTTGGAAAATAAATTTCGATCAAAGTTTTCAAGTTTTCCTTGATGAATTATTGATTTCATATTGATTACCAAATATCTGCCGTCGGACCCATTTCCCAATACTCAAACTCGGCCAGAATGTAGTTCAAAGTATGCTGAACGAGAAAATCATATCGCCTAGAGAGCGTTTTTTAGTTTTGGAAAATAAATTTCGATCAAAGTTTTCAAGTTTTCCTTGATGAATTATTGATTTCGTATTGATTACCAAATATCTGCCCTCGAACCCATTTCCCAATACTCAAACTCGGCCAGAATGTAGTTCAAAGTATGCTGAACGAGAAAATCATATCGCCCAGAGAGCGTCTTCTAGTTTTGGAAAATAAATTTCGATCAAAGTTTTCAAGTTTTCCTTGATGAATTATTGATTTCGTATTGATTACCAAATATCTGCCGTCGGACCCATTTCCCAATACTCAAACTCGGCCAGAATGTAGTTCAAAGTATGCTGAACGAGAAAATCATATTGCCTAGAGAGCGTTTTTTAGTTTTGGAAAATTAAATTTGATCAAAACTTTTCAATCTCTAACTGGTGGGGGAATGTACTGAAGTGCATGAAATCACGAGTAGATGGCGCTTCGGAAATTTGATATTATGTAATATTGATTGTTTTATTAATAATCGAATATCTGCCGTCGGACCCATTTCCCAATACTCAAATTCGGCCAGAATGTAGTTCAAAGTATGTTGAACGAGGAAATCATATCGCCCAGAGAGCGTTTTTTAGTTTTGGAAAATAAATTTCGATCAAAGTTTTCAAGTTTTCCTTGATGAATTATTGATTTTGTATTGATTACCAAATATCTGCCGTCGGACCCATTTCCCAATACTCAAATTTAGCCAGAATGTAGTTCAAAGTATGCTGAACGAGAAAATCATATTGCCTAGAGAGCGTTTTTTAGTTTTGGAAAATTAAATTTGATCAAAACTTTTCAATTTCTAATTGGTGGGGGAATTGTACTGAAGTGCATGAAATCACGAGTAGATGGCGTTTCAGAAATTTGATATTATGTAATATTGATTGTTTTATTATTAATCGAATATCTGCCGTCGGACCCATTTCCCAATACTCAAATGCGGCCAGAATGTAGTTCAAAGTATGTTGAACGAGGAAATCATATCGCCCAGAGAGCGTTTTTTAGTTTTGGAAAATAAATTTCGATCAAAGTTTTCAAGTTTTCCTTGATGAATTATTGATTTCGTATTGATTACCAAATATCTGCCGTCGGACCCATTTCCCAATACTCAAATTTGGCCAGCATGTAGTTCAAAGTATGCTGAACGAGAAAATCATATCGCCCAGAGAGCGTTTTTCAGTTTTGGAAAATAAATGCGGACCGTTTTCATGCTTACTGTTAGTGTCATAATAACTAGCATGTGGAAAAAACGAGTGGGCAATTGATACCTATGGCGGACAATTGATTTGTTGGTTGTGAATAATTTAGGCTGAAAGTGATTTTTCCGAACAGTAATATTTTCTATTCAACACGCTTATTCGACATAGCACAATTCTATAACAAATCGATATATGATTCACATATTGCAGATTTAAACATATATGTACAAGCTTGCAATTGTTAATTTTTTCCTACTTTCGAAATTGTCCAACGTATTGCTCATCCTTTTTTTCTGGTAGGGGAGTTCCCAGCTTTTTCATTTTGACGGTAGATGGCGCTTCGAAGAAGTTTTTGATTAATTTTTTGGTGAATACCTCCCCGAGCTGGTGGGGGAACTCCCAGCTTTTATTTTTCACGAATAAGGGGGCGCTGCGGTAGTTGTTTAGTACGTATTCTCCTGAAAAGGTTCTTGTCTCGGACTGGTGGCTCAGCCAGCGGGTGGGCCGTTTCACGGCGGTGGGGTACCACCGTAAAATAAAACAAGAAGGCATAAAGCGGTTCCGTTATGATATTTACAAATATATTTTTAGAAAAGCTTGTGACATGCAAATATCGAACAGTTCTGGTGTTAAATACACTGTCAACCCTTGATTATTCTTTTGGATGCATCAAACTGTACAATTAGGTAAGAGCTTTCTGTAGGAACTGTGTTCGAAAACGTTTTGATAAAAACCTCTTGTCTCATCTGTTAATAGGGCACCTCTACACTAACGATCAACCAGAGAACTGCAACAGAAAACAATAAGATTTATGTGCTGATGCTCTCGGAAGGAACACCATAAGAAAATGCAGTCAACTGAGATGTGCAATATGGTAACAATACGACCATTGCAAATAAGCCGGATTTCGGAGGCACGGAGGAAATTCTGAATGAAATTTACTATCAGAAAATATCAATCAGATTTAAATCTGGTCAAATATTTCATGTCTCATAAAACAGAACACAGGTTTGTTCTTGGTTCAGATATGAATCATGTTGAGATCCTGAACTGGACAACATTTGTGAATAGATTTAGAATAATATTAAAATTTGCTCTGATGTTGAGTTTAAAAAGGTATTTTCGTGTTATTAAAAAAAGAGAACTTCAACATGTTAGTAGATTTTATTTGTAGTTTACCATAATAATGGTATTACCACCGGGGTAGAACAAATAATAATAATGTTATTTGACTTAGATTTAGCAAATTTATAAGCACAAAGTTGATCGATTGCTCTAAATCTCTTGATGTTCTTATTCGTCACAATCGCTATCCTCCATTGGATCTTGATCTGCATCAAAATGGTCAATCACAGCATTCTTTCGTCTACCTCTCTTCGGTGCTACCAATGTTTAAAGAAATGTAGAGTAATATTCCTTTCGTTTGATGTAAGGCATAAGTTTCCTCAAATCTTCTAGCTTTGCGCTCGGTAACTCTATTGGTTGATCCGAAATTGGTTTTAAAATAACATTGTCAACGTCGCTTGCTGCATTTCTTAGAACTTGAATGCTACTGAATACATCAGCTTTATATTCAACTAGTCCAGGAGATTCTGTGGAATACCGGAATATCATAACTTCCTTCATTCTAAATGGCCTACCCGAAGTCGAGAATTTTGGTATTTGGTATCTATTATCTAAAGATTTCAAATTAGGCATTTCTTTTTGGTCCAATTCGGTTACATTGAAAGGAAATTTCCGGCGGATCGAACTAATAAATATAGCCCAATCGTGGGAGATTTCTATATCAACCGAACATTTTTTCTTTGCCCTTTCAATCGCTGCATGCACAGTGTCTACCTCCATGTGGAAATGGCCGCTTAGCATAAACTTGTGAAAAACTTCCAACGTAGTACCACCAAATACAAATTATAATACGGAGTACTTCGACAAATTTTCAAGGACACATTTTGCATCGTGCGGTACACTGTCAGAGTGACAATGTACTTTAACGAGTTTTCTATAAAACTAGCAACACTGAAGGGTAAGAAAAAGTTCACCATAGTTACTGTTTATTGTAGTGAAAAATAAACTTGAACTATGTTGTTGTGTATGAGATATGGTTATTCCATATCGGTTTTTTTTTGTCCTCCTTGGCTTTTCAGAAATTTGCTCCTTGGCTTTTCGGAAATTGCTCAGTATTATATGTTAGAATGTCTCGGCACTGTTCACCGAATCGTTATGGTAGCCATCCGTTCACATTGCAAATCACTCCCGTCAGAGGAGTAGGAATTTTTCCAACATCTGCTAAATACGGGGAACCTTTACGTCATAATACTAATAGAAAATAATTCAATTAATAAGTTTATCCATCATGAAAGAAAAACTGTTGTGTCTGCCACCGTTCGGGCTATAATCAATTTGTCTGGGTCACGCATATATGAGTGACTATTGGGAAAACGCATACACAGCTTGCATTTGTTTCTCTTTTAACTTTTATTTTATCGTGTAGAGCGCTAATCGCTGTTTCCGTGGTACGTAAACGAATCGTACCCATGTTCCACACCAAGGCCCGTCTATGAAATAAAGTCCCATCACTGCCAAAAAATATCGCAATTCTTCATTCATCGATTAGCTGGAGTGTATCTTTGAATTTGTTGCAATACAACAACGGAAAACATAAACAAACAAACTTGTTTTGCGCCGTAGCAACTAGCATAAAGCGTTGCCAGAAACGATCTCCTTCCACATTTTCAAACTATCGCAACGAAAGGGAGTAATTTCAAATACAAATTATAATACGGAGTACTCCGACAAATTTTCAAGGACACATTTTGCATCGTGCGGTACACGCTTACTTGTGGCTACCCAAAATTGAGTCAAAAGTCACTCAATTTCGCAAAAACTATACCTACCCAAAATTGAGTACAGTAAGTATTACGCAATTTTGGGTAAATATGCTTTTCGCAAAATTTGAGTAGAACTTACTCTCTTTTGTTGTTATTTGTAAATATGTGGAAAGTACCCATTATTATCCAACCCAATGATGTTTAAATAAATTACTTTAAAAACTTTTAAAAAATAACTACGTTTTATTGCAATACCCACATGTGCAACAGGTTTAATTCAATGTTTTTTTTTCAAACATGTATCCGGAACAGTTCTGCTTCTCTCGGCATCAATCCACCAAGCAACCACAAACGGGAAATCTATTCGTAGTTCAAATGTATTTTTATTGCATAATGTAAAAATGCATTTTAATGTATTTTACTTACCAGCTAGAGCCTGACACGACTCTCTGTCTATAATACTTTTAATTTTATCCATCCGGAAAAACTTGAAAATGTCGGATGGCGCGGTTAAGTTACTTTGACACAGTGACAGTTTTAAATTCTACTCATTTTTTGACATCTGTTCACAGTTGTTGAAAATGAGTACTTTCGATTCACTCACTGGGTAGCCACAAGTAAGCGTGTACACTGTCATGATACACTGTCAGAGTGACGGTGTACCTTATTGAATTTTATATAAAACTGGCAACTCTGATGACTGGAAAATGATTCACCATAGTGACTGTTTATTATGCTCATAAACAAAGATGTTTAATTTTTCGAGATCGTGGAAAATCCGAAAGAATTTGAATGTAATTGAAGCTGCTTTTTGTGATTACCATTGTTTGACTAAGAACCGATATGACTATCGACATCTGGAAGCACCCGGATTCAGTTTTGAAAACTGTCGCAGGTTAGTGTCGTCAGAGGAAACGCAAGACTTGAATTTCTAACCTTGATGTTTTATAGAAATGCTCAACAATGCACCAACGATTTGTTCCGCCGAAAGCTATTAAAACTCGTGCTACTGAGAGACCAATCGTGGAGGATAAAAACTGCGAAAATATTCACTACTTGACTAAAAACATGAACTACTGTGGTGCCGGAACAGCTGCTGACACGGAAATAACCACTCATATGATATCGACAAATTTAGAATTACACCGGTTAAATACTGGATGAACAGTCCCGATAGTTATTGCTAATACGATGTTGAAACAGTTTTTGTTTCGCTATCAAGGTCATATTAGCGCTGCTTTGGTTTTAGGGGGTGTATATCATACGGGATCGTATATTTATTGTATTTATCCTCACGGATCGACAGATAAGCTGCCTTATGCTACAATGAGATCGGGCAGACTTGCAGCTATGTCCGTGTTCGAGTCTCGCTGGAAACCAGATATGGATGAAGAGGAGAGCAAAAAGTTGGTTCGTGAGGCAATTACTGCCGGAGTTTTCAACAATTTAGGATCCGGTTCTAACATTGATCTATGTGTGATTCGAAAGAATGATGCACAATATTTGAGGACGTTCGAGGAAGCTACTAAAAAAGGTAGCCGTTCCCTCGCATATGACTACAACAACGGCAGTTCAACAGAGCAAGTGTTTCAACATTGATATTACCGAGGAATGCGAGCGCACTCTGATCTCTGATTCAATCGTTTATTATTTAACATATTAAAACGTCAATAAATACACAATTCCAGATATGCTACAACAACTTGTTGGATATTTGTCGATCACTTGTGGTCCAGAAGAATATCACACTGGCGTCAGTTATGAATATGGTTCTTCCATAAAAAAAAAACAATATGAAACTTGGTAATGGAATAAATAAAATACCTCAAATCATCGAAGTTTTCGTTTTGAAATATAAGTCATTTCATTCATAAATGTTTTCATCCGCTATTTGATAGCGACGCATTGTTTTCATGATAATTACTAGCATGCTTCGATGTCGTAGTGTTGCCAGAGATTTTCTTTTTCAACTTTTCTATGCTGTCATGACGAAAAAGTAAAACATGCTAGGCTAAATTGATCATTCTGTGAACCAAACATTAGCGCTCCGAATGTATGGGACTCAGGGGTATTATTATTTGTATTTGGTAATTTGCTAGGCTTACTTGTTCAGGCTGTGAACCAAACATTGGCGGTTCGTTTATATGGGACTTAGGGGTATTATTATTTGTATTTGACTATACTATTGCGAAAAGTGCAAGAAGTGATTTACCAATCAGTCTGGAGCTTAAGCCAGTGTATGAAACGTCTGTTATCAATAAAATAGAACAACGAAATGAACCCTTTTCAAATGTAATTTTATAAAATTTTCTCATTTCTAATAATCAATTAAACATATGGACCGGCATAACATCGTTAGAATTACTAAAAGAGATAAGTCTTGCTTGTAGCAAGTTGGAAAATATTACAAATTTTCGAAAATTCAAAATACATATTACCGATCGTATAATTTTGGTTCTCGCTAAACTAAAACAAAACATATCATTCGAAGCACTCGGGATATTGTTTCGTATAACGGGAGTAACCGTGTCAAAATATTTCTCGCATACAATACAGCTCTTAGCTGGAATACTAAACAAGTTTTTTTTTATTTGCCACCCAAAGAAGAAATTAGGAAGAACATTCCTTTGTGCTTCCGGGAAAATTTCTCAAACGTAACAATGGTTCTAGATTGCACGGAGGTTCCAATTGCTAATCTCCAATGCTTGAATTGCCGCATATCGTGCTACTCCAACCACAAAGGTCGACGAACAGTGAAATTTTTAATTGGAATTACTCCTGCAGGATCGATTTCGTTTATAAGTTGTGCGTATTCTGGAAAGTCCGATAAATTTATTTTCAATAACGAACATCTGATAGACCGTTTGCCTGCTCACGTTGATGAAATAATCGTGGACAAAGGTGTTACAATTGAAAACGAATGCGCATCCTCCGTTCATGCGCGGTGAGATTTTAACTTCAATCGAAGCCTTAATAGTAATGAGACTATTGCCAGGTCCCGTATACATGTCGAACGAGTTATTCAAAAAGTAAAGATTTTTAATATTTTTAATGAAACTATTCATTCTTGTATCCTTGGTCATATTGACGACATCATGATCATAATAAGTGCTTTAGTAAACTTAAGTCATCCTATATTAAGTGATAATAAGTTCTAAGTGATTTTTTTGTAAAATAAACATTTTATTTAATTCAATAAAGTATCATATATGCTTAGTTATTTATTTTCGTGTACCAATTCTTAGAACATTTTCCCAAAGAATAAACTCTTCAGAGCGTTTACTACCGTGCAAACAAATCTGCTATCGAAAGAAACTTCTATCACTACAAAGTCGTCGTCCTCAAATCACAGGTGTCGCAGTTTAAAATCCACATGTTGATTTGTACCTGGCAGTAATATAAATGGTGCTTATGAAGCTTAAGATCTCCAGTGATCGGACATCGTTTAATATATCTAGTCACACTGATTTCCTCAAGCGATGAATTAGCGTCTCCCGGGCATTTAATTTCCAAAATGACACGCTTCGAAGAGTTTACTCCATCGGAAGAACCATCTATCCAGCTTTCGTATGGATAAATTATTAAACCACATCGTTTTATTAGTGGATTACGTTTCACTTTGTAGCAATCGAATGCTAACAGCTCAGCATCCTTGCCGTATTTTATTGATGTTACATTGAGCGTTCTTAAGTTCCAATACTGGGAAATTTATTTGTTCCAGTCTGAATTCTTATTACTGATGTAAGTGAATAACTTATAGCAGTTACTTGCAGTAATGCGCATGGATCTGTGTATCTTCCAAATGTTCGTGTTCTGGTCCTTAGTTTCATTGAAATAGCAACAGATTGATCAATGTCACATTTGATATGGTTTTCGAAGTAATATTGTTCTTTACTTGTAGTGAAATCACAATAGGTAATATTCACTCTGTTTCGTTCATCAATCAAACATGCCTATATTTCAAACAAACATGCCGAACCTAAATCCCAAAATAACTGCATTAGAGGAAAAATTTGAATAAAGTATAACAAAATCAATGATAACCTTTCAAGATGAAGAAGACAAGCCGGGTAAGAGCTTTGACTAACGTAAGCCATGACGTTTATATGAGATGCATTATATTTCCGGAAACCAATGCAAACAATATGATTTGCAGCAAATACAGCATAACCTTCTCTTATCGGTCGCACTGACTCTCCAACGTAATCGAGTATATCAACTATTGATAGTTCTAATTTTAATACCGTTTCTGAAAAATCAAAACATAATTATTGTCAATATTTTGAAGTTTTAATTACGTGCAACGTTATATGGACAATAACTTAATTTTTTTTGATACCAAAAAAAAAGATAATTAAAACTTTTACCCATTCCGTCGATCTGCATTACGATGTATTGCTGTTATCTTTATTATATCATAAAGTTTGTCTCCAAGCTTTACTTTTCCTCTGGCAAAATGTCTATCATCGTATTTTATTATATACAATGAAACATATATACCGCATTGCTATATACAGTTTTGCGTTTAAAACCCAATAGATGAGATGTATTTTGCAGAGGTATATTTTTCATGATATTCTTATGAAATGATGATTTAGGTGATTTTTGATGAATCATAAGGTTTGCCTTATGATTTTCACTACTCAATTTGCCTGAGTATGTAGTGATGGTAGTGATGTATTTTTTTACTCGAATAATCAAAATAATCGATTTAAAGGCTTCCGTAATTTTGTAGAATATTTGTAATCGATAAACAACAGTGCACTTAATCATAAATCAAATAAACATAGATTTCCCAGTGTAATACTAATGTAGTTGAGCAACCCGTGACAGCAAAAGCACCGTCTGGTGGAGAATGGGTGCGTAAATGCTCCTAAAATGCATGCATAAAATTGCCTGCGCATTTAACAAAACCGCAGTAGCTAATGGAAAAAAGTACACCCGTTTCTCACTAGAGGTGCTGTTAGTGTCACCGTACAGTCGGAAATCTATGTTTATTTGATTTATGACTTAATTGAACTAACCTATTAATAGCAATCAATTAATCGAGATTCAGTTAGGCTGTGAACCATTTCACGGGTAATTTGAACTTGAAATCTGGCTATGGCTATGGTTATTTTGATGTTGTCAAAAATAATTTTGTTCGAGAGCATGGTTATTTTTGACAGATCGATAGTTATTTTCCTACACTGAAAAAAAACCATCCTAAAATTGAAGTTAACCGCGAAATGGTTCACAGCCTCAGTAGATAACGTTTAGCCTTAGGCTGCAGACATGGTGGGCGTGAGAAGCGAAGTCGAGCTGGTGACTAACTTTGGCAAATCAGAAGCGAGAATGATACTAGTAGTCTGACAGGGTTCTTCTGTTTTGCTGTAAGTACGTTTCCTGCTTAGGTCAGCACCAAGCTCGACTCAGCTTCTCGCGCTCACTCTGTTTGCAGCCTAAGCCTAAAGGTTGCTATTATGAGAGTAGCAGTGTCATCTGTCATAATTCAAGGAAATACGAATTTCAAATTAAATAATGATTTTTGATCTATTCTGCCCACGGTTACAATGTTCATATATTTTTACATCCGTTTGATCATAGATATTATTGAATTTTCTAGACATTTCAACCACATTTTCTCATATTTTTTTACTGTATGATACACTAAGAGCAAATTCAGCAGCTGCAAGATTCATATGGGTGGTCTATAATGTAAATGAAACTGAAACAAACGTATCCCCAGCAATCCGTATTAGTTTTATTTATTCGACCAGTTCTACTGTCAAATTTAAAACTGGTATACACTGCCGTTCTATTTTTTCTATATTTGAAACACAGATAAAACGTTACTAGGGCTGCCAGATTATTTTGTTATAATTTCTAGATTTAAATTTTAAAACTGACATAAATTATGCATCTAGAACTAGAACACTCCTGAATATGCCCTAATGGTAAAGATTTGATATTCAACACAGATTTTCATTTGGCAGCTCTGATTCTGTTTAGAATAATAGTCCAATCCACGTGCGAATGTGTTGGTGTGGCTATTCTCAGCAGTTGAAAGGTTAATGCTAGTGTGAGTATGTCGAAATAATCCAGTGAATTTTGTCGAGCGACATCTCGCCAATTATTGAAGACATATATGCAATAAAAAACACTGCATTGCCAAGAGAACGGTTGAGAAAGGTATAAAATCGTTCATGAAACTCTATATCACGTAATGGAACTGTCTTCTACTTGGTTCATTAGTTCATAGCTTACGAAATTCTATATGCATTTTTCGCAGTGTATGATTATGAGTCAAAAATATTTTACTCCAGTGTAAAATTGAACCCACAACAAACTTTGACTTCGGCTTGCACACATTGTAATTTCGTATATGAATAGATCTGCGCACTCTGCATCGGTGTGAGTAATAGAGACGTCAAATTGCTCAACACGCTTACTTGTGGCTACCCAAAATTGAGTCAAAAGTCACTCAATTTCGTAAAAACTACACCTACCCAAAATTGAGTACAGTGAGTATTACGCAATTTTGGGTAAATATGCTTTTCGCAAAATTTGAGTAGAATTTACTTTCTTTTGTTGACATTTGTAAATATGTGGAAGATCAAATTTTTAAGAAATAACTACGTTTTATTGCAATACCCACATGTGAAATAGGTTTAATTCAATGTATCCGGAACAGTTCTGCTTCTCTCGGCATCAATCCACCAAGCAACCACCAACGGGACGTTTGAAATCTATTCGTAGTTCAAATGTATTTTTATTGCATAATGTAAAAATGCATTTTTTATGTATTTTACTTACCAGCTAGAGCCTCACACGACTCGCTGTATATAACACTTTTAATTTTATCCATCCGGAAAAACTTGAAAATATCGGATGGCGCGGTTAAGTTACTTTGACACAGTGACAGTTTTAAATTCTACTCATTTTTTGACATCTGTTCACAGTTGTTGAAAATGAGTACTTTCGATTCACTCACTGGGTAGCCACAAGTACACTGAAAAAAGATGATGGGCTAGATTTATAAGTTTCGTCACATGAATAGGATGTGTTAGTTTGTTATGAAATTCGTATGTATTTCCATTCAATTGTCAATAACTTATCGTTGGGTTCCATATGGAGCTATAATTAATGCTATATAATATTTTAATGATATCAGTTCATATTCGAAATCTTATCGTTTTCATCAGAAACATACTCTAATTTGAACCATAAATTTTATTCAGTGCATTCCGTGTGATTCACACACGAAATCTATATAAACTTGTTTTGACCGTGTAACTGCCAAAAAAAAAATCCGCTATGGACGCGCAAGATCAATTTTTTATCCCGGATGCCGTTCGAAATGTTCTAATTCGTAAGTACAAGAGGTTTTGCGAAAATATTGGGATTTATAAAGCCATTTTTTTTCAGAGTATGGAATCACCGAAAACGATGCTCCAGCAATTATACAGTTTATAAGCACAGGAACAGGCCGAAATGAATCACAAGTAACTTTTGATTTGATTACACTTAGATCGTAATTGGAACACCAGCGTTTTATAATTTGATCAAAAGTCAAATTTCCTTCCTGTGTTTCATTGTAAATTTCACTTTCGATCCGAATCGATCGAAATTATTAACCCGGGTGATAATATGTGGATGTTTTCGAAGCACAATGGCATTCTTCCAGTTAGTTAATAAACCTGCTTTATTGAGCCCTTTAGAGTTGTCTTAGATTAAGATGATTTTCGAAATGTCGATTCTTGTTTCTCTTTGTTTTACTTTTTCGTAAACGAGTTTTAACAAAAACTACTTATTTCAGCAACCTCAATATTCTATCCTCAAAGAAACATCTGAATACATTTGTGCTGATTCAGAAAAAGCTATTGAAACAGCTACGTCGCGCTCCTCTCCGCTGAAAGAAGTTCAACTTGAAATGATTGATTCATGGACACGTGTACACAAGGTACGTGATTATAAACAATGGCATTTACAGATAAAACAACTGTATTCACACTAGGCATGTCATCAATTTTGTCTTGCTAATTACGATGACTAGACGTTACTGTACAACTCAATTTTAAATATTTTCTCTTCAGCTTGATTCATCCATTGATCACAATGCTTCGAAAGAGTTTCAATCTGGATCTGTAGCACTTGTAAGTGCTAACAAGGCAAATTACGGTTCATTATCAAGTCGAAACAGTCAGGTAATTAAATTATTGTAATCCGTTCATTTATCCCCGATAATTGAACTCACCTGAGTTTTTAAATACTTGAATGAAAATGTTCAAACAGCATTTGTTAAACATATGCAGCGGATACTAACGAGTTAATAAGTACTCGCAAAGGAATTGTTTATGAATTATGTGAGTTCGCGATACATTGTAATAAGAAATATTTTAAATGAATATGAATGAATATATTCGTATGTTGTTGTGTTCTTCGAAAAAATTTGGAACAATATATCGCTTTCCCGGTTGACATTGGATGCTTTTACAACTGAAAATTCATATAGAAACATGCTCATACAGCCACAATAAATCATTACTTTTGTTCATATGATTACGAAACCTGTTACGAAACATAAACTATTTTAATTAAATTCGTGGGTTTTGTTTCTTCGTTTGCATAAGTGTTGAAATCTGTTGGATTATGTATCTGTCACTCTAAACTTTGTCGAATTCCGACTCGTATCAAAAAAGATTTAGTAGATTTGTGAAAAATTTGGAGAGACTGTGTGGGTTTGACCGCCCTATAAAAGTCATGATGGTTTGTGCTGGCTTGTTTGGTTTATTAGTTGGTTCATACTTTAGAATGTTTACTCCCTGTATTTGCAATATGTTGGTAACTGATAAAGCGGCAGACCACTTAAAAATGCCATAGACTTTTTTGTAATACATCAAATTTGTACATAAAGTTTCTATTCTCACATAAACATTCACGGAGATACACAACGATAAAATAAACCGTAGTTCTGGATAGTATGGCTTTTAATCTCTATCGATATGCATCACAAAATTCATTTTTTAATTCAATAAATTCTCTATGTAATTATAATTTATAAAACATTCGTTTAAATTTAATAATAAAAACATTAATATAAAATACCAATACTAAGGATGATACGAATACTAACAATGATGATGTTGATAGTAATATTAATAATGATTAAAATAGAAATAATAATGCTGATGATAATATAATTAATATTGGAAAAAAAATATATAAAATAATAATGATGATAATAATAATAACAATAATTATAGTAATTTCGTTATATGATTACCTATTCTTAGTTCAGTTATCGTGCTCAGCTTTGTAGTTTGGGTTACCTATTATAGATTCTCGATTGTTATTCTTTTTGAAAGGTTCCTTGTTTACAAATACATAAAATTGAAATGTACTGTGCAAATTAAACAAATAATTCTTTCTATATTTCTCCTCCAAGGATTCATTAATTGAAGTCATTTGCGACAAACAAGGTTTTGATTCAAACCAAGAAAATGATTTGGATGTCTCTAGTAACGAAACCTTCAATTCGCAAGTCCTACATCGCATTTTAAAACAAACTTTACTTGGGCAAGAAATATTGAAAAGTGCAACTCTGGGACAATTATCCGACCGCAGACAGTTGGAGTTGGCCCAAATTGTCGCTGAATATCTCAAATAGGAGCAAACTGAATATTTCAAATAGGAGCAAACTCCATGATTCGGATTTGAAATTATATACACGAGCTATCGAAACACTATTCAAGTACGAAAATGAGGTACTTTTTCTACTTTTGCTTTTGTCCACACAATTATTTTTTAAGCTAATCTAATTATTAAAGGAGTCCTATTACTTACCAAAAGGGGGTGACAAAAAAAATCCGGGTGGTAAAATATATAATAAAATTAACACAATCAAAACGAAGCAAAGAAAACGAATAAGAGAAGAAAATGAATATTCAAAACGGTTCAAATCAAATCACCAGTGCGACAATGATACTGAAAATATTCAGAACAGTGTTGGTGAAGCCCTTAGATGGCTTACGCATAATTATTTACCGTGGTCTACAGTAATTGACAAGTGGACTGACAGTTTTTCCGCCCGTAAAACATTTATCGCTAAGCCTATGGCCATTGAAAAACTGATTCAAATCGATTTATGGAAACTAATTACTTCAGAGTTTGGTTATCAGCTGGTAAATAAAATAAAACGTGATTTTTATAAGACATTTATATGTAAAATTTCTTTTCTTTTATAGATTGACATCGATTTTCAATTGATGAGACTTGGAGATAGTGATGGTATGACTAAATGGTCGAAAGTGATCAATTCTATTCATGGATATATTGAACAGAAAATTACCAGTGATTTCTTTTATGAATTACGAGAATGTCTTCGCGACACAAATTTGAATGAAGGTATTATATTGTATTATGCTCGTAGTACTTTCCCTTAAGAATAATTTTACAAAATGTTATGCTGAATAAATCCATTTCGAAAATCAAATTTTGAAATAGAAAAAAATAGATATTAGATCAACAGACACTTTGAATGAATTGGAGTTAATTATTTTGCTACACTAAATTACTTTTTAAAACATTATTTTATTTCTATCACGAACTTATCACTACTTATGACTATTTGCTACAATGGTTAAATCTAGACTGATTCCGTTGGATAACTGCTCCAGTGGTTCAAGCTCCAGGTTATTGTTATTTTCACCAACTAATGTTATTGTTTATACTGCCGGTTAGATTCTCACGAAGTTATGCTGATATTTTGAATTCTTGTACCGTTTGCCCATGTGTCGTAATTGTTGTTGGATTCCTAAGTTGATTATCATTTAACTTTAGTGAATATATAATATAACGTTATCTCTACACTTATTGTTGTACTAAATTTATTATTTATTTTTTCAGATGCGAGATTTTGCGCACTCATACAGCTGCTGAATTGTGTGCTGCATCCGCATAAAGTGACCGGCAATTACAAACCAACAGTTGTTACTGCATTGGAGGAGTCTATATTATTTGCCGCTTCTGATAAAGATGCCAACATAAAATTGTACGCAGTTTACAAGCGCTATCAGGATTTTGGACTTCCTGTTTCACCAAAGTTAATTTTTTTTGGAAAAAACTGCAAAAACCTCACTGGTGTGTTTAGAGTTTACTATGACAACATTTACTATACGCTACCAACTGTTGCAAGAGCTGTCGATGTTATGATTAAATTCACGGCCGTTTTGGGACTAAAGCATTCTAGAATATCGAATCTTGTCTGGTTATTTATATCTGTTTATATATACGATATGAAACGCCCGGAAAAATATGCATCCGTTCAAAAATTGCAAGCATACCTAAACAAGAAAAATTGTCTTGATTAATAAAATTTCGGATTGTACGACACTTGACATGATTCCAGCAATAATATGGCATACTTTTTCATTCATAATCGGTGTATCAGTGAACCAAAAGCTATTCAAATATCATAGTACTAAGAAAATATGTTACAAATGAAATTCTCTTTCATATAACCAAGTTTTGTTTTAGGAGTTGATTGAAGTAGTTGTGCCATGCAAGGAAATTAAACTTTCACCTAATGCTCATTTTATGGTTTTGTATATGTATAATACTCACCTATTAAACTTCATTTTACAAGAAATTCCGGATAATTCGCTGCTCGCATGGAATTTATACAACAAAAAAGTGGTTTTTCTTTTATCTCGTATAAGAATTAATTCTCGTCTAGAATTAGCAGCTGATAAAAAGTGAATAATAACCGAAATATTTTCAGAAACAAAAATTCAAAGTAACAACATATCATTTTTCTTTCTATATCTTACAGAGATTCGATGACCCGAGTGTAATGCAAGCATCAAGGAGTTGGAGTTACTCTCAGACACCTGCTACACCTAAAATAAATTGTTTTGTAGGAGCATGTACGAGGTGCTTCAATGTAGCTACAACATATATCGAACATTTAAAAAACGAGCATCGCATTCCGAATAACTACCGCATTACATGTACATATAATAGTTGTGATCTAGTTTTTCTAAAATTTTACTCGTTCAAGCGCCATGTTTTTAATCACAAATTCATCGATCACTCGCCAATCTGTTGTGAGAAATCCTTTATAAACGCTGACGTAAATCATTATTTGACATGTCATTCGAATGAAAGCATGAAAAACACGAATGAACACGACGTAAATAGCTCGCACTTGGCCGATGAAACCGTTCCATCAATTATATTGAATTTTTTGTTGAATTTACATAAAAGGAACAATTTGACAAGGTCTGATGTAAAAAGTATTGTAGCAAATGTGCAAGAGATACACACAAATATAGCTAACTGTTTAAGGAAGTTACCAATATTATTTGAAAACGACGAATCAGCACTTGAACTGCAAAATTTTATAGAAAAATTAGTACATTCGTTTGATAGTATTGACAGCGACTATAAATTTATCAGCTACTTAGAAATGAATAACTTATATAAACCGCCTATCATACATCAATTGAAAACCGATGAAATGAAAACACATTATACAGCTATTACAGATATAGAATTTCAGTTGAAAACATACTTTGAATCGTACAATGTATTCAATAAGACAGTGCAATACATGTGTGAACTAGAAAAGTCAGGCAGAATATCGAATTTCGTTAACGGTTCAACATGGAAAAGAGTCAAAATGAAATATCCGCATGATACAGTGCTACCATTGTCTTTTTACACTGACGAGTTCGAGATTAATGATAATTTAAGCTCCCACAACAAAAGAGATGTAGTTTGCGGGATGTACTATACCTGTTTAACGACACCTATTGAGTATTCGAGTAAACTGTCAAACATATTTGTAGCTGGCGTAATGAAAAAAGTGACAATCAGTAAACTAGGAGTCAATGCGTTAATTGCTAGCATAGTCGATAAATTCAAGAGAATTGAAGAAAATGGCGTAGAGATAACAACGGAGGGTCAAACACGTATGGTTAAATTTGTTTTAGTACTAGTTCAAGGAGATAATTTAGGCATCCACACAATGCTTATGTTTTCGAATAGCTTTAATGCGAATTTTTACTGTAGATTTTGTAAGCGGCATAGAGACTTAATGGAGCATGATTGCGACGAATATATCGTTGAACTTCGCACAATCGAAAATTATGAAGAGGATGTAAAGATTAATGATTTGAAATGCACTGGGATAAAAGGAGAATCTGAATTTAATAAACTACCTTCTTTCCACGTAATACTAAATCAGACAGTAGATGCTATGCACGATTATTTTAGTAATGGTATTCTGAAATATGGTTTTACTAATGTGTTGAATTACATTGTATTTAGTAAGAGCTTTTTGACAATCTCGCAGCTAAATGCTAGTCGCAGAGCAATTAGTAAGCATGCAATTGAAGAGTCACTAGCACGAATGCCTGATTTTGATTATGTGTATGATTCAGTTAACAAGAAAAAAACCATTAGATTTAGAACAACGGCTAGTGAAATGCGTACTTTTTGTTACTATTTCACGTTTATAGTAGGCCCTTTCGTCCCATTTGGTGATCCTGTATGGGAATACGCAAAATTATTAGTAGTACTGGTAGAGTTAGTATTGGCTCCGTCGTTTTCTCTATCGGATATTGAAAAATTGAAAGCATGTGTACACAAACATAACTTGCTTTATCAAGAAATTTTCGGAGAGGTTCTGAAACCTAAACATCATTTTTCTGTACATTACGCTTCTGTCATTTTGAAAAGTGGACCAATCTCAAAAATGATGACTTTTAGACAGGAAGCCAAGCATAAAATTTTCAAGCAATATGCTCATGTCACATCGTCCAGAAAAAACATTTGCTATACGATTTGTGTTAAGGCTTGTTTACAATTTTCTCACGATGCTTACAATAATAATTTCTTCAAAAGTGATTTCGAAACATCGTTTGAGCATATTATTTTTAAAAATAGATCATATTTCAAAAATCTGGTCATGAGTAACTGCATAAATATTGATTCTGATAATATCTTTTCTACATATTCTTGCAAAATATACGGCACAAGATACAGAAATGGTTTATATCTTACGACTACATTGAATTGCGTGACTGAATTGTTAGAAATCGTTGAGATTTTAAAAATCACAGATAACATTTATATTGTTTGCCAGTTGTGGGAATGTGGTCAGTTTGATGAACATTTTCTTGCTTTCGAAGTCATACGACGTATTGAACTTTTCAAAGTGCTTCCTTTAAAAGATTTTGACGGTTCCCCAATAACAGTGCATTCTATTAAAAATAAAGTATATTATCGAAAAAAGTACAACTATGTAGATGACATCAGCGAAATGTAATTAATGAATATGATCATGTAATGTATAAATGTATGAAGAACATGTAATTCAATAAAATTCAAATTAGAAACATTCAACATTTTTGTTGATTACTGTGCATACAAGCAGACGAGCAGATTGTTTAGTTTTTATATTAGAACTGCTTCTGTGCACACTAATCAAAATGCGTATCCTTCATGTTCATATTAAACATGAATTATTTTTAAATTCAAGATTAGCCCAATATATCACAATTGTGGAACACATGAAATAAATTTTTTATTCTGATACAATTCAAATTAATTTTTTTATGCATTTCAAAACAATCCATTACAAATTCGTATGGAAACATATTCAAATGCAAATCATCATACATAAAGTTCATGTCACATCAATGAAGATTCATTCCGTTTACTGTAGTAACATTCAATGGTATTTCACATGAAAATATAAAGTTATGTTTATTAAAATGTATTTGTCATTCACATGATTTTCATTTAATGAACAGTAAGCGCGAATGGTAGTGTATTTCATATAATTTTACATCCCATATTTTTATCAGTGTAAGCGTGAATATAATGCCTAATAGTAATCGATTACACTAATCGACTACTCTTATTAATCAAATACCTAATAATCGATTAATACGCAAAATCAGACATAGTCATTTGAAGTTTCGCTTACTTTGTTTCAAACGCTTTACGTTTTGCTAAATCTATTTTTCTGTCTCAGTCGCCGACACTTAACAAATTCGAATGAATAGGCATAAACATCAGCTCGTTGACAGCAAATTATTCCGTCTGGTACAATAGAAATAAGGCGTGGGATTCCATTTAAGTTTACAGTTAGCGCAAGGAAGTGTGAATGTATAATTTCCGAATTTTCCAAAAAGATTCACTATCTCTATCATAATTGTGCTATCTGTAAGAATCTGTATAAAATTTGGGAGATTTGAATGAAATTTTTACTCTGTATGAAATCTGTATGTGCACATTATACAGATAAATATGTATAAATGGCATATCTGCTCGACGAGTTGCCGTGCAGAGATGTCAGATATTTTTATATAAAATCTGTATTACTCTGAATAAAAAATCTGTATATATCTGTATTCACCTGCTATACCCTGTTAGGAAGTCATGTAACTTTGGTCAACATTCTTCTGCAAAGACTAAAACAATGATGAAGAATGGCTAACAAATAACTGGATATTGCTACTTTTTTCAGTACCCTTTACCATACTCCCTCACAAATTATCGATCAGAATATTATATCTACGATAAGGAAATTAGGACTACTGGATTTGAAATGCTCTACACTCAAAAAATAAATCACATTAGTTTTATGGGATTACTCACGTAAATGCAGTGCTTCATTTATATTTGATATTCTACGTGATGTCTATGAATAACATCTGGAAACCAAGTACAAGCTATGTGATTTTCACATAATCTTCAAATGGAGAGTCCCATGATCGAAGTTTAAGTGAATTGCTCTATGAAAATTTCAAATCTCAAAATGGCTGACATGTTAGTGGCAGGCTTGAACATAATGCATTCGTTATTGGAAGTTTTTAAAGGTAAGTAAAGTTTCAAAACAGCCCTGACCTGGAAGGATTCTTAGTGTCAGTAGGATCCATAGTACTAGCCATGCAATGATTATATACAATAAGAATCGGCTGCGAAGTCTGTTGAAACAGAAAGGCCAAATTCCACGAAACGAATGTAATGCCCAGACGTTGCTTCTACAGTTTCAAAACTAGTGTAGTACTCAATATACAATTTTGCGCTTAGTTTTAGTAGAATGCGATATTGGCTTGTTCGAGCTCTTGATCTCCGGAAGTATTTAGAACCAACAGCATACGAAAATATTTTCGATCTTATAATTTCCGTGAGAAAACAAAATGTAATTCAAGTTTGAAGTAAGAATTTTTGATTAATTGATTTATATTTTCAGAAATCCTAAATAGAAAAACTTCTGTCGGTACCGCCGACTCTATTGTTTACAAAGGAATTAACTACAAAATAGGACAGTTTGTCATAATTTTTTTATTGGATCAAGCTGTACTCTATAAAATCAGAGATTTTATCGTTAGATGAAATATTTCACTTGATTTTGCAATTATGGGTAGTCATTGGTCAAAATGAGCACTATGTCGCGTTTGAAACATCAGGTTCATTATTACTGGTATTGATTATTTTAATCGACGACCAACAATAGTTTTAAATGTAGATAATAAGTTTATACTTAGAGTTAAGTATAAGTTTAATTTCATTGAGTTACTATTCGTTAAGGTATATGATGTAACCATTAATATGTAAATAGATGTAAAATAACAAGCGATCCGTTAGAAATGCATTCTGCAAATAAATGCTTTTTTAATGTTAGTTTTAACTGAGTTTCTGTTAAAACATATGAAAATCACGTTGTATCCAACGGACAAGTGATATATTATTTACCTATTGAATAAGATGCATGATATATGAACAATCCGATACAATTCATTTATCTACCCCATAGAATTTATGTGAAATGTTGGGTGGATGAGATTCATGTATGTTTTCAAGTAGAATTAACGTGATTTCTTTTTTGAGTGTATTGTTTGTTTACTATACTCTGAGCGCTCTGATTGCCCACCAAATGACCCAGATGTAGGCTACGATTGCACTTGCTGGAGCGCCACAGCCTTATAACCGTGCTGGTATTCACAATCAAATCGAAATCCATCAACAATCGGAATTAACATTACATAGATTCTATCGCATATACTTTCAAAATGTTGACTTCGTAAGCTTAGAGTGACTATAATCAGAGTGGCGACAGCTGTTCGTTTGGAATGAAAGCTACCAGTTCCAAATGAGCAAACGACCTGTCAAATCAATGTAAAGCTAATGGAATGTTTTTAATTGTTGTCAGCATTACGGATGAGATGTCGTCACTCTGGTTATAGGCACTCTACGTAAGCTCACGTGGGACACAGACTAACAGACAGGACACTCAAATTAGATTCTTCAATCATTTTAACGGTCATTTCGAATATTCCTTTATTTGGGACAGTACTCACATATGTCATGATGGCTCCACGTTACCCTATCAAAAACATCCTGTCTGTCATCTAGACTGTGTTTATTTTTTTCATTTACCAACAGAGTTGCCATTCATACAGAATTACCTGTAATGTATTGATTTGTATACGTCCATGCGAATTTCATGCAGGATACAGATTTAATACATATTGCCAAAACTATATACATAATTGTGCCTACTTCTCATCCTCCAACGCAATACAAAACCGAACCCGTTTTGTTACAATATTTACTTGCTTCTGGTCTGCCGCCACTTAAATTCGGGTGAAAATTACCAACACAATAAAAAATAGTCTAGTTGCTCATCTAACGTTGAGTCAAATAAATGGTTACCTTCCAACATCGCGAAAAAGTTAAATATATTATCAACGTAATCCAATAATTTATTGTGACGATTCCTTTTCAAATATTTCGATGAAATCAGGCATCCCTGCAAGCAGCTGATCGCTGTTGACAAACGAGGGGAAACCAACTAGTAAAAAAACTTTTACATACCACAAGGGGTGTACAGATAGTAAATAGTTCGCGCAGTACAATATAGGTGGAACTAGTGCATCACGAAAAATTATTTTTATAAGAATTTACTCATACTGTCATGTCTGTTAGTCTGTGCGTGGGATTTCTGCGCTTATTAAGTCATGTCATCCAACTCTTATGTCGTTTTTCATTGAGAACACTCGTGGAGTGTTTTGCTCGATTCGTGCACTTTTCGTGCAGTCGGGCAATCAAAACAGGTGCACTGTGTTTCATTGATTTGCACCGCACGAAAAAAATGCACTTTCGGGGCAATTCTCGGGCAACTATTTTGCACCCGTTTTCTTTTCAGAGCAGCAAGCGTGCAAACCAAACTTTACAAAACCGTTTCATTGATCAACTGTCAGGGCAAAACACTGGCACCGAGCGAGTGGAATCAATGAAAAACGACATTAGTCTAGCCATTATGTTTGTCTAAGTTTCAACTATTATTATCGTTATATTTCAGGGCTGATAATCAAATACCAACTTAATTTTAATATTTTCTGATCAATGAATCCTAAATTGATTATGACACTTCTATCTCGCCACTGCTACTAAAGAGAACTCAGTCAAAAAAATTTAATTTATTTTTTTTTTTATATTTTGTAAAATCGGCATAAATCTGTAATGAATTTTAAAAATCTGTATAAAATCTGTATTTTGCATGAAATCTGTATACGCATGTAAAAATCTGTATAATACAGATAAATCTGTATAAATAGCATCTCTGTTGCCGTTGCCCAGGTTATTTTTTCAAAAATCTGCCTCTGACTCAAACATTTATCTGCATTTATCTGGGTCTACTACATATATACAAGGAAATTTAGACCGGGCGTAATTTTCAATTAGCAAAAAAAAGATCTCACCACCTATCGTATAGAGGCCGAAACCTGAGAAAATTCGTAAAATCTTGAAAAAAAAATTTGAAAATCTGGTTTGTTAGTATGTCTGCAGACCCTGTCAGCTTGGAGCGAAATCAATTTTCAGTCCAGCAACGCCATCACACGGCATCACATTAAACATATCATGTCAATTGTATGGGTGCGCAGCAGGGTTTGGATGAATGATGCAGTGAAAATGAATATACATGCTTCACGGCGTATGATATTCATGAATATACCTGCTTTATGAATCATGTCGCTTTTGAGGAAGTGTGAGCCTTGTTGCTTTATTGAAAAGGCTTTCCATGCACGAGAATAGAAGAGAGCGAACAATATTCACCCCTACTACTGTTTCTCCTTCTCTCGGTAGGAGAGAAGCTCTAGCTCCATAATTCACTGCAAGCAAATTAGCTTCACGGTGCAAGATAGTGATGAAGATTAAATATTCAGTTTTCGCTAGCAGACTGATGACTGGCTCTTAACTGTCGCATGTTTTTTCGAGGTCCGAACGCAATTCACATTTATTTATACAAAATTGCACATACAAATGTGCACTGCCACCGCTAGAGCGTTTATTAGAGTAAAGGTTTTGCTGTAATGGGGACATGTGTTTCTTACAGCTCTCGAAGCTCATAGCAATACACAATGAAAATTCAATGGAAAAATGTTCTACGCGGAATACTGATTAAAAGACTTATTTTTTATCCTACTGGTTGATTACCTATCATGCACTACTACGATTAAACCGAATTACACACTATTCAGCAGGAATTTGATTTACACAAGTAACAAGAGTGCAGGAGCTAGTTTCTCTCTAACAGCCAGAAAACGAAGCGTTTGTTTGTTTGCAGTATTTGGTGAGATCACCAGATCGTCATTGCGAATTGCTTCGCTCCTGTTACTTCTGTTTATAATATTCAAGTATAACTAAGAATTCTTACCCTTTACTAATTTGAGACGAGTTGAAAAAGTGATATGCAACAGTTTTCGTGGCATAAAGTCATCATTACCAGCCGTTCGCGTCGGAGAGCCAGTCATCAGCCTGTTAGCGAAAACTGAATATATAATCTTCATCACTTACTAGCCCCGTGAAGATCGGATGTTGCCAATGATTTGTTCGGGAAATGTGAGAGCTGGATATCTTGTTAATATGATTGCCAGGTTATTTTTACAAAAATCTGCCAATGCTCAATTTATCTGGATTTGTCTGGCTTTACTATATACAAGGAAATTTTTGACGGGCTTCATTTTCATTGAACAAAAAATAGGTCTCCCACCTATTGTATAGAGGCCAAAACCGTAAAGATCTAGCAAGATCCTACAAAACTAGAAAAATTTGGAAAATCTGTGAAAATTTGGAAAATCTGGCAAAAGATCTGCATAGTTCGGGCGACGACACGACCAGGCACTCCATAGAAAAATCTGAACAAAAAGTGTTCGTGAGTGAAAGCAAAAAATAAAAATCACAGTAGCAATGGTGGAATTTTTTTTTCTGCGGTGGTAACGTTGATCTCAATTTTTTGTGCGAAAATTACCAAAAATAATTCAACTTGGTTCAATAATATTTTTCAAATGCCGGAAATAACAATAAAAGTACAAAATATAAACGGTACTCGATCGCTATATATTCTAGTGCTCGAGAAATCAACATTACACTTGCCTCTGTTCACAAAAATGTTCATCCGATATAACATAACCTTACCCAATTTCACACATTTCTGAAGATTTTTCATATTTAATCGTGGTTTACGTTAAAAAAAGTAGTAGTATAAAATTTGAAAATGATTTTCTCCTACTCCGAGTTTAATTTTATTCTTGGTTCCATTTTTCATTGGCAGGTGTCGCTACCGGCAAATCAACTTGTGGAGGCGCTGCTTGTTTATGGGCATATTGTTGGGAGTGTTCTAATTCTAGATGCATAATTTATGTCAGTATTAAAATTAAAATCTAGAAATTATAACAAAATAAACTGGCAGCCCCAGCAGCGTTTTATCTGTGTTTCAAATATAGAAAAAATAGAACGGCAGTGTATACTAGTTTTAAATTTGACAGTAGAACTGGTCGAATAGATAAAACTAAAACTGATTGCTGGGGATACGTTTGTTTCAGTTTCATTTACATTATAAAACATCCATATGAAGCTTGCAGCTGCTGAATTTGCTCTAAGGATGATACTTTCAGCAAGAGCTGTCAAATCGGCAGGCAAATTTTTAATTGCTCCACCTTTTCAACGATTTCTTATAAAAACGGGCAAATTCATTTGTAAAACCATAATAGAAGTTGAAGAAAAAGTTTTTCCTCTCTCATTTGATATTTCATCTTACGATTTCTTTTTAAATGTCAATCAAACATTTCGTGGAAAGTTACTAAAACAATAATTATCGATTTTTTACCAAATTTTCACACCTTTCGGTATGTTAGTATTCGATTCATAGAAAAAAAACGGTCATTTTTTTCGAATCTTCAAGCCAAATCTGAAAATCATCATCATCGCTTAGTTCAAAGCTCGCGCAGAAGAGTTGACTGTATAATTCATTAACTTTTCGTTTGAGTGTTTGAACAGAATGATTTTCTTTCTTAACTTTAAAAACCTATATTTAAAAAATTTATCCTTGTGGGATAATTCAATTGAAAACATATATGACTGATGATTCCTGGTTTCAAAAATCGGATCTAGAAACGGCAATTGGCATTTATTCGCAAAACTGAAATGTAGAGGGGCTGCTTGTTTAGAGATAATACTTTCAATAAAATATGTCAAATCGGTAGGAAAATTTTCAATTACTTCACCTTTTAAACTAATTCTTTCAAAAACGAGCAAATTCATTTGAAAAATCATAGTAGAAGTTGAAGAAAAAGTTTTTACTCTGCGGCGGTAATGTCGATCTTAATTTATTGTGCGAAAACTAAATTAAACTTTTTTTAATACCACTTTTCTAATGCCTGGAAAGCTTTCGAAAGAATTTTTCTTTTCTTGGTTCCATTTTTCATTGGCAGATGTCACTACCGGTAATTCGGTTTCGCGGCAATGTGCCAATGAACCAGCGCTGCCAGGTTGCCAGATTTGTCTGGCAAATGCCAGATATTTCTCGTTTCGACAGACATTCAAACTAAATCTTTTGCCAGATTTTCCAAATTTTCCCAGATTTTCCATTTTTTCCTAGATTTTGTCAGATCTCGCTAGATCTTAACGGTTTTGCCATCTTTACGATAGGTGGGGAGACCTTTTTTTTGCTCACTGAAAATGAATCCCGGCAAAAATTTCCTTGTATATACCTATATAGTAGACCCAGACAAATCCAGATAAATTTTTGAGTTTTAACAGATTTTTGAAAAAAATAACCTGGCAACTCTGCAATGAACAAATGCGTATTCATGCATTCCTAAGTTCGATCATAATACTCCGATAATAAAAACGCACTGAACTGCAAGAAACATTTTCTTCACTCAAATCACTAATAGTACTGTTGTTGTACCGTTGAATTCCACTATGTTATATCACGTCATTACACTCTCACAAAGTCACTATTTTCACAGTCACTATTTTTCCGAAAGTGTATCAAACGTTATAATACAGATACGTATTTCGGAATGCTATTTGCATCCTTCTTCAGTGTATCGGTTTTATAAAACCGATACACTGAAGAAGGATGCAAATAGCATTCCGAAATACGTATCTGTATTATAACGTTTGATACACTTTCGGAAAAATAGTGACTGTGAAAATAGTGACTTTGTGAGAGTGTAATGACGTGATATAACATAGTGGAATTCAACGGTACAACAACAGTACTATTAGTGACAACATTCTACTAACAGCTCAAACAGAAATTTAGTTCACTCAAATGTTTGAAAACTAAACGCTTACTCTAATGTATGAATAAATGATATACTGGCGGTTCTAGTTTATGAATTTGAGTAGTCTCAACTCAAAGAGCGTGTACAGTCATAACATGAAGCATGTTATGTCGTAATACTATCGAAACTGTGTTTGTCTCTGACATTTTTTCAGATTGATGGTTTAGTCTTAGCCTACACAAAACCGCAAAACAAAATAATTTTAAGTACATTTCACCCAATTCGTTCAATTTAGGTAAAGTTGCTCTATGTAGTTTCCGTTAGGTACATGCAAAAAATACCTAAAGATGAGTTAAATTGACTATTTAGTTAATTTTAGGTTGATATGGTTTACTTAATTTTATCTTATTGAACAAAATTCTCGCTGTGATTTTGCTTTCGGTATTTTGTCAAATGTGTTTCTATGATTTTCAATATTCTGCACAGATTTTAAAAGTCAGTTGTTTTTCAAAGAAGGACAATTTTTACAGAAGTAAACAAATCGAGTTTCACTATCCTATCTATGAATGCTTCAAAATCCTACAATTTTGTTTAAAAATTCGTATTCTGCAAAAATCTCCATCTTAGTAATACAAAGAACTATATAGGGAGAAACTATCATTCCATTTGTTCACGCAAATTTCGCCCTCCTTGTTCCATGCCAACAAACAGGGCGATACTACACTAACTTTTTTTTTATTTTAGATGATTTCCGAACCTTTTACTACTAGAAATAGTAAGGGAGACTATAAAATTACTCGCAGATTTGTCTTAGTCGCAAAAACCAGTCAATTTTATAAAACATGCGCTAGGGCGTATCTTTATAATTCACAAAGGAAGCATAAAAGTAAACAAATCAAAAAGGGCGAAACTCTGCTTTTGTTGTCTTTTATTTAGTGGATTAGATTTTTTATCGTGACGTCACAAATGAACAAGCATTCATCCCTGATAGTTCAGCGGTACTGTTTACAGACAAGCTTAAACAAAAATCGAAGAACACGTCATAAACAATCATCTTTACATTATCTTCATCTTCCAAAAACCTTCACGCAGAAAACAATTATTTTAAATTTTAATATATTACACTTCGACTTCAAAGATATTTTATTTTGAATCAGTGCTTACTTTTATTTTCCTTTGATTCAAATACATTTGATATTAACATCAAAGCAAATTATTACAACAAATAAAGAAAACAAACATTAAATTAAATATATTGCGCTTTGAATTCAAATATATTTCATTTCCACCATTTCTCTTGGAATCAAATACAATTTTTATTTGATTCGAAGCAAATTAATTTTGTTTCTAAAATCAGACTTTTGTGCGACTGTGTGTAGATTCAATGATGGATTTTTTTTAAAGTCAAGAAATTGTTATTTTAAAAGAATGTTAATAGTTATTGTAAATTAAATTTTGATTTATTGTGGAATGCATTTTGTTTGCTCAGCTGAGTACGGTACTATAGTATCGAAAAATTCAAACGATTTCAATAGTGCAGATAGTTTAAATTCGTCAACTGCTTCGAAAGTTATTACTTCCGTACATTTTCCGTTTGAGTGATGTTTGATAGACTCAGTATGTTTGCTTCAGTTTAATGCAACATATTTAATTCAAATACATTTAAATTATTGATCTGTTCCAAAAAAATTTTGAAATTTGAGTCCATATCTCAATATACTTGAATCTAATATACATTGCTACACTAATATAGATTCAAAAAGAGTTTTATTTGACTCAAATTTTAATTCGAAAATATTTTTCTTTAATTCAAACAATTGTTTGAAGTTGACTTAAAGACTCAATATATTAGAATCTAATGTGTCCTATTTTCCTGCGTGTAGTAGACCCAGACAAATCCAGATAAATTTTTGATCAGAGGCCAATTTTTAAAAAATAACCTGGCAACTCTGTATTAGCCAGATAAATCTGGAAACCTGGCAACGCTGGTTACACGGCAACTCGTCGAGCAGAGCTGTCATTCCAAACGAACAGCTGTCGCCACTAGAGATGGGAAATATCGAATAAAATCTGTTATCGATAATATCGATATATCGCTATTCAATATCGATATTATCGATAAATATCGATATTTGTCACCAGTTAAAAAAAAGTTTATTGAAACAAGAAAGTATATTTGATCGCAACGATTAATTTTAGGTTCACAGCCGAACAAATTACATTTTCAAAAATTGAAATATCCCTGGACACAAACAAGCCGTGTTTTCCGCGTCAACTGCTGTTACTACACTGAAAATAATTTGCACGCTAGCAACATGTGCAAAGCATTTGATCTATCACTGCTTGTAGAACACATGAAATTCATGAAAATATACACTTGACTCATAAAATGAGTGTAAAAACTGTTGATATGTAGCGGAAATCAAGCTACGATTATATGAAATGCACTTAAAAACGATCAGATATATTGTTACCTTTAGATTTTATATGCATTTCATGTGAATGTCACATTGTTTTCCACATAGATTTCAATTGAAACAGAGTTGACCGATTCAAGTGTTTTGCACGTACATTTGTGCTGTAGTCATTCCCACTAGAAAATGAAGTGTTTAACACATGTAGTTCGATTCAATAGCAAAACACATCATATCCAAAGGAAAAACACATCAAAGCTAAGTGAAAAATAATCTAATCTCGCATCTTAGTGAAATTGCACATGAAATCTTGAAACAAATCGCTTTGGTTATGTATTGATATGAAAAAGCATGTGAAATTGAAGTGGTGTTTACATATGAATCGATCGTGCAAATTTTTATCAGTGTAGAATTATCAAATGACGCTGGGCAATAAATGTCTGTGTAATTTTCCCAATAAGAGAAAATATCTGTTTTCTCTGGTGCTTGCTCAATACCATAAATCAAATAAACATAGATTTCTCACTGTACGGTGACACTAACAGCACCTCTAGTGACAAACGGGTGTACTTTTTTCCATTAGCTACTGTGGTTGTGCAACTTTTTGCATGCATTTTAGGAGCATTTACGCACCCATTCTCCACCAGAAGGTGCTTTTGGTGCTTTTGTTTGGCATACACGCTGCCAACAAAATACTTAACATTAAGTACTGTTCGCCCTTTAGAAGAGTTGCGTGCATGAAGTCAATTTTAGCAGACTCTGTCAGCTTGGAGCGAAATTAATCTTCAGTCCAGTAACGCCATCGCACGGCATCACATTCAAGATATCATGTCAATTGTATGGGCGCGTATTATTCGAACAAAGTAATAATATGAAATTATAATTTTACTTAACTCCATAATTGCAATATCGAATATCGATATTTTTTGTCAATGCTCTGAATTATCGATATCGTTGATATCGTGGTAATATCGATATTATCGATAAGTATCGATAAGTTTTCCATCTCTAGTTGCCATTCTGGTTATAGTCTCTCTAGGTAACAGCTAAGACAAGACCTGACAACTGGCTTCTTATTCTTCTTTCCGAATCATCCTTCTCGTCATTTTCACCCTGTGGAATAAATACCAACGTATCGGCTACAGTGTAGCCATATTTACAGATTTTTTAATAACTATGCTAGGAAAAAAATATTACATATAAATTTTTAGACTTTAGGTTTTTGATTTGAAACAAACATAAAACATGTTTTGGTGAATGCATTTCTTTATTATATATTAATGCTTAAAAACAATTAATTGAGCTTTGATGACAAAACACGAAATATCTCTTGTTGAACGCAAAATCGAATTCTTTATTGACGTATTACCGGATCTTTTGGAAACCGGAAGAAGTCAGGTTTGGATAGAAATGCTTAATGCGATCACAGTGTGGAACACAACAGTTCATTCTTCTCGTGAAACTCAACACACTTTCGAGTTTACACTAATTTAACAAATATTTTTTGGTTACCTTTAATTCACTGAAACTAAAAACGGCTTGATGCCTATTTTAATTACACAGTCCTGCCACTATAAACATTTATTACTAATGAGATTGAAAAAAATGTGAAACATTCTCCGAAAATTTTGGTGAGATAAAATTATACATTTTAATAAATATGTTTTCTGATTTTCTTTATACTTGGCATCATTGCTCGCGTACCCTGCAAAAGTTTTTTCTTTTCACAATGTGCAGGTGGCAACATCAAAATCAGCCAATCAGAAACTGGTCCATTTTGGAACAAAAGCAGCCCCCCAGATGTCAGGTCTTGTCTTAGATATAAATCTGTATGAATGGCAGCTCTGCTCGACGAGTTGCCGTGTAACCAGCGTTGCCACTTTCAAAATGTTGACTTCGTAAGCTCACGAGGGATTTCTGCGCTTATTAAGTCATGTCATCCAGCTCTTAGTCTAGCAATTATGTTTGTCTAAGTTTCAAATATTATTATCGTTATATTTCAAGGCTGATAATCAAATACCAACTTAATTTTAATATTTTCTGATCAATTAATCCCAAATTGATTATGACACTTCTATCTCGCGACTGCTACCAAAGAGAACTCAGTCAAAAAAATTTAATTTATTTTTTTTATATTTTGTAAAATCTGCATAAATCTGTAATGAATTTAAAAAATCTGTATAAAATCTGTATTTTGCATGAAATCTGTATACGCATGTAAAAATCTGTATAATACAGATCTGCCTCTGACTCAAACATTTATCTGCATTTATCTGGGTCTACTACATATACACAAGGAAATTTAGACCGGGCGTAATTTTCAATGAGCAAAAAAAAATCTCACCACCTATCGTATAGAGGCCGAAACCTGGGTTGAAAATCTGATTAGTTAGTATGTCTGCAGACCCTGTCAGCTTGGAGCGAAATCAATTTTCAGTCCAGCAACGCCATCTCACGGCATCACATTAAACATATCATGTCAATTGTGTGCCCTGCTATTCTGGCGCGTACGAATGTGACATTTCTCTCCCGTACTTATATGTATGAGATTAAATGCGGACTCACCTGAGGGCGATAAAACTGGCAACCTGGCAGAGTTGCCAGGTTATTTTTACAAAAATCTGTCAATGCTCAAAAATTTATCTGGATTTGTCTGGCTTTACTATATACAAGGAAATTTTTGACGGGCTTCATTTTCAGTGAACAGAAAATAGGTCTCCCACCCAAGGGGCAAATCACTCTAAGCTCTAGACAATCTCATACTAATAAACTCATGTAGTTCCAAAATAATCTTCTCTAATCTCATTTAATCCCAACTAGTCTAGATAAGTTTGGGTAATTTAAAACTAATCCTACCTAGTTTTGCCGAATATTGTTTGAAGTGTAACTGTCATTCGAGCTCCCACGCAGAGATGCCATTTATACAGATTTATCTGTATTATACAGATTTTTTCATGCGCATACAGATTTAATACAGATTTCTCTAATTTAATACAGATTTATACAGATACCACAAAAAGTAAGAAAGAAATAATGAAACTTTTCCGTCTGAGCGTGTTTGATTGCCCATATTAAAATGAAAATGTTTTCGTGGAGCTGTTTAATGATGAACGCTGAAATACATTTATATCATAATTTGATAATTTCCAAGTCATCATTTTTAAACGAAAAAAGTATATGGATTTACAATTCAATTGTGGTTGATAACAAAAAAAATTAAATTTCGTCGTTGAATGTTCTTGTCAGCACGGCAAGGACTTACGATATAAAGGAATGCTGCTTGCATCTGCCATTCTATAACAATAATCTAATGGAATAACATCTTTAAACATCATTTTATTTCCGAAATTTCCTTTCATTAGTGAATACAGATAAATACATATTTTTTATACAAAGCAATATTATATATATTCTATGAAAATATCTGGCATCTCTGCTCCCACGTTTACAGCTTCTTATGTCAAAATAATGCTTTTCCAGATCTCGGCTAAACTTCTCTAATCCCATTCTAATCCAGCGAGATCCCTGCTAAACTTTTTTATTCCCGGTAAAATTTGTTTGAGTTCAGACAAAGTTTAGAGTGATTTGCCCCTTGTCTCCCACCTATTGTATAGAGGCCAAAACCGTAAAGATCTAGCAAGATCTGACAAAATCTAGAAAAATCTGGAAAATCTGTGAAAATTTGGAAAATTTGGCAAAAGATCTGCATAGTTCGGGTGTCTGGCGATGCGAGAAAAATATGGCATTTGCCAGACAAATCTGCAACCTGGCAACGCTGCGTGTAACCAAACCACAGTTCAAAGGATGTCAGGCATTATTTTTCATAAATCTGTGAAAAACATTCTGTTCAAAAGCTTTGCATGTTTTCTATCATTATGTATAATTGCCACAATTACTCCAAAATGAAATGTCGAGGGACTACTTGTTTAGAGGAGATACTTTCAGAAATGTTAATTTGAAAAATATATTATTGAACCAAGTTGAATGCTCCATTCATTATTTTTGGTAATTTTCGCACAAAAAATTGAGATCAACGTTACCACCGCAGAAAAAAAATTTCCACCACTGCTGCTGTGATTTTTCAAATGAATTTCTGTCAAATCGCTAGGATTTTTTCAAATACTTTACCATTTTAACGATTTTTTATAAAAACGGGAAATAACAATAAAAGTACAAAATATAAACGGTACTCGATCGCTATATATTCTAGTGCTCGACAAATCAACATTACACTTGCCTCTGTTCACAAAAATGTTCATCCGATATAACATAACCTTACCCAATTACACACATTTCTGAAGATTTTTCATATTTAATCGTGGTTTACGTTAAAAAAAAGTAGTAGTATAAAATTTGAAATTGAGTTTCTCCTACTCCGAGTTTAATTAGATTCTCGGTTCCATTTTTCATTGGCAGGTGTCGCTACCGGCAAATCAGCTTGTGGAGGCGCTGCTTGTTTAAGGATGATACTTTCAGCAAGAGCTGTCAAATCGGAAGGCAAATTTTTAAATTAATTTTTAACTCCACTTTTTCAACGATTTCTTATAAAAACGGGCAAATTCATTTGTAGAATCATAATAAAAATTGAAGAAAAAGTTTTTCCTCTTACAATCTCATTTGATATTTCATCTTACGATTTCTTTTTAAATATCAATCAAACATTTCGCGGAAAGTTACTAAAAATTAATTATCGATTTTTAACCGTATTTTCACACCTTTCTGTATGTTAGTATTCGATTCATAGGAAAAAAAACCGTCATTTTTTCGAATCTTCAAGCCAAATCTGAAAATTATCATCATCGCTTAGTTCAAAGCTCGCGCAGAAGAGTTGACTGGATAATTCAATTGAAAACATATATGACTGATGATTCCTGGTTTCAAAAATCGGATCTAGAACGGCAATTGGCATTTATTCGCAAAACTGAAATGTAGAGGGGCTGCTTGTTTAGAGATAATACTTTCAATAAAAGATGTCAAATCGGTAGGAAAATTTTCAATTACTTCACCTTTTAAACTAATTCTTTCAAAAACGAGCAAATTCATTTGAAAAATCATAGTAGAAGTTGAAGAAAAAGTTTTTACTCTGCGGCGGTAATGTCGATCTTAATTTATTGTGCGAAAACTAAATTACCCAACCAACCAAAAGTTCCACAATTACTTCAAAAGTCCACTTTCTTGCTGCTTAAAAGTACACGCGGAACTTTAGAGAAATTGAAAGTACAGATCAAGTTCCGCGTGAACTTTCTAGCTGCTTAAGAAAACACGTGGCAATTTTTGATAAATCGAAGTACAGAACAAGTTCCGCGTGATCTTTCTCGCTGCTTAAGAGTGCACGTGGTACTTTTAGCAACTTGGAAGTACAGTACAAGTTCCGCGTGAACTTTTTCGCTGCATAGAAGCTGAACAGTGTATTCTAGAAGCAACTTAGAAGTTCGTTCCGCTGCGTCGCGCGAACTTTCAAGTGTGGATAATTACTTAAAAAATGGGCTGCTTAGAATGCTATTGATTAACTTTGAGAGCTGCTTAAGCCAAATCAGTCCCTTTTATCCGAACTTTTGGTTAGTTGGGTAAACTTTTTTTAATACCACTTTTCTAATGCCTGGAAAGCTTTCGAAAGAATTTTTCTTTTCTTGGTCCCATTTTTCATTGGCAGATGTCACTACCGGTAATTCGGTTTCGCGACAATGTGCACACTTAGAAATTTTCGCAGAATTCGGTAATATTTTACCGAATTTTCAACAGCTGACCGTTCGGTAATTCAATTGATTGCTGAGCGTTCGGTAATGGAAATTTTGTTGACATGTCAAACGACTACCGAACATTCAGTAAATGCAGTAGTGTCAGCTTACGGATTGTTCGGTAATTTTTTTTGTTTTGGTTGAAATTAAAATCTAAAATTAATTTAAAAGGTTTTCGGATTTTCCAAATAAATAAAACTTTTCATTCATCGATTACGCTTTTCTATTTTGGAAATGTGTTTTTCATGATTTTTCACTGCAAAGTGTGAAAAAATTTTGTTGCAGTCGTGGCTACAGTTTCATTTCCCAATAAAGATTCGAAAAAAAGAAAAAAAAATTATCAGTTGTTGCCGGTGATATGTTCACCACGTAAAAAAAATTGAATTAAAATTTCAAACGCTGACTTCATGTACCAGAGCCTTCCAACACACTGCACAATCTATCGAGTCCACCAGGAATTGACCTCGAACGATAAGTGTTGGCAATAATGGACATACCGTTATGAAATCATCCTCTGCCTATGAGCATACAAAAGAATTTGAATAACTTTAATATTTCGAAAACATGTGCATCTATACCTCATTCCATTCGACAAGCCCCTTTAGAGGATTATTTCTTGCTTTTTCATTCTGCTTCGTTTTTTTCGATCCTCGAGAAGGATTTTTCAATCGAACGATTGCCAGTGCTCGAATAAAATCTAGTAAGATAAAGAAGAACGATTTAAAATGATTAATAATATCATTTGACGTAACTTATAACTATACCATCTTTCAAATTCTTGAAGCATTCGTTGTGCTGCTCCAAATTTTTTTTTTCATATATTGGCCAAACCTCAGTGAACATTTTGGACTCAGGTTTCAATTTTCTAAAATCACTTATGATCTACAAAAAAAACTTCTTAAACTCAAATCTGGCAAAATGCGAAAAATATTACCAATTCACCATCATAGGCTGTGAATACGGGAAGGTCCAGCATAATGTCGTATATATTGCCTTGACATCGGGATTGCTGACGAACGATAAACGTTTTGGTCCATCTTCACTGGATAAAACAATTTTTAAGAATGATTTCAATTTCACACTTTAAAATTCTCAAAATGGTTCCTGTTTGACAGTTAATTTTCGTTGAATTTTATATTTACCGAAGTTCGGTAATCAAAAATTATTTTACAGTGCGGACTGTATGTTTTTACCGTACTCGGCGACTATTCATATTTACCGAATCATTTGCGTTTTTATTTACAGAATTCTGTAGAAAAATGTGCGTGCAACTGAACGTACTGTAAAAATTTGCATAATTTTTGTAAACTAAATTTCGTATACCGGAAATTCGGTTATTTCTTATGTTTACCGAAAGTTTTCGTCAAAGAAATTACCGAACAGCGAAATAAAATCTTAGTGTGTGCCAATGAACAAAGGCGTATTCATGCATTCCTACACACTCAATTTCGGATTTTCAGTTCGGTAATATTTTTACTGGAAAATTCGTTATTTTTATCAAAATTACCGATTAGTCTGCTGTTCTTATAAAAATTGACGTATTCAGCATATTTTGTTACCGAAATTCAGTTCTTCAAAAACATGTACTGAAAATTTGACAATTATCTACCGAACTGTCTTCACTTTGAAATTATTCGGTAAATTTAATAGAAATCGTGCTGGTCGATCAGTAATTTATCGACTTTAAGCGAATTGTTCGGTAAAGAGTACCGAATCAATTTGTAAAACGCAAGCACATAGCACGCCATATTGGTTTCTGTATACTGTGATCGAAGTGAGTAAAATGGAATATATATTGAGCCAAATCCAATCTTTTATGTATCGTTATTCGAACTATTCAGTAAGTAATATGATTTACCTTCTAACATTTCAGTTTTACAATGAATGGATGCAATCACTTGTTTTTTTCTGTCGAAAGGCAGTTTCCGGTTATGTAGAAGACCTTGGACACCATGTCTCTTCACATATCCGAATTCGCGATTTACGTCCTGACGCTACATTACGACTGTACATTTTCGAAATGTAATATGCGTTATAGTCGGTTCTGGTCTTTAAAAAGACATATTTTGGATAAACATCCCCGAGAACCGCAATTTCTCGTGAATTCTCCGTCATTTCAATCTGCATTTGAATATGCGGAACTAGCGGATAATGAGTCAGTAGATTCAATTAATGAAGACACTAAACATACTGAAACGGATTAAATTAAAAATTCTCGTGGCGCGAAAGAAACAAAGGATGCAGATCTAGAAAAAATAAACCCGTTAAACGGTTTTATTCAGTGGTTAAAGGTAAATAACTGTATTTTTTGTTTTTTAAATTCCGTCTTGTTAATACCATCACAAAGAACGAATATAATATTAGTATTGATTAATTACGCAGTTATATCTGTGCATTTATATGTGTTATTCCAGGTTGATGACCCGTTTCCTGAGGTTAATTACTATAACCCGATACTACTTTACAAAGCTGAAGGAGGGGCTATTATATGGCGCGATCTTAAAGTTCCAGTAGAGGGAGATATTCCGTACTGCTTTGGATAGCTGTGCCAGTGTTTTGAAGTATTCAACTGTGAAAGCCATCCTGCACACACTTAAAACCATTTCTTGAGCTCGGCATAATAAAATGCCGAAACTGATCAGCAACACGTAAATTTGCTGATTACTCAGTAATCAATACGCATGTTTCTGAGCTTCGTTAAATGCTTTCACTGATATTTCGGTAAAATGCTTCACTTTGCCGAAATTTGGCATAATTGCTGAATTTATCAGTAAACAACAGATATGCCGACATCAGCAGAGACGTTTGCCGAGATTTCGGAATATGCGCTAGCTGTTGCCGAGATTCAGCACGACAGCTGTCATTTATTGCCGCTTCGCATTGTGCGATTATTTTCTAATGAAATTCTCGAGTGAAAAAATGGATAATCTTCGAAGAAGCGTGGAACCACTTGCAAGTAAAAATATTGAATAAATATAGTGACATGTTTCGCTTTATAAAAAGCGTCTTTATCAGAGCACTCGCGATTATAAGGGAAAAACACCCCACACGGGTCTCAAAGCGTCCTCGAGACAAAACTTTGGGGGATATGCGAAAAAATAACCCAATGCATGGAATAATTCAATAGATCAAGGTAAGTTTATTTGAACAATACCTTATATGCATCATTAAATATTGAACATTTTTGTAAGCCAAAAATCAATATATATTTTTATTTTCATATTTCCAGCTCGACTCAAGGTGGCCGCATCTGGAAACGCCACTTTTTATTTATGCTACATGTTTTCAGGTAGGCTTTAAGCACTATTGGCAACAAATTTGTAAGCCTCCTTTAAGTGTTAATAAAATGAATTTTGTATCCTGAATGGCGTGTTTATAATGTTGAGAAAATACAAACAAAATTAATTGACTAGATTTTTAATTACTGATGATTCGGTAATTTATTTTTTACATTTTTTCGTCTTATTGGATTGCCGAATATTCAGTGAACGTTTCACTGAGTAAACAGTAAATCTTATGCTGACGATTTCGGCAATATTTGACGTTTGTCAAATTTTAGGATGCCGTAATCAGTAATTTTATGTTTGCCGAGATGATTGCTGATTACTCGGCTGTGCGAATCTCGGCATTTTTTTGCCGAGACTCAGCTAAAAAATTTAAGTGTGCAGATAAACTGTTTTGTTTATTCATTATGAACACTTTATATGGTATTGGAACTCTGAATACAACGGGTGAAAACTTTCGCCGAAGCTATGAGATGAAAGAAAATTAAAGGTAAAAACCAAAAATAAAACGGACGTAGTGCAATTAGTTGTTCAAGATATTTTTTTCCGAAATTTCAAATGAAATAATTTAATCATTCAAAATTAATTTTCTGCTGCACTGAACTGTAAAAAATTACTGATTCAATTAGTTGGTTTAACCGCTGATTCGGTAATTTTTCAACGTAAAACAAATGCTGATTAAACAGCAATATTTACTGAATCCTCATCAACATTTGCTGACCAGTACAGTTAAAAATGACAATTCGAACAAACTTCAGTTTTACTGAACGTTCGTCAAATAATAAATTACTGAACAGATTACCGTACGTTCAGCTGTGTAAAAGTCGGTAAAGAAAACTAAGTGTGTAAGTTCGATTATAATACATCGATAATAAAAACGCACTGAACTGCAAGAAACATTTTCTTCACTCAAATGTTTGAAAACTAAACGCTTACTCTAATGTATGAATAAATGATATACTGACGGTTCTAGTTTATGAGTTTGAGTAGTCTCAACTCAAAGAGCGTGTACAGTCATAACATGAAGCATGTTATGTCGTAATACTATCGAAACTGTGTTTGTCTCTGACATTTTTTCAGATTGATGGCTTAGTCTTAGCCTACACAAAACCGCAAAACAAAATAATTTTAAGTACATTTCACCCAATTCGTTCAATTACCTAATTTAGGTAAAGTTGCTCTAGGTAGTTTCCGTTAGGTACATGCAAAAAATACCTAAAGATGAGTTATATTTACTATTTACTTAATTTTAGGTTGATATGGTTTACTTAATTTTATCTTATTGAACAAAATTCTCGCTGTGGTTTTGCTTTCGGTATTTTGTCAAATGTGTTTCTATGATTTTCAATATTCTGCACAGATTTTAAAAGTCAGTTGTTTTTCAAAGAAGGACAATTTTTACAGAAGTAAACAAATCGAGTTTCACTATCCTACCTATGAATGCTTCAAAATCCTACAATTTTGTTTAAAAATTCGTATTCTGCAAAAATCTCCATCTTAGTAATACAAAAAACTATATAGGGAGAAACCGACGACACGACCAGGCACTCCGAAGGAAAATCGGAATAAAATGTGTTCGTGAGCGATTTACCGTCAGTTACCGCAAATATAGCGACCCCTTGTTAATGATAAAAATGAAATTCTGAAGCAACACTGTTCTGGTTGCTATACAACATAGTTACCAAGGTACCCTAGAAATAAAAATAAACAAATAAATTGAGAAAGTTCTTCTGAATTCGAATATCGCAATTGCTTCTGTGAAGTTTTGAAGATTATTTAAAATATTTCTCATAACAGATTTATAATTTCAGTTTGACCAGATGGTGGTGTTTTGGAAGAGCCTACAAGCTTTTTAATTTAGTAAGCTTTCAAATATGAATCTCCAGAAAATATACGAAATCTAGCTGTGTATATACCAGATTTCGCTCTGGAGCTCTACATAAACTTCGACTGCGAACTTCACTATAAATATATTCGATATTTTGACGAAGTTACCATTTAATTGTTTCCTGATAAGAAATGAAGAGAGCGTGTATAAAACAGCCCAAGAATACGGCCGGTTACTCTCTCAAATTGTTATCTGCCCATAGAATAAATATAGATTCTACTATGACACGACCGACCGCAGTAAAATGCCCATTCATTTATTTTTCAATAAAAAACTAAAAATAGTTGTTGCAAAGGTATTTAACTTTACATCTCGTTCATGGATGTTCTGTTTGTACAAGTACCGTGTGTTTGAATACCGGTGAATTATCTTAAGTATGACTCGCAAAACTTTTAATTCTGTCATATCAAAATTACTTCTTCACTAAGAATCTTGGTGAAGTTAATCTAAGTCGTCTTAATCGTTTTAATTTTTCGTCATATTTTCCCTGTATGAGTTTTTATTGATATTTTGTAGAATTGGTAACCATATAAGCTAACCATTCAAATTAAACCCATAATACATTCATAATTGCAATTTCGTATTCTTCCTTTGCGACATACAATAGAACCGTGGTGAAATACTTATTGATTTGTTTTGTTCTATTCAATTTTTTCAATTGAACAACAAACGTAACCAAGGATATTGTTATACTAGAATCAACAGTTTATCAACCTGGGTTGCCAGTTCCAAACATATTTACCAAGATCTCATTTTGACATTACGAGTTACTGAGGGGTAGTTAAATTTACGATACAGTTTTAAAAGCGAGTAGCAGGTCGTGTCGTCGGAGAAACTATCATTCCATTTGTTCACGCAAATTTCGCCCTCCTTGTTCCATGCCAACAAACAGGGCGATACTACACTAACTTTTTTATCTTTATTTTAGATGATTTCCGAACCTTTTATTACTAGAAATAGTAAGGGAGACAATAAAATTACTCGCAGATTTGTCTTAGTCGCAAAAACCAGTCAATTTTATGAAACATGCGCAAGGGCGTATCTTTATAATTCACAAAGGAAGCATAAAAGTAAACAAATAAAAAAGGGCGAAACTCTGTTTTTGTTGATTTATTTAGTGGATTAGATTTTTTATCGTGACGTCACAAATGAACAAGCATTCATCCCTGACAGTTCAGCGGTACTGTTTACAGACAAGCTTAAACAAAAATCGAGGAACACGTCATAAACAATCATCTTTACATTATCTTCATCTTCCAAAAAACTTCACGCAGAAAACAATTATTTTAAATTTTAATATATTACACTTCGACTTCAAAGATATTTTATTTTGAATCAGTGCTTACTTTTATTTTCCTTTGATTCAAATACATTTGATATTAACATCAAAGCAAATTATCACAAGAAATAAATAAAAGAAACATTAAATTAAATATATTGTGCTTTGAATTCAAATATATTTCATTTTTACCTGAATTTCATTTCTCTTGGAATCAAATACAATTTTTATTTGATTCGAAGCAAATTAATTTTGTTTCTAAAATCGGACTTTCGTGCGACTGTGTGTAGATTCAATGATGGATTTTTTTGAAGTCAAGAAATTATTAATTGAAAAGAATGTTAATAGTTATTGTAAATTAAATTTTGATTTATTGTGGAATGCATTTTGTTTGCTCAGCTGAGTACGGTTGCGGTATTGATTCCTCTTCTTCCTTTCGTGCAATAATTTACAAAAGCTCTACTAAGAAACCGTTCTCTGGAATGAATACAAATGTAATTTTTCATAATCTTACTTTCCTATGAAAGCACTAACTATAGTATCGCACAATTCAAACGATTTCAATAGTGCAGATAGTTTAAATTCGTCAACTGCTTCGAAAGTTATTACTTCCGTACATTTTCCGTTTGAGTGATGTTTGATAGACTCAGTATGTTTGCTTCAGTTTAATGCAACATATTTAATTCAAATACATTTAATGTACTGTAAATCATTTAAATTATTGATCTGTTCCAAAAAAATTTTGAAACTTGAATTTATATCTCAATATATTTGAATCTAATATACATTGCTACACTTAGATAGATTCAAAAAGAGTTTTATTTGACTCAAATTTTAATTCGAAAATATTTTTCTTTAATTCAAACAATTGTTTGAAGTTGACTTAAAGACTCAATATATTAGAATCTAATGTGTCCTATTTTTCTGCGTGTAGTAGACTCAGACAAATCCAGATAAATTTTTGATCAGAGGCCAATTAAAAAAAAAATAACCTGGCAACTCTGTATTAGCCAGATAAAATCTAAGACAAGACCTGACATCTGGGGGGGCTGCTTTTGTTCCAAAATGGACCAGTTTCTGATTGGCTGATTTTGATGTTACCACCTGCACATTGTGAAAAGAAAAAACTTTTGCAGGGTGCGCGAGCAATGATGCCAAGTATAAAGAAAATCAGAAAACATATTTATTAAAATGTATAATTTTAGCTCACCAATGAAAATGAAAATTTTCGGAGAATGTTTCACATTTTTTTCAATCTCATTGGTAATAAATGTTTATAGTGGCAGGACTGTGTAATTAAAATAGGCATCAAGCCGTTTTTCTTTTTAGTGAATTAAAGGTAACCAAAAAATATTTGTTAAATTACTGTAAACTCGAAAGTGTGTTTAGTTTCACGAGAAGAATGAACTGTTGTGTTCCACACTGTGATCGCATTAAGCATTTCTATCCAAACCTGACTTCTTCCGGTTTCCAAAAGATCCGGTAATACGACAACAAAGGATTCGATTTTGCGTTCAACAAGAGATTTTTCGTGTTTTGTCATCAAAGCTCAAATAATTGTTTTCAAGCATTAATATATAATAAAGAAATGCTTTCACCAAAACATGTTTTATGTTTATTTCAAATCAAAAACCTAAATTCTAAAAATTTATATGTAATATTTTTTTCCTAGTTATTAAAAAATCTGTAAATATGGCTACACTGTAGCCGATACGTTGGTATTTATTCCACAGGGTGAAAATGACGAGAAGGATGATTCGGAAGGAAAAATAAGAAGCCAGTTGTCAGGTCTTGTCTTAGGATAAAATTGGAAACCTGGAAACGCTGGTTACACGGCAACTCGTCGAGCAGAGCTGCCACTTATACAGATTTATATGAATAATAATGATTTGACAGCTTTTACTGAAAGTAGGGTAACAGTAGAGTGCCTATTGAAGAATCCAATCAGCGTGGTCACCACGAGATGGCGTTATGGTGATTGTTTTGACATATCCCATGCATTTAGAAAAATTTTTGACGAATTTTTCAATTTACTTGAGTTTGAAAGAATGCAGATGGCAAAACCTTACAAATATGGGTAAGAAAAACGATTATTCACGTGTTGTCATCAAACATATGATTTCAAATTGTCCTATAGTCTTGACAATCTCGGATGAAATTTGAAATTTTCAGTTCACATACAGATTTTATTTAGATGATAAAACATGAGTAAATAGACTAGTCATAAAACTTTTGATCATAATTTATCAATTAATCTCAAAATCCAACCCAAAAATCAAAGAATATCCCAGATATGAAAACAGTACCCAACCTCACTTCTTCGAATTTGATATTTCATCTATAAATATCAATCGAACATACCACGGAAAGTTACTGAATCATTAATTATCGATTTTTTTACCAAATTTTCACACGTTTTTGTATGTTAGTATTCGATTCATAAGAAAAAAAAATAAAAACCATGCATTTTGTTCGAATCTTCAAGCAAAATCTGAAAATTATCACCATCGCTTAGTTCAAAGCTCGCCACTCGGGCAGCGCATCGATCGCAAAAGAGTTGGTTGGATTCTTCAATAGGCAATGTCGTGTTAATGATGTTGGCAACAATTCAAAACATTTCATTAGCTTTACATTGAATTGACAGGTCGTTTGCTCGTTTGGAACTGGGAGCTGTCATTCCAAACGAACAGCTGTCGCCACTCTGATTATAGTCACTCTAGGTAACAGAGGTATTTCGGCCACTTCATATATTTTGGCCCTCCTAACAAACTTTATCGATTTCATCGGTTAAGTAAGTCGATGTTAAGTAACTTATTTTGCATCAATTTGAAACTAATCACATTAAAATACTTATTGCAGAAGGGGTACGATTGGCACATTATCGAAAACTGAATTACCTGTAGCGACACCTGCCAATAAAAAATGGAACCAAGAAAAGCAGGATTCTTTCGAAAACTTTCATATCGGCAGTAATAATTTGCAACATTTTTATCGTTTATTCAATAGTACAAATAAATATCAGCAATAAAAGTATACTTGGAGTAGAAGAAAATCGATTTCAAAGTGATTACTATTCCTTTTTTTGGTGTAAACTACAATTCAATATGGAAAATCTTCAGAAATTTTTTTAAGCAGAAACATTATACATATAAATCTGTATGAATGGCAGCTCTGCTCGACGAGTTGCCGTGTAACCAGCGTTGCCACTTGCAAAATGTTGACTTCGTAAGCTCACGTGGGATTTCTGCGCTTATTAAGTCATGTCATCCAACTCTTAGTCTAGCAATTATGTTTGTCTAAGTTTCAACTATTATTATCGTTATATTTCAGGGCTGATAATCAAATACCAAATAAATTTTAATATTTTCTGATCAATGAATCCTAAATTGATTATGACACTTCTATCTCGCCACTGCTACCAAAGAGAACTCAGTCAAAAAAGTTTAATTTATTTTTTTTATATTTTGTAAAATCTGCATAAATCTGTAATGAATTTAAAAAATCTGTATAAAATCTGTATTTTGCATGAAATCTGTATACGCATGTAAAAATCTGTATAATGCAGATAAATCTGTATAAATGGCATCTCTGTTGCCGTTGCCCAGGTTATTTTTTCAAAAATCTGCCTCTGACTCAAACATTTATCTGCATTTATCTGGGTCTACTATATATATATACAAGGAAATTTAGACCGGGCGTAATTTTCAATTAGCAAAAAAAGATCTCACCACCTATTGTATAGAGGCCAAAACCTGGAAAAATTCGTAATATCTTGAAAAAAAAAATTTGATAATCTGGTTAGTTAGTATGTCTGCAGACCCTGTCAGCTTGGAGCGAAATCAATTTTCAGTCCAGCAACGCCATCACACGGCATCACATTAAACATATCATGTCAATTGTATGGGTGCGCAGCCCTGCTATTTTGGCGCGTACGAATGTGACATTTCTCTCCCCTACTTCTATGTATGAGATTCGATGCGGACTCACCTGAGGCCGACATGCTCACAAAAAAGGATGTTGCCAATGATTTGTTAGGGAAATGTGAGAGCTGGATATCTTGTTAATATAATGTCTTTGATGTCTGGCTCAGTGAGCAAAATCTGGTACACGCAGAGAAATTTTTTTGAAATATAACCAAATTTGGGTTTCACGCAACGATTTATTTTGTTAAAATAGTGACAAAAGAAAATCTGGTTTGATATAGAAAATATTGCTGCTTGAAACTACAAAACATGATAATTAATTTTACTCAGTGTGTTAGCTTGTTTCAAACGACATTTTGATAAAAACAACAAATATTTCACTTGTGCGTTCCTGTCAATTTCTTGACAAACAATTTCACAGTGAATTCAATTTGAAAAATTTGTTATGAATGAACGAACTTTAGATAAAGTTAGGAATTGTTGCGCTTTGAATTCACAAACTATTTAGTTGAAATAAATTAGCTTAAATTTAGCTATTTCAACAAACGCTTTTCTTTGTTGAAATCATACATTTTTGTTTGTTTTTAAAAATAAAATGATTTCTTTCAAATTAATTTACAGGGTTATATTTTAAACTACTTTTATTTCGATTTATATTGGTTCAAACATTTCTAGAAAACTTTATCTTTAATTTAGAATATTTTTAAGACTTTTGATCGTTTCGTCATTTCGTTGCTACACGATCGTATTATTTACATGCCGCAGTAAAGCCATGTTTTTATTTTTATAGCATCCGGTGCTCGGTGCTCCATCAGTCCGGTCAAAACAGTGAACCTGCATCAAATATTTTTTGTAAAAAAAAAATGTGTCATGTAATATGATGCAATTTTTTAAAATATACTTAATCATCAATACATACACTTGAATTGTTGGAAACCTCCTAGGAAATGAAAGAAGCAAACTTCTTTCGCGGGAGACAAAAATGCAGTGGTTTATACGCGCGAGAAAAAACATGTTCTGGTTTATATGAAATAAAACTAACACGGTTCATTTAAACAGTAAACTTAGTTGTATTATTACACAAATAATATCATAGATAAATAGAACCAAGTTTTTTCTTGATGTTAAGGTATAGCAGGATTGAGTCAACGAGAACATTGCCGATAACATTAACTCAACTTTGGTTGACATGTAAAAAATTGTTAGTTTATTTCAACAATAAACTCAGCGGGAACAAATATATTTTTGGTTTGGTTGGACCAAAATTTTGATTCAAATAAAACAAAGATCATTGTTTTTGTTGAAGGGAGAAATTGGTTTGTAACAATCATATTCTAGCTTGAAATGAATATAAATCAAATTTTAAAAACTACTAACTGTTTTGTTATTTTAAACATGCTCAATTTCTCTGCGTGTAGTTGCCAGATAAATCTGGCAACCTGGTTATTTTTACAAAAATCTGCCGATGCTCAAAAATTTATCTGGATTTGTCTGGCTTTACTATATACAAGGAAATTTTTGACGGGCTTCATTTTCAGTGAACAAAAAATAGGTCTCCCACCTATTGTATAGAGGCCAAAACCGTAAAGATCTAGCAAGATCTGACAAAATCTAGAATAATTTGGAAAATCTGAAAATTCGGAAAATCTGGCAAAAGATCTGCATAGTTCGGGTGTCTGGCGATGCGAGAAAAATATGGCATTTGCCAGACAAATCTGCAACCTGGCAACGCTGCGTGTAACCAAACCACACACTGAAATGAAAATCTTATTTATATTCATTAGATTTGTCATATGAATCATATGCAGAATATAATTCATAGAAATTATATGGAAACTTATAATATTTATTTAATGTGTACGTCAAATCTAAATGGACGTTATCATAATGAAAGTTATAAAAATATCCCATATAATTTAAATGAAAATCAGATGGAAGTCGTGAATCGTACTGCTTGAAGCTGAAGAAATAGTTGTGTCTCCGATATGCTCCAGACCATTTTTTTTTCAGGAAGTTCCGCATCTCAATGTAATTTTAAACCGCTGACAAGACAGCTCATCCAACTTCGTTCAAGGATATGCGATAACGGACCATGAAATATATATCCGGTACATTTCATTACTCTATCTGTGTAGTAAGATTCATTTTTATTTTCAGTCTCGGGATCACACTTCTCTTTCGCAAATATCATGAGGTGCTCCCTTACCAAACGGAATACTAGTAAAGCTTGAATCCTCAAAGAAAAGTAGTAGTTGGCGATTATCTGCTATTCGTATGAGCTCCATTGAAAGTTATATATATATATATATATATATATATATATATATATATATATATATATATATATATATATATATATATATATATATATATATATATATATATATATATATATATATATATATATATATATATATATATATATATATATATAAATTTTATAAAACTAGTCATATGGTATATATGAACCTATCTAAATAAAATCGAAGTGAATATAATATGCGCTTCATAAATTGTTCCAATTTATGTTGTGCGGATATCTAATAATGGTTATAAGACGCGCCAATCAATTTGATTCAGACTGGAAATTTCATTCGTTATATGGAAATCCTGTAAACGTTAACGTTAAGAAGAGTTTTATGTTTCATAAGATTATCTCATATATTTGACATGATGTTGAACACATCTTGTAACTATTATTGGAAATGCTAATAGTGCAAAATCATTAGAATATCATATAATGTGAAAAAGAAAATTTAGCTCAGTGCAGTTCAAAGGATGTCAGCATAAATCAAATAAACATAGATTTCCCAGTGTAATAGTAATATAGTTGAGCAACCCGTGACACCAAAAGCACCGTCTGGTGGAGAATGGGTGCGTAAATGCTCCTAAAATGCATGCAAAAAGTTGCCTGCGCATTTAACACAACCACAGTAGCTAATGGAAAAAAGTACACCCGTTTGTCACTAGAGGTGCCCAGTAAATTCGAACATCGGACGCATCGTGCACGAAAGCTTTTGATTGCGTTTCGAGCTTACATAGTGTATCGGTAGAACAAAAGAGTGAAGATATACCAAAGCAGAGAGCGGATGTCTGATACTCAGGAGAGATGCGATATATCGAGGTTTGGATTTCCAACCCCGAACATAGGGCAAGAGTTTTTCAGGCCCTAAGAGGCGAATGACCTTAACGGTAAAGCCTCTATGATCAAAACAAAATAGCGTTTAACACTCCTTCACACCCTATCGGGGAGACGTCGGCTCGAAAATTCCTTGTTTGATGTTTCCTCGCTCTGTTTCTCTAGCGATACATAATGTAAAAATAAAGCTTTCTTAGTTAGACGCGGTTGATGCAAATGGTGCAGAATTGTCCGATGACGGGCCGATGGAAGCGCTACGATCGGCCCCATATCGTGCTCAATCGGTCCGATAATCGGGCCGATGATCGGACCGATACGGGCCGATGATCGGACCGATACGGGCCGACAATTTTCATAGGGTAGTGTCACCGTACAGTGAGAAATCTATGTTTATTTGATTTATGATGTCAGGCAGGGATGTCAGGTTCACAGATTAATCTGTGTTTCACAGATTTTGAGTTTTCTGCACAGATTTTAAAACTGACACAGATTTTCACAGATTTTTGAAAATGGTCACAGATTTTCACAGATTCTTGAATAAATCACAGATTTTCACAGATTTTGGAAATCAAGTTCAGTTTAGCTCCAAAAAGTTACAGCGTGTTGGTTGTGAGACCTTTTTTTTCAGATTTTAACAGATTGGTTTTGGATTTGACCACAGATTTTTGAAAATATGACCTGGCATCTCTGATGTCAGACATTATTTTTCATTAATCTGTGAAGAACATTCTGTGCGAAAGCTTTGCACGTTTTCCATAATTATGTATAATCGCCACAATGACGCCAAAATGAAATATCGAGGGACTACTTGTTTAGAGGAGATACTTTCAGAAATGTTAATTTGAAAAATATTATTGAACCAATGAATTTCTGTCAAATCGCTAGGATTTTTTCAAATACTTTACCATTTTAACGATTTTTTATAAAACGGGTAAATTCAATTGAAAAATGAATTAGCAGTGGTGGATTTTTTTTTTCTGCGGTGGTAACGTTGATCTCAATTTTTTGTGCGAAAATTACCAAAAATAATGAATGGAGCATTCAACTTGGTTCAATAATATTTTTCAAATGCCGGAAATAACAATAAAAGTATAAAATATAAACGGAACTCGATCGCTATATATTCTAGTGCTCGAGAAATCAACATTACACTTGCCTCTGTTTACAAAAATGTTCATCCGATTAACATAACCTTACCCAATTTCACACATTTCTTAAAATTTTTCATATTTGATCGTGGTTTACGTTAAAAAAAGTAGTAGTATAAAATTTGAAATTGAGTTTCTCCTACTCCGAGTTTAATATGATTCTTGGTTCCATTTTTCATTGGCAGGTGTCGCTACCGGCAAATCAGCTTGTGGAGGCGCTGCTTGTTTAAGGGTGATACCAGAGATGCCATTTATACAGATTAATCTGTATTATACAGATTTTTACATGCGCATACAGATCACAAAAATGTTCATCCGATATAACATAACCTTACCCAATTTCACACATTTCTGAAAATTTTTCATATTTGATCGTGGTTTACGTTAAAAAAAGTAGAAGTATAAAATTTGAAATTGAGTTTCTCCTACTCCGAGTTTAATTTGATTCTTGGTTCCATTTTTCATTGGCAGGTGTCGCTACCGGCAAATCAGCTTGTGGAGGCGCTGCTTGTTTAAGGATGATACCAGAGATGCCATTTATACAGATTAATCTGTATTATACAGATTTTTACATGCGCATACAGATTTAATACAGAGTACAGATTTCTTACAGATTTCTTAAATTTAATACAGATTTATACAGATTTCACCAAAAGTATTAAGGAAAAAAATAAACTATCTATTAGTATTTGAGCTATCTATTAGTATTTGATTGCAATGATGAGATAAACGTTTAGGAATCAACGTACAAATCACTTTTTAAAATATATATTTTTTGTGCAGATATTTAATTAAGAATACTGAAATCCATTTATATTAAAATTTGCAACTAAATTTAACCTAAAATATTACCTGACTTTACGTTGCATATTGGGTTTTGGAAATCCATCTCAACTTATGGAGTGAACATTTTCAAATTAGACAAGTATATGGCACTATAATTCAATTGTTGATGATAGGAAAAAACTATAAAATTTCGTCGTATAATATAAGATATGAAATTTAATCTACCACTCTATAACCATAATCTATTGTGATAACACCTTTTAACATAATTGTATTGTAGAAATTCCATTTTATTAGCGAATACAGATAAATACAGATTGTTTATACGAATCAATACAGATTTTCTATGAAAATATCTGGCATCTCTGGATGATACTTTCAGCAAGAGCTGTCAAATCGGCAGGCAAATTTTTAATTGCTCCACCTTTTCAACGATTTCTTATAAAAACGGGAAAATTCATTTGTAAAATCATAATAGAAGTTGAAGAAAAAGTTTTTCCTCTTACAATCTCATTTGATATTTCATCTTACGATTTCTTTTTAAATGTCAATCAAACATTTCGCGGAAAGTTACTAAAACATTAATTATCGATTTTTTACCAAATTTTCACACCTATCTGTATGTTAGTATTCGATTCATAGGAAAAAAACCGTCATTTTTTTTCGAATCTTCAAGCCAAATCTGAAAATTTTCATCATCGCTTAGTTCAAAGCTCGCGCAGAAGAGTTGACTGGACAATTCAATTGAAAACATATATGACTGATGATACCTGGTTTCTAAAATCGGATCCAGAAACGGCAATTGGCATTTATTCGCAAAACTGAAATGTAGAGGGGCTGCTTGTTTAGAGATAATACTTTCAATAAAAGATTTCAAATCGGTAGAAAAATTTTCAATTACTTAACCTTTTAAACTAATTCTTTCTAACTGCTTATGTCGAATGTCCAAATCATAATGAAAACATGGTAGAGTGTCGATAGTATCTACCCATCCAGTATATGACCTGTATTGAAGAACATTCCGCCGTATCCAGCTGGCCGAGTGACCTTCTAATGTAGTCCTGACGAACTTTTCATTCCATGTTTGAATGGAATACCGACGTTCAACGAATTTCATTGTTGTTATGTCTCTTCGGTGTTTCAATGGCATTATACCACTGATAATTGATTATACCATTCATTATGCAATCTCACGGGACCGAAATGATACAACATCTAAAGTAGTGGAGCAGACTCTGCTACGCAAGTATCCTAATGCTCATCTACTTGCGACTGACGGTTCCAAAAGCAAGACGGACGTGGGATACGTCGTAGTTGACGAGCAGATGCGAACCATCAGCGCAACGAAATTGCCTAATCAAGTGTCTATATTCCACGCTGAGCTCCTGGCCTTGAGGAAAGCTGCCGAAATCATAGCTACATTGGAGACAGCAGAATATGTCGTTCTAACAGATAGCTTGAGCAGTTTAACTAGTCTGTCCAACAAGAGAATACATTCATACCAATCTCAGGTGTGGTTCGAAATCAAACACCTCGTTGATAAAATTGAAAGTAAGGGATCATCAATAACGTTCATGTGGGTTCCATCACATACAGGTATACCACTGAATGAAGCAGCGGATATAGCAGCCAAATCAGCAAATCAAAATGGTGAACTTGAAACATTTAAATTCTCAAGCATCGATTTAAAGTTTCCGGTACACGCGCGAGCTGTATCCAGTTGGCAACGGGATTGGAACACCGGTACAAAAGGCAGGTTCTGCTTCGCAATTATTCCAACAGTCTCAACATCAGCGTGGTTCAAGGATGGCGGATTTAGCAGACGAGAAGTTGTCATTATATCAAAACTCATAAGCAACCATTCAAGACTACCGGCACACTTGTTCAGAAACAACATCATAGACGACGGCATCTGTCAATGTGAAGATGCACTTGGTACACCAGATCACTTACTGTTTCATTGTAGACTGTACGAAGACAACAGGAGAGTTTTTTGGAGAACGATCGTCGATATAGGCGCGATACCTGATTTGGAACTCATTCTAAAGAGGATGGATCCTAGACTGATGTCGGCAATTGTGACTTTTTTTGAAGACTCGAAAATAGATCTATAAGAAACATAGAAGTATATAAGTTTAACTTGGCCAAACTATGGTAACAAGAGGCCAGTAGGTTTAATAAAATAAAAAAAAAATAAATAAACTAATTCTTTCAAAAACGAGCAAATTCATTTGAAAAATCATAGTAGAAGTTAAAGAAAAAGTTTTTACTCTGAGGTGGTAATGTCGACCTTAATTTATTGTGCGAAAACTAAATTAAACTTTTTTTAATACCACTTTTCTAATGCCTGGAAAGTTTTCGAAAGAATTTTTCTTTTCTTGGTTCCATTTTTCATTGGCAGATGTCACTACCGGTAATTCGGTTTCGCGGCAATGTGCCAAAGGTGTATTCATGCATTCCTAAGTTCGCTTATATTGCACAGTTCCCACCAAATCGAACTGCACAGTATGAAAGTGTGCTGGATCAGAAGTGTGATTATAACTGCAACTCTGTATAAAATGTTCAAAACGACCTATGTAATAATAAGAGATTCTCTTTGATTACTTTCTCTTTTGATTATTACGGCACTCTTAGCAATTATTTACCGATAATAATAACTAAAGCTATCATCTTTTAATCTGCTCTGGAGAAATTACCGAAAAAAGGAGGAATGTTTCGCAATAATCGAAAGAGAAAGTAAACAAAGAGAAACTCTCAATGTCACATAGGTCGTTTTGAACATTTCATACAGAACTGCTCTGTACTGACAGAACTCTGACGTCTATAACGACAACACAATCATATGGTTGTGTTTTTTCTTTTTTGCTCGTTGTCAAATTTGTAAGCAGGGTTGCCAGTTTTGAAGATATTGAAGAAAGCTGCATAGAAAAATTATTCTTTTCGTTGATTTTCTCAACTTTTTTTCGGCAACCATGATTGAGCAGAAAAGATTGTGGTTAATGAACTGTGTCAAAAGTTCAGCTTTGAAAGCAATCACCAATAATACTCCGATAATGAAAACGCACTGAAGTGCAAGAAACATTTTTTGTCGTGAATACGACTTACTTTACTATGGGGCGCCTTTTCAAAATTTACCCTCTGAGAGAGTGATAAGTTTTTGATCGTGAATATCTCTTGTTGTATCTAACGTATCAACATAATTTTTGCTACATTCCATCGGAAATATGATCACAATTTTATGATAAAATATTCAGTTGTGTAACACAATCTCAAATAATTCAAAATTAAACTTTTCTGAAATGTTTGGTATAAACGAGTATCAAAGAGGATAATTCATAAGGCGCGTTTGCCTTTCTCGTATTTTGAAAGCTCATAGCTCAGTGATCTGTGAAAGGATTTATATAATCTAACTACCAATAGAATCAAAATTTTTCAACTTAAACGTGTATAGCAACAGCGTTGAAGTATTTCAATAGTACACTATTGAATAACCTGTCTCATTTGACCCATGTCAACACCAGCCAATCAGAACGTGTTCTGAGAAAAAGAACAAAATACAGCCTGAGAAAGAGAACAAAAACAGTGCTTAATAGCTTAGTAAGTTCCACAATTTGGTCCTTCTGAAAGGCAGGAATGAATCCCGTATAGCATCCTGATAGTTTCTTTCAATGAAATGAAAATCCGAAATGAAATAATCGAACTACAAACGAAATCACGTAAAAAGAAACTTCTTAACAAAAATTGGATCAGTTTGGATTCTATCGCCACTGCGAGCAGATGTATTGTGTGTCGTTTGCAAAGCTAGTTTCACTTCTGACAAGAGCGATTACGTCACAGCTGCCAGTCGTTTGCATTCGTGAAAAAACAACGAGAAGAGGACAACGGTGGGGAACATCACACAAAATCAGCCGTTCTAATGGCTCTAAAAGTTTTCTAAAAAACTATGAGCATTTCTTCTTCACAAATCGAAGGTAAATATTCTCAATTTAGTGCAAATCTAGAACAGTTTGATTAGATTTGTGCACTTTTCGCTGTGTGAAATTTACAGTAATCGAAATCAAGTCTTCTTTGATTTTGCGAAAAATGTGAAAAAGGAGAATGCTTGCATAATTCATACAATTGATCAACTAATCGATTTATTCGGAAGTGTGAAGGAACATGTCAGTTGTTTTCGTATTCACGACATCCAGTTATGTCTCTGACATTATCCACCCGCCTTTTTCACTCAAATGTTTGAGAACTAAACGCTTACTCTAATGTACGAATAAATGATATACTGGCAGTTCCAGTTTATGAATTTGAGTAGTCTCAACTCAAAGAGCGTGTACAGTCATAACATGAAGCATGTTATGTCGTAATACTATCGAAACTGTGTTTGTCTCTGACATTTTTTTAGATTGATTAGCCTACACAAAACCGCAAAACAAAATAATTTTAAGTACATTTCACCCAATTCGTTCAATTACCTAATTTAGGTAAAGTTGCTCTAGGTAGTTTCCGTTAGGTTCATGCAAAAAATACCTAAAGATGAGTTATATTTACTATTTACTTAATTTTAGGTTGATATGGTTTACTTAATTTTAGCTTATTGAACAAAATTCTCGCTGTGGTTTTGCTTTTGGTATTTTGTCAAATGTGTTTCTATGATTTTCAATATTCTGCACAGATTTTAAAAGTCAGTTGTTTTTCAAAGAAGAACAATTTTTACAAAAGTAAACATATCGAGTTTCTCTATCCTACCTCTATCCTCTATGAATGCTTCAAAATCCTACAATTTTGTTTAAAAAATCGTATTCTGCAAAAATCTCAATATTAGTAATACAAAGAACTATATAGGGAGAAACCGACGACACGACCAGACACTCCGAAGAAAAATTGAAATAAAAAGTGTCTGTAAGTGATTTACCGCCAGTTACCAAAAATATAGCAGCCCCTTGAAAACCATAAAAATAACCTTCTCTAGCAACACTGGTTAAGTTGCTACGAACTATAGTAACCAAGGAGCCAGAATAAATAAACAAACTATTCGAGGCAGTTGTGGAACAGTTCTAATAATTCGAATTTCGTGCCCTCAGTTCCACTTCCTAACAGCAGATAAGGAAAGTGGAACGTTCAAACGGGCATCATCAGGGCACCATGCACTAATAAAGGAGAGTGCCTAAATCTTATTTTAGAGATAATAGTTTCTATTCTTCCTAGTTCGCCGTCTCTAGAAATGCTCCTAGATTTGGACAGAATAACCAACAAGGGCTGTATACTAGGAGATCATTTGCCAGAATTTTTTCCCAAGTATAACTTTTTCCAGAACCGATCCCCAACCAGAAAAACATCTATTGGAACAAACCAATAAATGTTCCACATGAACATGGGAACGAAAGAGGTGGGTACGGTGAATAGTAATACCCATCAGAAAATTTCGAAGGATGGTAATTACCCACCTGAAATTTAGAGCGGAAACAATAGTAATACTAGAAATATTAATTATGATAAGATTATTTTTTTCTATCCAGGAATAATAAATGAAATCGTTTAAAAACTGTTATGTCGTATTGAAATACCATTTCCGTTAGAATTTGGGAATACTTCGAAATAGTAGGTTGTTCTGACCAGTGCGTAAAATTACTCACCTAGACTTAACATATTTCGGTCAAGTTCCTCCCATAAAAGTTCTAAGTGGCTTAGCGATTCAGATGGTCATTCCATGAGTTTGAAAGTGTTACTTATCTTAAATCATGCAGCTGTTTTTTTTTTTCAAAATATGACTGCTGCAAAATATATCTTGCTGCAACACAACCCCAATCGGTAACTATTCGCTAAAGTATCCGGAGAAGTCATCAGTTAACGTTCGTATACGATTCGGTTCACGAACGTTAACTTGTAACATTGTACAATGTATATCGAAACAATGAATAAAAGGGAATTGAAAGAAAACGTTTATTTCATACAAATACATACATAAAACTATCTGGGGGAGAACGATTTGTATAGTGACCAGTCAGAACAAAACAATTTTGCTGGGCAGTAAATATATTCGATCATTTCTAGATCAGTTGTTTTTTGTTTGTCCTTTTCCTACAAATAGACTTCTTTCAATATATCTTCATTAATCGTTAGTACTTGCAACTTACTGCACAAAAGAGATCTTCCACTAGATACATTTCAATTTTTCGATATGAAATACTCGTTTTGCCATTTTTTTTTGTTTACATTAGTCTTCACTAAGCAGTCACCAAGGTTATGGTAACTGTTATTTAAAATCAATATTCTATCAACTTGTGTTGCCAGTTTCAAAATTGTTCCGAGCAATTTCATTTTGACATTACCAGTTACTGAGGGGTAGTTAAATTTGCGATACAGTTTTGATAGACGAGTGGCAGGTCGTGTCGTCGGAGAAACTATCATTCCATTTGTTTACGCAAATTTCGCCTTCCGTGTTCCATGCCAACAAACAGGGCGATACTACACTAACTTTTTTTTCTTTATTTTAGATGATTTCCGAACCTTTTACTACTAGAAATAGTGAGGGATACAATAAAATTACTCGCAGATTTGTCTTAGTCGCAAAAACCAATCAATTTTATGAAACATGCGCAAGGGCGTATCTTTATAATTCACAAAGGAAGCATAAAAGTAAACAAAAAAAAGGGCGAAACTCTGTTTTTGTTGATTTATTTAGTGGATTAGATTTTTTATCGTGACGTCACAAATGAACAAGCATTCATCCCTGACAGTTCAGCGGTACTGTTTACAGACAAGCTTAAACAAAAATCGAAGAACACGTCATAAACATTCATCATTACATTATCTTCATCTTCCAAAAAACTTCACGCAGAAAAAATTATTTTAAATTTTAATATATTACACTTCGACTTCAAAGATATTTTATTTTGAATCAGTGCTTACTTTTATTTTCCTTTGATTCAAATACATTTGATATTAACATCAAAGCAAATTATTACAACAAATAAATAAAAGAAACATTAAATTAAATAATCGAACGAGCTCTAGTCTAACGGATGTCAGTTCCTCCAATAACATCTTTTTTGTGCCTCCTTTCTTGGACTTCCTGTACAACGAAATGTAATTGACTGTTAATTTGTGGCATACACAGTTTTGACCATACTCATAATTATTCTGATGGATCTGGGATCAATGCTCACATCTCCAGCTACCCCTTGGAGATGTTTTCAATAGTCATTCATTTTTTTTTGACTTTATACCACAGACTAACAGACAGGACACTCAAATTAGATTCTTCAATCATTTTAACTGTCATTTCGAATATTCCTTTATTTGGGACAGTACTCACATGTGTCATGATGGCGCCACGTTACCCTATCAAAAACATCCTGTCTGTCATCTAGACTGTGTTTATTTTTTTCATTTACCAACAGAGTTGCCATTTATACAGAATTACCTGTAATGTATTGATATGTATACGTCCATGCGAATTTCATGCAGGATACAGATTTAATACATATTGCCAAAACTATATACAAAATTGTGCCTACCTCTCATCCTTCAACGCAATACAAAATCGAACCCGTCTAGTGGCAATATTTACTTGCTTCTGATCTGCCGCCACTTAATTTCGGGTGAAAATTACCAACACAATAAAAAATAGTCTAGATGAACAATGTTGAGAAAAATAAATGGTTACCTTCCAACATCGCTAAAAAGTTTAATATATTATTAACGTAATATAATAATTTACTGTGACGATTCATTTCCAAATATTATGATGAAATCAGGCATCCCTGCAAGCAGCTGATCGGTGTTGACAAACGAGGGACAACCAACTAGTAAATTAACTTTTACATAACACAAGGGGTGTACCGATAGTAAATAGTTCGCGCAGTACAATATAGGTGGAACTAGTGCATCACGAAAAATTATTTTTATAAGAATTTACTCATACTGTCATGTCTGTTAGTCTGTGTTTATACTCCGTCTACCCACCGCAGATATGTGACTTCTACCTTCTCATCAGAAGCCTTATTAGTGTACACTTGTATGCTTTCTGCCTTCCCATCAGAAGCATTATGAGTATATATTAATAACTGTTCAAATAATGAGAAATGTACCTTTTCGGTTCTTTGTTTACAGTACCGACTGCGCCATTGTCGTGATTTTCACGCGATGTCGCTCCAAGAGTACTGATTTGATTGCAACGTCCGAATATCGAAATGGAATAACAGCCTTATTAGTATGTATGTATTAGTATGCTATGAGACTTTATAGTCACGCAGAAGGCTTGCTGTTGTTGGGATAGGACTGCTCACCACCACGTCCGAATATCGAATGAACTAATAGTCTGAGCGTTTGAGACTTTATAGTCACGCAGAAGGCTTGCTGTTGGTGCTGTTGCTGGGAGAGGACTGCTCACCACCACGTCCGAATATCGAATGAACTAATAGTCTGAGCGTTTGAGACTTTATAGTCACGCAGAAGGCTTGCTGTTGTTGCTGTTGCTGGAAGAGAACTGCTCACCACCACGTCCGAAAATTGAATCGAACAATAGCCTGAGAGTTTGAGACTTTATAGTCACGCAGAAGGCTTGCTGTTGCTGGAAGAGAACTGCTCACCACCACGTCCGAATATTGAATCGAATAATAACCTGAGCGTTTGAGACTGTATAGTCACGCAGAAGGCTTGCTGTTGTTGCTGTTGCTGGGAGAGGACTGCTCACCACCACGTCCGAATATCGAATGAACTAATAGCCTGAGCGTTTGAGACTTTATAGTCACGCAGAAGGCTTGCTGTTGTTGCTGTTGCTGGGAGAGGACTGCTCACCACCACGTCCGAATATCGAATGAACTAATAGTCTGAGCGTTTGAAACTTTATAGTCACGCAGAAGGCTTGCTGCTGTTGCTGTTGCTGGGAGAGGACTGCTCACCACCACGTCCGAATATTGAATCGAATAATAGCCTGAGCGTTTGAGACTTTATAGTCACGCAGAAGGCTTGCTGTTGTTGCTGTTGCTGGGAGAGGACTGCTCACCACCACGTCCGAATATCGAATGAACTAATAGCCTGAGCGTTTGAGACTTTATAGTCACGCAGAAGGCTTGCTGTTGTTGCTGTTGCTGGAAGAGAACTGCTCACCACCACGTCCGAAAATTGAATCGAATAATAGCCTGAGCGTTTGAGACTTTATAGTCACACAGAAGGCTTGCTGTTGTTGCTGTTGCTGGAAGAGAACTGCTCACCACCACGTCCGAATATTGAATCGAATAATAGCCTGAGCGTTTGAGACTGTATAGTCACGCAGAAGGCTTGCTGTTGTTGCTGTTGCTGGAAGAGAATTGCTCACCACCACGTCCGAATATCGAATGAACTAATAGCCTGAGCGTTTGAGACTTTATAGTCACGCAGAAGGCTTGCTGCTGTTGCTGTTGCTGGGAGAGAACTGCTCACCACCACGTCCGAATATCGAATCGAATAATAGCCTGAGCGTTTGAGACTTTATAGTCACGCAGAAGGCTTGCTGTTGCTGGGAGAGAACTGCTCACCACCACGTCCGAATATCGAATGAACTAATAGTCTGAGCGCAGAAGGCTTGCTGCTGTTGCTGTTGCTGGGAGAGGACTGCTCACCACCACGTCCGAATATTGAATCGAATAATAGCCTGAGCGTTTGAGACTTTATAGTCACGCAGAAGGCTTGCTGTTGTTGCTGTTGCTGGGAGAGGACTGCTCACCACCACGTCCGAATATCGAATGAACTAATAGCCTGAGCGTTTGAGACTTTATAGTCACGCAGAAAACTTGCTGTTGTTGCTGGAAGAGAACTGCTCACCACCACGTCCGAATATCGAATGAACTAATAGCCTGAGCGTTTGAGACTTTATAGTCACGCAGAAGGCTTGCTGCTGTTGCTGTTGCTGTTGCTGGGAGAGAACTGCTTACCACCACGTCCGAATATCGAATGAACTAATAGCCTGAGCGTTTGAGACTTTATAGTCATGCAGAAGGCTTGCTGTTGTTGCTGTTGCTGAGAGAGTACTGCTCACCACCACGTCCGAATATCGAATCCATTAATAGCCTGAGCGTTTGAGACTCTATAGTCACGCAGAAGGCTTGCTGTTGTTGCTGTTGCTGGGAGAGTACTGCCCACCACCACGTCCGAATATCGAATCGAATAATAGCCTGAGCGTTTGAGACTTTATAGTCACGCAGAAGGCTTGCTGTTGTTGCTGTTGCTGGGAGAGGACTGCTCACCACCACGTCCGAATATCGAATGGAATAATAGCCTGAGCGTTTGAGATTTTTATAGCGACGTTGGGTAATACTACTTTGTTTACTATATAGGGGCAGCAGTGCTGCTGGAGAAAAAATAAGAAAGGTTTTTTTTCTATTTCAGTAAGGAACGCGTGTGCCTATATTTTTGTTCAATGCTATTTTATTTTATATTATTTTTTGGTTTTGTTACATAAGTTGATATTATTATTTGACTCTGAACTCTACAGAATGGAATATAGCGTCTTTTGAGAAGTTAAGTAATTATGAATTATAAATAAAAATAAAAATAAAAATGGAACCAAGAAAAGAAGGATTCTTTCGGAAATTTTCATATCGGTATGAGTGATTTGCAACATTCAATAGTACAAATAGATATCAGCCGTAAAGACGGGTGGGTAAATTTTTGATTTTTCAAATGAATTTGCCTGTTTTTATAAGAAATCGTCGATTTGACAGCTCTAGCTGAAAGTATCATCTCTGAACAAGCAGCGCCTCTACATTTAAGTTTTGCGACAATGTGCCAATATGCAACGTCAAGTCAGGTAATACATAACTGGATGTCGTGAATACGAAAACAACTAACATGTTCCTTAACACTTCCGAATATCGATCAGTTGATCAATTGTATGAATTATGCAAGCATTCCCTCCACCGTTGCTTTTTCATCCATGAAAATGACTGGCAACTGTGACGTAATCGCTCGACGTAATCGGAAGCGTAACTAGCTTTGCAAACGGCACAAAATACATCTACTCGCATTGGCGATAGAATCCAAACTGATCCAGTTTTTGTAAGAAGCTCTGTTTTTACGTGATTTCGTTTGTACCTTTTTCACTAATGGGCGGTCCTAACGGCTATAAACATAGCCGCATACAGAATTTTAATGTCGATTATTTCATTTCGGATTTGCATAATTTATTAAAAGAAACTATCAATATGCTGTAGGGATTCGTTTCAAGCATTCAGAAGGGTCAAATTGCGTAATTTTCTACGACATGAAACTCTGGAACATTTTTCGCACAAACAAAGAAGGCTTCACTTGATCTAGATTACTGTGAATTTCACACAGCGAAAAGTGCACAAATCTAACCAAACTGTTCTAGATTTGCACTAAACTGAGGATATTTCCTTTCGATTTGCGAACAACAACTCCTAATAGTTCTTTAGAAAACTTTTAGAGCCATTAGAACGGCTGATTTTGTGTAATGCTCTCCAGTTGCTTTTTTACATGCAAATGACTGGCAGGTGTGACGTAATCGCTTTTGTCGGAAGCGAAACTAGCTTTGCAAACGGCACAAACTGCTCCTATTGGCGATAGAATCCAAACTGATTCAATTTCTGTTAGGAGCTTTCCTTTGACGTGATTTCTTTGTAGCTTTTTCACTAATGGGCGCTTCTAACGGCTATAAAGATAGTTGCATACAGAATTTTAATGTCTATTATTTCATTTCGGATCTGCATTTCATTGAAAGAAACTATCAGGATACTGTACGGAACATTCCTGTCTTTCAGAAGGACCGAATTGTGGAACTCACTACGATATTTAACACTTTTAGGAACATATTTCTCGAACGATTTGTTGTACAGCAGCAGATATATTGTTCTCTTCCTCAGAACGCGTTCTGATTGGCTGGTGTTGACATGGGTCAAATGAGACAGGTTTTTCAATAGCGTACTATTGAAATAGTTCAATGCTTTTGCTATACACGCTTAAGTTGAAAAATTTTAATTCTTTTGGTAGTTAGATTATATAAATCCTTTCACAGATCACTGAGCTATGAGCTTTAAAAATATGAGCAAGGCAAACGCGCCTTATTGGTTATTCCCTTTGATACTCGTTTATACCAAACATTTCAGAAAAGTTAAATTTTGAATTATTTGAGATTATGTCACACAACTGATAATTTTATCATGAAATTTTGATAATATTTCCGATGGCGTGTAGCAAAAATTATGTTGATTCGTTAGATACAACAAGAGATATTCACGATCAAAAACTTATCACTCTAGCATAGTGTAAATTTTGAAAAGGCACCCCATAGTAAAGTAAGTCGTATTCACGACAAAAAGACACTCGGAGTTGAAGAAAATTGATTTCAAAGTAATTACTATTACTTTTTTTAGTGTAGACTACGATTAAACATGGAAAATTTTCAGAAATTTTTGAAATTGGGTAAGGTAAGGTTTTCTCAAATCAACATTTTTTTAAACAGATTTCTCGAGTATAGCGATCGAGTACTATTTATTTTGGATATTTTATATTTTATTTCCAGGCATTCGAAAAATTGTATCAAACCAAGTTTAATGCTCTATTCTGAATAAACGGTAGATTTCGCACAATGAACTAAGATCAACATTACCACCTCAAAGTAAAAACTTGTTTTTCAACTTCTACACACTTATTTTTAAAAGAACCGAATTGTCCGCTATTCTTATAAAAAATTACGTATTCCGCATATTTTTTTCCCCTGCTGTCTGTCTAAAATACATGTACCAAAAACTTGGTAATTTTGTGCCGAACAGGTTGCACTTTGAAATAATTCGGTAAATTTGACGGAAGTAGTACGGAACGATCAGCAGTTTATCAAATTTTAACGAGTCGTTTGGTAAAAATTACCGAGTTCAATTGATATACGAAAACACCTAGCACGCCATTTTGTATTTTAGTTGAATTTTAGCAAAAAGAGTATATTGGAGTCAATTTCGAACAAAGTTCAATGTCTGGATGCACTCAGTAAGTAATATAATTTTTTCTACAACATTTTATCTTAACAATATATGAATGCAATCACTTGTTTTTTTTTCTGTCGGAATTCAGTTTTCGGTTATGTAGAAAGGCTTGGACGACATGTCTCTTTACATATCCGCAATCACTATTAATATAAATATAAATTATATTTAAATTTATATTACATCTGTGTTATTCCAGGTTGATGACCCGTTTCCAGAAAATTCCAGTGAAGGGCGACATTCTGTTTTGCTTCGAATTGTTATGCCAGTACTTTGTAGTATTTATCTGTAAAAGCATTCTTGCAGATAAACTGTTTCCCGAAATAAATCCAGTTTTTCGAATGTAATTCATAAAACTGATGGTGAAGCTATTTGTTGGCGCGATCACTTAATTCCAGTAAAGGGCGACATTTTGTTTTGCTTCGAATTGTTATGCCAGTACTTTGTAGTATTTAACTGTAAAAGCAACCTTGCAGATAAATTGTTTGGATTCGGAACGATTACAACAACTGGGGAATTTCATTATTTTTACGTTTCGTCTTTGACTCATCAGTGCAGAGCAGTTCAAATTGAACTGCTTAGTGCTAAACTCGGCAGTTCAATTTGAACCGCTAAGCAGACGTAAAGTTTCTGCTACTTACAGAACACTTTTTTGTTTTGCAACGAAGTGCAATGTCTTTTCTGACGTGCCGAACGAAAACGTGTTTTCGACTTTTCTGGCCGATGCAGGTATGGTCATTTAGGGGTTAGCCAAATTTTGTGCTAGGGCACATAACCGTTTTCATTATTTTTACGTTTCATCTTTGACTCATCAGTGCAGAGCGTAAAAATAATGAAAACGGTTATGTGCCCTAGCACAAAATTTGGCTAACCCCTAAATGACCATACCTGCATCGGCCAGAAAAGTCGAAAACACGTTTTCGTTCGGCACGTCAGAAAAGACATTGCACTTCGTTGCAAAACAAAAAGTGTTCTGTAAGTTTGGCTAACCCCTAAATGAACTGGGGAATGTTTTCGACAAAGTTTGAATTTAATTTTATGAAATAATGTTTATATATTAAATAAATAACAAAATGCATTTGAAATTTAATTGTTTCGGTGTGTGTTTTCCGATATTTCAATTATTGAAATATATATTCAATATTGATTTCATACTGTAGTGAACTGAACGAATAACTTAACTAATTGGTTGTTTTTGAGAACGAGTTCGGTTATCTTCCCGTGCCGACAAAACAGTAAAATATTACCGAACCCTCATTAAAAATTACTGATATAGTATAGTGAAAATGACAGTATAGTATAGTAAAAAATGACAGTTCGAACAATCTTCAGTTTTACGGAATGTTCGTCAATAAATAAATTACTGAACTGATTGTGGTTCGTTCAGCTGAGTAAAAGTCGATAAAAATATTAAGTGTGTACTATGATTTTCAAATGAATTTCCCTGTTTTCATAAGAAATCGTTGTTTTCTTCAGAGATGCCATTTATACAGATTTATCAGTATTATACAGATTTTTACATGCGCATACAGATTTAATACAGAGTACAGATTTCTTACAGATTTCTTAAATTTAATACAGATTTATACAGATTTCACCAAAAGCATTAAGGAAAAAAATGAACTATCTATTAGTATTTGAGCTATCTATTAGTATTTAATTGCAGTGAAGAGATAAACGTTTAGGAATTAACGTACAAATCACGCTTTTTAAAATATATATTTTTTGTGCATATATTTAATGAAGAACACTGAAATCCATTTATATTAAAATTTGTAACTAAATTGAACTTAAAAGTTAGACAAGTCTTGGCATCATGAAACATTATTGCCAGACTGACAGTAATATTACCTGACTTGACGCAAAACTGAAATGTAGAGGCGCTGCTTGTTTAGAGATGATACTTTCAGCTAGAGCTGTCAAATCGACGATTTCTTATAAAAACAGGCAAATTCATTTGAAAAATCATAGTATAAGTTGAAGAAAAAGTTTTTACTCTGAGGTGGTAATGTTGATCTTAGTTCATTGTGCGAAATCTACCGTTTATTCAGAATGGAGCATTAAACTTGGTTTCATAAAATTTTTCAAATGCCTGGAAATAACAAATAAAGTATCCAAAATAAATAACACTCTATCGCTATACATTCTAGTACTCGAGAAATCAACATTACACTGATTTCTGCTTAAAAAAATGCTGATCGGAAAAAACCTAACCCTACCCAACTTCACACATTTCTGAAGATTTTCCATGTTTAATCGTAGTTTATACAAAAAAAGGAGTAGTAATAACTTTGAAATCGATTTTCTTCTACTTCGAGTGTGCTTTTATTGATGATATTTATTTGTACTGTTGAATAAACGATAAAATTGTTGCAAATTACTACTGCCGATATGAAAGTTTTCGAAGGAATCCTCCTTTTCTTGGTTCCATTTTTCATTGGCAGGTGTCGCTACCGGTAATTCTACTATGCGACAATGTGCCAATTGAGTTTTGGAAATCCATCTCAACTTATTAAGTGAACATTTTCAAATTAGACAAGCATATGGAACCATAATTCAATTTTTGTTGATAGGAAAAAACTATAAAATTTCGTCGATGAATATAATATAAGATATGAAATTTAATCTACCACTCTATAACCATAAACTATTCGAATAATAACTTTTAACATAATTGTATTGTATAAATTTCATTTTATTAGAGAATACAGATAAATACAGCTATTTTTTACGAATCAATACTGATTTTCTATGAAAATATCTGGCATCTCTGGTTTTCTTACCGATTTGACAGCTCTTGCTGAAAGTACACGCTCGTTCAAAGTTACTCTTAAGTGAGTACAATTTCACTCACTTTCGTTAAAAGTGGAACTACTCTATAGTGAGTGAAGCTTCCTTACTCATTTTTAATTGAATACTGTAGTTGTCAAAATCTGAGTAACATTTACTCAGTGCTATAAATAGGAAAATTAGCTCGGGTGAGTAAATGTTAAACACTATCATTCGAATTATCTAAAGAATTCTTTATTATAATTGAAATTGCGTGTAAAATAAAAAAATGCAACATTTTTTAAATATTCTCTCAATTCCCTCATTTACATTTTGTAGTTTTTTCATAGAAAGTTAAAAATGTTCTTTAAATTCCCTCACGTATCCTGGAACGAAGATTGCACAAATGTGGCAACGAAAAACTTCAATCATTATAAGGATTAGGAGGTACAATAATATTACCTTTTAATTTTCGATAGTATTCATTCACCTTGGCTCCAACCTGCTCCATTTTTTCAAAATTCCTTTCTTCAAAAATCATTGAACGTAAATTTTCACGCAACGTTTTCAAAGTCCTGTGAGTAAAACTTGTTGTCAATTTAGAAAGTGAGTGAAAGTTACTAAGTCTTCTACATCAATATTACTCACTTTTTGACATTTGCACTAAATAAACAAAAGTGAGTACAAATTGCTCACTTGAGAGTAACATTGAATGAGCGTGTATCATCTCTAAACAAGCAGCACCTCTACATTTCAGTTTTGCTATAATATTTATTATACAGATAAATCTGTTGTCAGGTTATTTTTTTCAAAAATCTGTTTGTGACTCAAAAATTATCTGAATTTGTCTGGGTCTACTTCATATATACAAGGTAATTTAGATCGGCGTCATTTTCAGTGAGCAAAAAAGAAGATCTAAAATCGTGAAGATCTAGCAAGATCTGACCAAATTCTACACGGAACCGCAAATAAACCTAATTTTAAGTACATTCCACCCAATTTGGGGGTTTCGTTCAATAAACTAATTTTAGTAAAGTGGCTCTAGGTAGTTTTCGTAAGACACGTGCAAAAAAATACTTAAGATGAGTTATATTTACTCTACAGTTGAGTCGTATTGACTCAATTTCAAGTTAATACGGTTTACTTAATTTTAGCTTATTAGAAGAAACTGTCGCTGTTGGGTGGTTTTGCTCTTTGTATTTTGACAACAATTGAAGGAGAGAATGCAAGGAAGTACTCAAAATTAAGTAAAAAGAAGTCAAATAATAGGTAGTTTTTATTATCCGTGTAGGAAAATTTGGAAAATCGGGCAAAAGATCTGCACGCTGCCAAAAAAAACCCAACGGTTGACTTAAATACACCTAACATGAAGTAATCAAGCATGTTTTTAATTGTTGGGTGAAAAGTACTGTATCGATTGAGTAGTTTTCACTCAACAGTATACTTTACTTCAATAAGTTGCTGTTGGGTGAAAAAATTTTGTGTGTTGCATCGCTGAAACTATCGGTCAGATTTGAAGTGAGTGAAATTATATTGTAAAATTGCCGGTTTTAGGAGAATAATTCAATGATTGTCATCAATCGCAGTGTGAGTAGCTTTGTATAATTTCTTTTTAAAACAATAATTACACCGCAATATCATTTCAGGCGTTGGAAGATATTGAGATGCGTTCGATCGCTCGACGGTGCAGTTCCAGCAGCTCAATAGAGCAGCCTTGGCAGTTCAATGATATAGTCTGTAGATTTAATACTGTTGCAGCTCCAATTGCAAAGTACAATGCATATGAATTCCCATAAGTGTGCGAACAGATTTCATTTTATTACTAATTCTGAATTTTGTAAATGTAACGGTAACAAACCATCTGAGCATAATTACATTGTTAAAATATGTAAAGAGATAAATATTAAATAAATAAAGTAATCATAGTTGATTTTATTGTTTGCGTTTTATTTTTCAAATCATCGAACGAAAACTGAAATCAAATTACCCAAGTTGATTTTTATATCGCTTGCGTAGTTTCTACCTAATCAGTACTATTGATGCTTTTACTCAAAAATAAGTAAAACCCATTTTTCCCAAAATTGGCTTCCTGCACACAACCCTCTATCCCACATTATCAGATCCGAATGGATTCCGAATGGATTCCGAATCAATTCCGAATCGGCGAGAAATTTTCATTCGGAATTTCATGTGGAAATCATAATGAATTCCGAATCAATTCCAACTCCAGTGCAACAACCGATACCGAATGAACCGCTTCGCCTACAACCGGTTGATTCGGAAATCATTCGGAATTAAGTGAGAAGATGCGGACTGAATTGTCAATTCGTCTTCTTCTTCTTCTTTCCTGATTTTGCACGTTTTCGTGCTGATTTTCAGTTTATTTTTAAACGAAAACATTATATAACTGAATATACAAATTTAAAACTACATGTTTTTCGGATATACAGAACTAGTAAATAAGCAGTTCTTCTTAGAATCCCAATATAAACTATTGAAATTCGCTGGAAATTAACAAAACGGCCTACCTTAGTCAGCATCATCCATTCCTCTAGCTGGAGTGTAGTGAAATGGCTTAAGTCGCTTAAATTTCACACTAACACATTCATAAAATGAGCGAATATTCAATGACATTTATAATGTCACTGTCAATCAGGTTGATCGAGCTGCCAACTCAGGCGAAAATTCTAGCACTGAACCGATCGAGCACTGAAAAATCATGCAGTCGAGTAAGAATTCATTACGCATTCCGTCATTTCGATAATGTGGGATTGAGTGAAAAGTACTTAAAATTAGGTAATTTTTCGGCAGCGTGTGGTTAGTTGTTTGGGTGTCGCGAGCAGAGGTGCCAGATATTTTCATTGAAAATTTGTATTGCTTTGTATGAAAAATCTGTATTAATCTGTATTAACTAATAAAATGAAATTCTTACAACAAAATGACGCTAAAAGATGTTATTCCAATAGATTGTGGTTGTAGTATGGTAGATTCAATAAGTCATTGGCGCGTTCACAAGAATATTCAAAGACGAAATTTCTTATTTTTAAATATTTTTATCCACAACAGTTCAATTGTAATTCGATATATTTATCTAGTTTGAAAATGTTGACGTCATTATTTGACATGGAATTTCACCGCCCAAAATGCAACGTCAAGTCGCTTTATCTCGTCACTGGAATCAAATACTAAAAGATAGCTCAGACAGAAAAGTTTATTTTTTCCTTCTTACTCTTTGTGAGATCTTTATAAAGCTGTATTATATTGAGGAAATCTGTATAAAATCTGTACCTGTATTAAATCTGTATGATCATGTAAGAATCGGTATAATACAGATAAATATGTATAAATGGCATCTCTGGTCGCGAGCAAAATCTACACGCTGCCAAAAAAAAAACCCAACGGTTGACTTAAATTCACCTAACATGAAGTAATCAAGCATGTTTTTAATTGTTGGGTGAAAAGTACTGTATCGGTTGAGTAGTTTTCACTCAACAGTGTAGTTTACTTCAATAAGTTGCTGTTGGGTGAAAAAATTTTGTGTGTTGCATTGCAGAAACTATCGGTCAGATTTGAAGTGAGTGAAATTATTTTGTAAAATTGCCGGTTTTGGGAGAATAATTCAATGATTGTCATCAATCGCAGTGTGAGTAGCTTTGTATAATTTCTTTTTAATATGATAATTACATCGCAATATCATTTCAGGCGATTAAAGATATTGAGATGCGTTCGATCGCTCAACGGTGCAGTTTCAGCAGCTGAATAGAACAGCCTTGGTAGTTCAATGATATAGTTACATTGTTGAAATATGTAAAAAGATTAGTATTAATTAATAAAGTAATCATAGTTGACTTTATTGTTTGCGTTTTATTTTTCAAACCATCGAACGAAAACTGAAATCAAATTACCCAAGTTGATTTTTATATCGCTTGCGTAGTTTCTACCTAATCAGTACTATTGATGCTTTTACTCAAAAATAAGTAAAACCCATTTTACCCAAAATTGGCTTCCTGCACACAACCCCTCTATTGAGTGAAAAGTACTTAAAATTAGGTAATTTTTTGGCAGCGTGTAGCATTTGCCAGACAAATCTGGCAACTTGGTAACGCTGCGTGTAACCAAACCAAGGATGCCAGGCGTTATTTTTCATAATTCTGTGAAAAATAATTTGTGCAAAATCTTTGCACCTTTCTCATATTTATGATTAATTGCCAAAATGAAATGCTTGTTCAGAGATGATACTTTCAGTGAAAGCTGTCAAATCGCTAGGAAATTTTTTAATTACTTTACTATTTTGACATTATTGACTGGTGTGACAGAAACGGTATGAGTATAAACATAAAAATGCAGCGCAATTTTCTTTCTCACGATCACAATCTCCGATCTTATTTGAATACTCTATGATGGCTGTTCCAGTTCAACGCGTTTCTGCTGTTAAAGATTTGGGCATCGTCCTTGATCGTAAGCTTTGTTTCACCGAACAATTATCTCTAGTTACGGCAACGGCTTACGCAGGTTTGGGACTTATCAAACGCAACACCAGAGACTTTCATAATGTGTATTGGTTAAAGACAGTTTACATCGCTTTAGTACGCAGTATTTTGGAATACGGAATAATAATCTGGGCACCCTACCACAACGTCCACATCGATCGATGTCATATTCACAGATTAATCTGTGTTTCACAGATTTTGAATTTTCTGCACAGATTTTTAAAAATGACACAGATTTTCACAGATTTCTGAAAACGATCACAGTATTTCACAGATTCTTGAATAAATCACAGATTTTGGAAATCGAGCACAGTTTAGCACCAAAAAGTGCAGATTGGTTGAGGAAAAGGTACAGAGCGTGTTGCTAGAGAGACCTTTTTTTTGCTCACTGAATTGATTTTGAACGGTACGGAAAACGGTCAAAGATTTTCACAGACAGGTTTTGGGTTTGATCATAGATTTTTGAAAAAAATGACCTGGCATCCCTGATCGACAAACGAGTTCAAAAATGTTTCGTTTGATTTGCACTACGACGACTTCCATGCCTCTGATTAATCTTCCTACACTACAAAACAGACGAATTTTTCTTTAGCGACTGTTTGTCTTCGATTTGCTTTCAAATAACACCGACTGCCCAGCGCTTTTAGAGAGATAGCATTTTAATATTCCTCGAAGAACATTGCGGAGAACAGACTATCTTTGACGACAGTTCGGACAAAACAATCCTATGGACAGGCTTCCCAGCAGTACTGCTTTTCAATGACATCCGCCACAAGATAGCATGAACTGTCGGAGCGCAAAGTCGAAAGCCCAGTCTACAATATGTGTGCAAGCATATGCCGAACTGTAATGGCAACAGCGCTCGCATGCCTAAATGAATGCTGTCACTGAGACAGTTTCGACTCACCAGTTTGATGAGAGTATTCTATCCGGAGAGTAGTCAAACCGAACGGGCTGTTTGTATCCTGTTTCTTTCTGTTCACTCATTCGCATAAAATGTTAGAAAATCGAAGACATCCTTTGATTTTTAGGGAATTACTGTTACGAAGGGCTGTCGCAAGTCGGCTGTCTCATCAATGTCTCTTGAAGCAATAAACCGGCTGTTTCTGGAGACGAGCTGTGGTTCATAGTGCGCTCGCACTATTTCGGCTGCCTCAATGAAATGGTACTAGTACATACGATTGCGTTGTTGGGATTACCTTTGCAGGAAACTTTAGTAACGTTTCATTACAATACCATTGTGAAATAAAGAAATTGTTTTAGATTTATATATACTGTCGGCGAAGGCAATGAATTTTAATAACTAACGAATATTAAAAGATAAACACAGAGTTTTGTGTAACGGCTCATATATCTGAATTACTGAAGTATTCATCCTTAGTGCTTCCTTCTTATTCCTAAAGTAACAGATACACTTCCATTCATTAATAATACTCGGATCCGAATTAAATTCAATAGTAACCTATGCAGCCTGATTTGGGAAAATAGGTGCAGTCATGCCTGAGAAATTGAGTGACGTTGTTTGACACATACAATACACATACATACACACGGAGGAATTGCTTAACTTATCTTAGTCGAATGTCAACTTTCACTAGTCGAATTTTCAAGTAATTTCAAAACCTTTGTTTATGACAAAATCAAAATCTATGTATAGACACTATGAAATATTTAAGATATAAGATTCTTCAAAACCAAATTGAGCTTGAATTCATGTTTAGGTAGTTTTTGTTACTTACCATTTTTGGAAATATAAGTGTACTTTATAGGTAATCGTACTTATCCCCAAATTTCCCAACCAGAACCGGCAATGAAATTCAATACGATGAATCTATAGTGCATAGAAATGTGAGGGCGTGAGAGCCGACTGAAACAGAGAACCAAAAATGTGTACGAGAATTGTAGCAAGCGCATAGAAACTGGATGTGCTGTTTGAAATTTCAAGGCACCGCATCTTCTTCTGCGTGCGGCTCGTGATTGCAGCACATAGAGGAAATGATTAAGTTTACATGAAATTGTCCTTTTAACTGCAGCTATAAATTTGGGCCTCAGTAACTTTTATATCAAGTTTTGTGGTAAACAACGACATTAAGCTAAAGAATTCAAAATATACTGAACACAAGCTTCTACTTGATGAAAGACGCGCTTTAACCGAGTTTTAAATTTTACAATGTAAAGTGACAGTTTTAATGTGTGTAAAAGTCGCGAACTTCTGGTAGCTATGACCAAAATAATATAATAGTTGATATGCCGTTTCTAGAGATAAGATAATTCAATGCATAACAGGAAGAAAATGAATTCCAGATTATCAGCACATATGTATTTTGGAATATATTCCAGGTTAATAGAAACACTATACTATTCATATATAGAAGATAACTGGATATGTCTGGAAGGCTTGACACCATATTACTCAAGAAAGACATTATTAAATAACTTGGTGAACTAAAACTTTTTTCTAAATAAAACGAAATAAACATTCGAATCTGTTACGGGCAACCATGCTGCATTCCACGCTTGGAAACATGTTTTTTGGAAGAACCGCAATTTTCCATTCAGTTTTTGCATTCAAAGCTTTGTTGTACGGTACCTGCAAATAAGTTTCTAAATGATTTTTGCATTGCTAATTCCGACTCCAAATTTTGCACTCAAGGTTTTTATTCGATTGGTCAATGTACATATAACGAACTTGACGAGTCAGATTTTGTATGTTTCAGTTCTGACTTGGAAAGATTCTTAGTGTCCGTAGTATTGCAACACTGACCATGCAATAGAATATATCTTTTGCTACAAACATTCATTCACCGTTTACATCTAAAATCTGATTCAATTGACTTATACACTCTTGTATAAGAAACGATCGCGCCAAGCACATCAGTACGCGCCTACACTATGAATGTTACAGCCCACAAACCGAACGTAAACTGCCTGAAACGAGCACGCCGAACTGTCTCAGCTCTTTAATTATGAATATTATTTCTTGAAAACAAACTTTTCTTTCTATAGAATTTCATTGATCGATCGATTCATAGAAGATCGACCAAAATAAACAAAATGACTATTCAATTAAACCAAAGTCCGTTCTTCAATCCATTTCGTATTAGTATTTTCGTATATTATTAATTATCAATAATATTGTTATCAATGCCTTAACAACGGTGATTGCTATGCGCAATGATCAACCGCTGCGCAAAGCAATCACCAAAGGCAAAACTAAAACCCACATGCTTGCCTCGAATCTTCATAGCAAACCAAGAGCAACAAATTTGAACCGCACCGGCTACTGTTGCAGACCTGGTCAAGGGAGAGTAATATTTTGCTCTCGACAGAAACAACGCAGTGACTGATACCCGAAGTTTACTGTCGCATCAGCGAGAACTTCATGCTTCTTCGGCTGTCGTGGACCATGACAAAATGTTTTGAGATGGAATGAACTGTCGTACGAAGGGAATGACGGCAACGTTGGCTGTACAGAACTATTTGTCTAAGGGCTGTCGTGATGAAACCTATCACAAGGCTGTCATGGAAAGAGTAGCAAGACAGCCTCAATAATAATGTCGCGCGGCGGTACATTTGGGAAGCCTGCCTATGGATGTTTGTTGTCATCGCTTCAATAGTGTTTATCATTTATTTGATTTTACAATAAACAAGACGCATTGAATGAATGATGAATTGTTAATTTATCTTCAAAAGGCATGCAAATGTTACCACTTTCCTTTTATATTATTTTTTTAACCGTTACTGCTAACCTCAATCGAATCAACACATTTTGACAGTCCAGCAGTACTGTTTGTAAATAGGGATTTTTTTGTTTGTCTGTTAACAATTTGGACCCCTTTGACCCTTTACGATCCATATCTCTTAAATAGATTTTTAAAACATTTGTTCACGATTGGATACGGTTTATTTTTAAGATTTATTAAATAAAAGTGACTAGTTTCAAAACACTTTATCTTTACACAAAGATGACTGTTTATAACGTGTTCATCGATTTTTGTTTAAGCTTGTCTGTAAACAGTACCGCTGAACCGACGACACGACCTGCCACTCGGCTATCAAAACTGTATCGCAAATTTAACTACCCCTCAGTAACTCGTAATGTCAAAACGGATTTGCTTTAAAAAATGTTGGAACTGGCAACACAAGTTGGTAAGTTATTGATTTTGAAAAACAGTTAACAGTAGCCTTGGTAACTACATATGGAATGTAAACAAAAACAAGAGATTCTCACTTGAAACGAAACCACTGAGTGTAGTTGGTCCGCTGGCAATTTATTCTTTCAGAGAGTTTTGAGTCATTTTTGCTCATTTTTTTTAAATTTGTATCCTTTTATAGCCAGTCAGATACCTCTAGCTTCGGCAATCAGCTCGATGTTTCTTTCCATAATCTTCTCAAAGTTACGTGTCACAATATCAACATCGTCAGCGAAGCCAAATTGCTGTACGTATTTTCGGAAGATCATGTTGATCCGCGCTCTTCGAAGCAATATTTAACAAGAGACAAAAGAATCCAAAACCGTAGCCCTCTCTGAGACCTGAAACGACTGGAGAACGTCTCAGATACTTGGACGTAGCACATTACTCTATCCATCGTTGCTTCGACCAATCACGTCAAATTATGCGAAAATCCGCATTCGTGCATAATCTGCCATATCGATTGTGTCGTATGCCGCTTTGAAGTCAATGGCGCGTTGTATTCTCGTCACTTCTGGATTACTTGTCTCATAACGAATATGTAATTCGTACCGTACCGGCAACGCAAATTATTCACTACCAAAAATTTGATTTCGGTTAATTAAGGCAATAAAAAACTTCTCGTGTTTTATCTTCAGAGGGAATATATTCATCTAACTAAGCATTTATCACTTTCATAATGTTCCCAGAATTACATTCCTCGTTTAAAGTTTTGCTCGAGCTTCCTGGTTTAAAACTAGGCCACCAAGCCGATTGAATGTAGACTTTTTGATAACTCGCTTCAGGCGACCACAGTGTTTCTATAAACTTGGTGGACATATCAGCATTGTTTAATGTTGTCAAAAATTTTGAACGTGCCTGTTCAAGTGCCGATTGGGCTAGATCTATGTAACCGGTAACCAGATTGTTATTCCACCAATGAGGGCATCAATGTCTTTCGCATTCAGTTTATCAACCGATCCACCACCAGATGTGCATCCTTTACTTGAAAAAATTTTGAAGAATCGTTCTACCGATGTCAAATAATCTTTTTTGATTGCTTTATCAAACGACGTCGCGGATCTGTGTCGTTGCTCGTTCTAGTGTAGAAACAACTTTTCGAACGGAAGCTATCGATCCAGACACGTCATCAGCAATTTTTTGTAAAAACTTTTAATAATGAAATGTGGAATTATTCCATAACTATTTCAAACGGTTTGTTTATTTATTCTGGTGCTCCTTGGTAACTAGTTCATAGCAACCTAAACAGTGTTGCTCGAATAGTTAGTTTTTGTCATTTTCAAGGGGTCGCTATATTTATGGTAACTGCTGGTAAATCGCTCACGAACACTTTTCATTCCGATTTTTCTTCGGAGTGTCTGGTCGTGTCGTCGGCTGAACTGTCAAGGATGAATGCTTGTTCATTTGTGACGTCACGATAAAAAATCGAATCCACTGAATAAATCAACATGGAAAAAGTTTCACCGACGACACGACCAGGCACTCCGAAGGAAAATCGGAATGAAAAGTGTTCGTGAGCGATTTACCGCCAGTTACCACAAATATAGCGACCCCTTGATAAATGATAAAAATAATTTTCTTGAGCAACACTGTTTAAGTTGCTACGAACTAGTTACCAAGGAGCCCCATAATAAATAAACAAACCATTTGAAAAAGTTTTGAAGCAGTATTATTATTTTCAATTGTGTGCCAAATTAATAAAAAAGCAAGATTATTCTGAAGAAATCGAGAATGTACGTAGCTGTACGAGGTGTCGCGAGCCATTGGACTCGTCCCTCTGGGGATGTTCAACGTGACTGGTGACTTGTAAAAGCCGAAGGAGCCTGGCGTCTACAAGTTCAACTGTTTGGATTTGCACTAGCCGAACTGGGACTGGAGCTGGGTGCCCAATATCCAAATCTAACACTAGATGTAGTGCTATGACAGTATCTAGTAGATCTACTTGTAATTTAGTGTTATCAAACTCATTCATAATGCCGGTCATTCTTTTCAGGAATATTCAATCGAGTTTCCGATACATCAGTATAGCTTAATATATTGTCATCAAACTAGAAATTTCGTGCCAGTCTGCATGAAACAAACGAAGAAATCCGATATTCTTGACATTCGACTACTTCAACAGGTTCCAGACACCTTACGGGAAATCGTAGTTATTGACTATTTTCTGCTTGAGAATAAATTATCAAATTATTTGAATGCATTTAAGAACTTATAATTTTGATCAGAGGAGCTTGATTCCCGCACTTTTCAAGTGTCTTTAATGTTCATCAAATTCTACACACGCTTTGCGAAGGTCTTCAAATAACAGAACAGAAGTAGAGGAGTTTCTCGAATGTCTAAAGTATGCCGGCGAATTGTTTCACAACATGTACGCTGATCAGCAACGAGGGTTGAACGATTTGGAACAAACTCAGAAGTGGCAAATATACAAAGATTTGAGGAACAATTGAAATAATTGTACTTTCAAAAGTCATTAGAAAAGGGCAAATATGAATTCGGTGTATTTGTACCTGTATATGAAGTGCGATTCTGGAATGAATTAAAAAATAAAGCTCAAAGTTTAAAGTATCTTTGATTTGCTGCACTCGAATTTCATGCATCCCGTAGAATAGTACGAATATACCAGATCGATTCAGTTTGATCATTCATATTTCGATAATAAATTTCGATGATTGGACTGATAAAAAGTTTCGCAACAGAGGTACTCCATACAAAAGATCTTGCTCACATACGGAAACCTGATTGCGCTGGATTTTTCATATGTTCGAGCCCCAGCTGAACTAATCGATCCACTGCCCAGACGTCTAATGATGCTGCAGAACTTGTAACTTGCCGCGAAATAAGGATTTTCCACTCGAGGCAGTTAGTTTTGTTTACATTCCTCAAGTCTTCAATAAGCGGTAACCAAGGTTTCGATAATTGTTATTCAAAATCAATAATTCGTCAACTTGTGTTGCCAGTTTCAATAGTTTTTCAGGTGATTTCATTTTGACATTACCAGTTACTGAGGGGTACTTAAATTTGCGATACAGTTTCGATAGACGAGTGGCAGGTCGTGTCGTCGGTTTCACCCTTTTTCGATTCGTTTACTTTTATGCTTCCTGTGCGCATGTTTCATAAAATTGACTGGTTTTTGCGACTAAGACAAATCTGCGAGTAATTTTATTGTCTCCCTTACTATTTCCAGTAGTAAAAGGTTCGGAAACCATCAACAATAAAGAAAATAAATAGTTACTGTACCCAGTAAAATCTGTCGACCCGCATCGGTCCGATCATCGGACCGATTGAGCACGATATGGACCCGATCGTAGCGCTTCTATCGGGTCGTCATCGGACGATTTTGCACCATTTGCATCAACCGCGTCAACATTCGAACAAGCGAAACGCATCGACATCGGCCCGACATCGCACTATAGAACATCGTGCGATAGTCGGGCTCTTTTATTTTGTATTTTCTTCATATTTTACTTAGGATTTCTTGGATTTAATCGAAAGAAAAACAGTCGTTATCTATTGGGCAGGATGACTTTCGGACCAAGTAAATCAGCAACACTTACGGGAGTAATCTTTTTCAATTCTGTTCTTGGTTACATCTATTATAAAAAAAAGAAAAAGGTTAACAACAAACCGAGGGAAAGGTGCAAGGAAATATACTGTAATAATGTCCTACTCAGTTTGGCAGTAAATTATTCCCTAAACCCCATCTTAATATACACAAACTCTCAGACCAATTGCTGAGCGATGTCGCAAAAATGAGCCAAGAGCCAAACCTTTCGTCAATATGTCCGCTTCTTGTTTTTCTGTTGGTATATATTTTAGTTCAATGCTACCTGCTTGCACTAAATCTTTCACAAAAATGTTCTTCACGTCAATGTGCTTTAGCTTGCTACGATTTTTCGGCTCTTCTATTGTTTTAATCGCTGATTGATTATCTTCAAAATAACACACCGGTCTCTTCATCGGAAACCCCAATTCCTTGAGTAGCCGTACCATCCAAACTCCTTCGCAAGTCGCGTCGCAAAGTGCCACCAGCTCAGATTCAGTGGACGATAAGGATACAGTCCGCTGCTTTCTTGTTGACCAGGATGTTGTGCACCCAAATACCTTGAAAAGATAACCTGTTACTGAGCGCCGATCGACGACATCATTCGCCCAGTCGGCATCGCAGAAAGCCATCAACAAAGGCACGCCATCGTGACCAGAATACTCCAGACCTACGTCTGTAGATCCTCGTATATACCGCAAAACACGCTTCAGGTACGTCCAATGTTCATCCGTCGGGCAGCTTTGAAATTGGCTGAAATAATTCACCGCAGCTGCCAAATCAGGACGGGTGGTTAAAGACACATAAATTAAACAGCCTATCAATTCCCGATACGGCTTGGACGTTCGATTCGATTCCTCCCTTTTCTGTAGCCGAAGACGACTCTCCATCGGGACGGAACTCGGTTTACACTCTGACATGTTGAATCTTTGAAGCAAATTTTCCAAATACCTGCGTTGACTGATTCGCATAATACGTTTGTCAGCAATCCTGTCTATCTTCATTCCGAGAAAATTTGTAACTTCTCCAAAATCTGTCATCTCGAACTCTTTCGTCAGGTAGCTTTTCATTCTTCGTATCTCATCCAGATCATGGCCGATTATCAACACGTCATCTACATAAAGAATCAAAAAAATCTTCCTTAGTCCATCATCACAAATCACTACAGTTTTATCACTGTTAACTTCCTTCAAACCGTTTACCATTCCTCTTTTCATCAAACATGAAAGATTTTTCTCGCCGAGGTGGCCGTATCTACGATGCCACAACTCCGTCGCTTTACAAATCTGACCAGAGAAACATAATAAATCACACTCACCATTTCGTGTGTAGAAGTTGAGTTCGTAGAGCTTTTCTCGCCTCTGACCGGTGGCCACAACCACCGAGTTGCGTAGAATCTCCACCCGTCCTCCTTCAAACACCACTTTCATGCCAAGAGATTCGATTTTGCTAATTGAAAACAAATTGCATCTCGCTTCCGGAATGAGCACCAGCACCAGCTATCCAGCACCAGCTATCGTTGCTTCGATGGTTTTTCCTGCGACCACCGACAGAACCGGAACATCACCAGCATACTTCGCCGTCACCCATTCTCCACTTTTCGTTACGGCAATCTTCATCGGTTGGGCTAGCACCTCCAGTTTGGTGAATAAACGTTTATCGTTGCATATGTGCTCGGTTGCTCCCGAATCTATGTACCACAAGATACGGCTGCTTTCTTTGACATCATCAGGACCACCAGTCAGGAACATTACACTGGTTTCATCTTCTTCCGCGATGTTTGCTGAAGGTTTTCCTGCAGATTTCTTCCTCTCAGGACAATCGAGCAGCTTGTGCCCCTCCTTCTGGCATCCGAAGCATCTAAAAATCCTTCTATTCTGCTTTTGTTTCCCCGCTGTAGTACCGGAAAACGCTGTCGATTCATTTTTTGCATTCGAGACGTCTGCTGATGCACTTTTTCTTTTTATCTCCTCATCAAGCAGTCGACATTTCACAAAATCCATCGTTAGCTGCTCTTCCGGCTGTGATTCAATAGAGGTAACGACCGCATCGTATTCGCCTCCCAGCGAAAGAAGTAAGCGGCAAACCACATCGATATCATCCATCTGACCACCAGCATTGCGATAAAGACGAATCAGACGGTCGAATTTTATAAAATGTTCCTGAAGCGAACCTTCCGTGTACCTTAACTCGTGCAATTGTCTATTCAGATGAAGTCGCTTTGCAACACTCTTTCGCTCATAAACTTTAACTAGTGCATCCCACATTTGTTTGGGCGTCTCTCGTCCTTGCAAATGTTCCAGCTGGTCGTCATGGATTCGTGCAACCAGCATCGACTTGCACCTCTTGTTCTTCTTCTCCCGTTCTTCCAAAGCTTTCTCTTTCCGTGTTTTTACAGCTTCTGAATCCGTGGCTTCGATTTTCAGCTCCGCCATATCCGGAATTTCCACCTCGATACACTCCGCTAAGTCGTATTCGTCCAGTAGCGTCAACATCCGGAATTTCCAGGCCACAAAGTTTGTACCGTCAAACACCGCCACGCGATTAATAACGTCTCGTTCTTGATCGGACATTTCTCTGCGATCCTCGACCGAAACTAACTCAAATTAATCGATACGTGATCAGGAATCGTTCCAGGGCCCATAACCTGTTGGGCAGGATGACTTTCGGACCAAGTGAATCAGCAAAACTTACGCGAGTAATCTTTTTCAATTCTGTTCTTGGTTACATTTATTATTAAAAAAAGAAAAAGGTTAACAACAAACCGAGGGAAAGGTGCAAGGAAATATACTGTAATAATATCCTACTCAGTTTGGCAGTAAATTATTCCCTAATATTATCTTCACGTTTTAATTTATAACTCATAAATCTATATTATATTGACAAATCGTAGTTCAATTATCCACAATATCTGGGGTGGAATTACGTAAGGTGATTATCACTAGGTGACTATCACTTTTGAAAATTTGGAATCATGTAAGGTGATAAACACCAAGTTCTGTCACTACTGCTGAAAGGCTAACATCACTATCAAACGTTGGCATTACGTAAGGTGATAGTCACCACGATTTAATCACCTTCATGTCAAAATGGAGGTGATAGCAATTTAGTTATCACTTTTAGTAGTGATTTAATTTTTCGAGAAGTGGCTTTATAAATTATTGCCGTTAGGTGAATTTTAAGCCACTGATATAAACATAACCTACCAAAATTGGTCGAAGAGGATATTTTTTTAATAAAATTCGTACTGATTTTGTGTCAAAATTAAATACCAAAATGAAAAGTAACTTAGTTTGTATTGTTTTAAGAATTCTTAGAATGAACGGTAGTGTTTATCAATTAAATCAATTCATTATTTGAATACTGTAGTTGTCAAAATCTGAGTAACATTTACTCAGTGCTATAAATGGGAAAATTAGCTATCATTCGAATTATCTAAAGAATTCTTTATTATAATCGAAACTGCGTGTAAAATAAAAAAAATGCAACATTTTTTAAATATTCTCTCAATTCCCTCATTTATATTTTGTAGTTTTTTCATAGAAAGTTGACAATGTTCTTTAAATTCCCTCACGTATCCTGGAACGAAGATTGCACAAATGTGGCAACGAAAAACTTCAATCATTATAAGGATTAGGAGGTACAATAATATTACCTTTTAATTTTCGATAGTATTCATTTACCTTGGCTCCAACCTGCTCCATTTTTTTCAAAATTCCTTTCTTCAAAAATCATTGAACGTAAATTTTCACGCAACGTTTTCAAAGTCCTGTGAGTAAAACTTGTTGTCAATTTAGAAACTGAGTCAAAGTTACTCAGTCTTCTACATCAATATCACAGACTAACTGACATGACAGTATGAGTAAATTCTTATCAAAATAATTTTTCGTGATTCACTAGTTCCACCTATATTTTACTGCGCGAACTATTTACTATCGGTACACCCCTTGTATTATGTGAAAGTTTTTTTACTAGTTGGTTTCCCCTCGTTTGTCAACACCGATCAGCTGCTTGCAGGGATGCCTGATTTCATCATAATATTTGAAAATGAATCATCACAATAAATTATTGGATTACGTTGATAATATATTTAACTTTTTCAGCGATCTTGGAAGGTAACCATTTATTTTTCTCAACGTTGCTCATCTAGATTATTTTTTATTGTGTTGGTAATTTTCATCCGAAATTAAGTGGCGGTAGACCAGAAGCAAGTAAATATTGTAACAAAACGGGTTTGATTTTGTACTGCGTTGGAGGATGAGAAGTAGCACAATTATGTATATAGTTTTGGCAATATGTATTAAATCTGTATCTTGCATGAAATTCGCATGGACGTAGACATATCAATACATTACAAGTAATTCTGTATGAATGGCAACTCTGTTGGTAAATGAAAAAAATAAACACAGTCTAGATGACAGAAAGGATATTTTTGATAGGGTAACGTGGCGCCATCATGACACAGGTGAGTACTGTCCCAAATAAAGGAATATTCGAAATGACCGTTAAAATGATTGACGAATCTAATTTGAGTGTCCTGTCTGTTAAACAAAATAAACAAAAGTGAGTACAAATTGCTCACTTGAGAGTAACATTGAATGAGCGTGTATAATCTCTAAACAAGCAGCACCTCTACCAGAGTTGCCAGGTTATTTTTTCAAAAGTCTGTCAGAACTCGAAAATTTATCTGGGTTTGTCTGGGTCTAAGACAAGACCTGACATCTGGGGGGGCTGCTTTTGTTCCAAAATGGACCAGTTTCTGATTGGCTGATTTTGATGTTACCACCTGCACATTGTGAAAAGAAAAAACTTTTGCAGGGTACGCGAGCAATGATGCCAAGTAAAAAGAAAATCAGAAAACATATTTATTAAAATGTATAATTTTAGCTCACCAATGAAAACGAAAATTTTCGGAGAATGTTTCACATTTTTTTCAATCTCATTGGTAATAAATGTTTATAGTGGCAGGACTGTGTAATTAAAATAGGCATCAAGCCGTTTTTCTTTTTAGTGAATTAAAGGTAACCAAAAAATATTTGTTAAATTACTGTAAACTCGAAAGTGTGTTTAGTTTCACGAGAAGAATGAACTGTTGTGTTCCACACTGTGATCGCATTAAGCATTTCTATCCAAACCTGACTTCTTCCGGTTTCCAAAAGATCCAGTAATACGGCAACAAAGGATTCGATTTTGCGTTCAACAAGAGATATTTTGTGTTTTGTAATCAAAGCTCAAATAATTGTTTTTAAGCATTAATATATAATAAAGAAATGCTTTCACCAAAACATGTTTTATGTTTATTTCAAATCAAAAACCTAAATTCTAAAAATTTATATGTAATATTTTTTTCCTAGTTATTAAAAAATCTGTAAATATGGCTACACTGTAGCCGATACGTTGGTATTTATTCCACAGGGTGAAAATGACGAGAAGGATGATTCGGAAGGAAAAATAAGAAGCCAGTTGTCAGGTCTTGTCTTAGGTCTGGGTCTACTATATACAAGGAAATTTTAGCCGGGTTTCACTTTCAGTGAACAAAAAATTAAAAAAAAGGTCTCCCCATTTATCGTATAGAGGCCAAAAACCGTAAAGATCTAGCGAAATCTGACAAAATCTAGGAAAACTTGAAAAATCTGGGACAATTTAGAAAATCTGGCAAAAGATCGGTTAGTTTGAGTGTCTGGCGAAGCGAGAAAAATCTGGCATTTGCCATACTAATCTGGCAACCTGGCAACGCTGACCTCTACATTTCAGTTTTGCTACAATATTTATTATACACACGCTTAAAAATAGTTACTCAAAAATGAGTAAGATCTCACTCATCTACAGAAAAAGTGGAACAACTCTAATTTAGAGTAACTCCGAAGTTACTCAAATTTGAGTTCTTCCACTGGAAAGGATATTTGGGTAAAATCTACTCATTTACTGAGTAATACTTTATTTGTACATGTACCAAAAATAGAGTAACTATCACTCAAATTTTGAGTGAAATTTTATTTCACATATACCAAATTTGCAAAAAAATTGCTCCTTTTCTGAGTGTATTGTATTAAAATATTAAGTAATTGAACTCAATACTATATCAAGTGGTGGTTGCTATGAGTAGTGTGTCAATCACAAATTAACATACATGTCAGTTATGCTCAGGCACCAATCATACACTTATTCCTCAGAAATGACATTTGAGCATATTCGGTTTCATTCTAAAGCACAACACGGAGTTTATCATTCCGGTTTTTGCAGACACAACACCGTTTGTGTTGAGCGACTCACCCTCGAAATACGCGATCTTACTAACAAAATATACAACCTGTTGCTACAAATGGTTATTACAACTTTTAGACTAATCTTGCGAATAGTAACAAAAAAACGAGTTATTGCGTTAAACTCAAATTTAGAGTAGGAATTACTCAATATCATTTATGATAACTACTCAATTTTTGACGTTTCCATGTATCATTTGAAAATGAGTAACTAGTACTCAAACTTTGAGTAACTTTTTCTAAGCGTGCAGATAAATCTGTTGTCAGGTTATTTTTTCAAAAATCTGCTTCTGACTCAAATTATCTGAATTTGTCTGGGTCTACTTCATACACAAGGTAATTTAGACCGGCGTCATTTTCAGTGAGCAAAAAAGAAGATCTAGAATCGTAAAGATCTAGCAAGATCTGACCAAATTCTACACGGAACCGCAAATCAACCTAATTTTAAGTACATTCCACCCAATTTGGTGGTTTCGTTCAATAAACTAATTTTAGTAAAGTGGCTCTAGGTAGTTTTCGTAAGACACGTGCAAAAAAATACTTAAGATGAGTTATATTTACTCTACAGTTGAGTGATCTTGACTCAATTTCAAGTTTATACGGTTTACTTAATTTTAGCTTATTGAAAGAAACTGTCGCTGTTGGGTGGTTTTGCTCTTTGTATTTTGACAACAATTGAAGGAGAGAATGAAAGGAAGTACTCAAAATTAAGTAAAAAGAAGTCAAATATTAGGTAGTTTTTATTTTCCGTGTAGGAAAATTTGGAAAATCGGGCAAAAGATCTGGTTAGTTGTTTGCACGACGTAAAATACACTGGTGGCGTGATAAGACAGTTTTGGTTGTGTTGGTAATTTTCTCACGAAATTAAGTACGGCGCGCCGGGATTCAAGCATGTAAACATAAACAAACGACTATTTCAGATCGGGATTTCACTTCTAAGTTACTCCAGTTGTCGCGCAGCCTAGCGAATCTTTGGCACTTATTGAAAATCTGGACATTTTTTCTTCAAAGGCCTTGCAAGGTATCGTCGAAATATAGAAAATTTTACACACATCCGATTTTGTTCATTTCGTTGGAGGAAGGATTTGATGGATCGCACTGTGGTATCTATTACAGTTATTATGGTTAATGGAGTGATTGTGCTGTGGGTGGCATTTCAAATGCAGGTGATGAGAACGATTGAAACATCCCGGAACAAAACACCGCATTTCACTGTCAATATTTTCGCAAACAGAACCAACTCTAAATATTTTCATAAAAGTAACTCCCGGAACGTCATTTGTTTATGTTTTTTCTTCTTCACATCTCTCTGTTATTCCAAAATAAAATGACAACCGCACTAACACATAGAAAAACGTGATCACCAGGGTATTTTACATCGTGAGTTGTTTGGGTGTCGCGAGCAGAGATGCCAGATATTTTCATTGAAAATTTGTATTGCTTTGTATGAAAAATCTGTATTAATCTGTATTCACTAATCAAATGAAATTCTTACAACAAAATGACGCTAAAAGATGTTATTCCAATAGATTGTGGTTGTAGTATGGTAGATTCAATAAGTCATTGTCGCGTTCACAAGAATATTCAAAGACGAAATTTCTTTTTTTTTTTTATTTTTTTTATCCACAACAGTTCAATTGTAATTCGATATATTTATCTAGTTTGAAAATGTTGCCGTCATTACTTGACATGGAATTTCACCGCCCAAAATGCAACGTCAAGTCGCTTTATCTCGTCACTGGAATCAAATACTAAAAGATAGCTCAGGCAAACAAGTTTATTTCTTTCTTTCTTACTCTTTGTGAGATCTCTATAAAGCTGTATTATATTGAGGAAATCTGTATAAAATCTGTACCTGTATTAAATCTGTATGATCATGTAAAAATCGGTATAGGGCAGAGATGCCATTTATACAGATTTATCTGTATTATACAGATTTTTACATGCTCATACAGATTTAATACAGAGTACAGATTTTATACAGATTTCCTCAATTTAATACAGATTTATACAGATCTCACAAAAATTAAGAAAGAATTAACTTTTCTGTCTGAGCTATCCTTTAGTATTTGATTCCAGTGACGATCACGAATTAATATGAAAATCTGTTAAATCCATTTATATTATAATTTGAAACCAATTTAAACTGATATTCAATTTTTTTGCAATGACTTAGTGGAAAAATATATTGGAGAAGCCAAATGAATGAAAAACTAACAGAAAAGATGATTTATTGGAGAAAGATACGCTCAGAGACAATACTTTATTCAAGGTAGTAATGGCATCATGAAAATTTACTGTCAAACTGAGAGTGGTATGAACCGACTTGAAGTTGCATATTGGGCGTTGAAATTCCATGTCAAAATATAATGTCACCGATTTCTAACTAGATAAATATATGGGATTACAATTCAATTTTTGTGGATGAAAAAATGAAACTTCGTCGTTGAATATTCTTGTGAGCGCCCACAACCACAATCTATTGGAATAACATATCTTAGCATCATTTTGTTGTAAGAATTTCATTTTATTAGTGAATACAGATAAATACAGATTTTTTATACAAAGAATACAGATTTTCTATGAAAATATCTGGCATCTCTGGTATAGGGTAACAGAGGTATTTTGGCCCGCTTTAGGATCGATTTTATTTTGGCCGACTTTGTAAAAATATCCACCAAATGTTTTAATATCTCTGAAAAATCCTTTCGCAATAGGTAATTTAATGTGATTAGCTCCAAACTGATGCAACATGGGTTACCTAAGATCGATTGAATCCATACACTCAAGCAAATTGAGTAGTAAAAATCATAAGGCAAATCTTATGATGCATCAAAAATCACCAAAATCATAATTTCATAAGATTAATATGAACAATATACCTCTGCAACATACATCTCATCTATCACTATAATAGTTTTCATACGAACAACTTATGAACTCCACAATATATGAGATAAGTACTGTTTGTTATAGAAATTTCGCACAATATTCCTAAAAAGTTCGTATGAATTTCATATGGCGTTGTATTGGAATTCCAATTTTCGTGATTTCATAAGGCGGTCTTATGATTCGCTTACGATATTCTTGTGGCTAAAAACCATACGAAATCATTATGAAATTCCATATATTTTTTGCCTGAGTGTATAGTTTGTTAGGTGGGCCAAAATATATGAAGTGGCCAAAATACCTCTGTTATCCTAATACAGATAAATCTATAAATGGCATCTCTGGTCGCGAGCAAAATCTAGCATTTGCCAGACAAATCTGGCAACTTGGTAACGCTGCGTGTAACCAAACCAAGGATGCCAGGCATTATTTTTCATAATTCTGTGAAAAATAATTTGTGCAAAATCTTTGCACCTTTCTCATAATTATGAAAAATTGCCAAAATGAAATGCTTGTTCAGAGATGATACTTTCAGTGAAAGCTGTCAAATCGCTAGGAAATTTTTTAATTACTTTACTATTTTGACATTATTGACTGGTGTGACAGAAACGGTATGAGTATAAACATAAAAAATGCAGCGCAATTTTCTTTCTCACGATCACAATCTCCGATCGTATTTGAATACTCTATGATGGCTGTTCCAGTTCAACGCGTTTCTGCTGTTAAAGATTTGGGCATCGTCCTTGATCGTAAGCTTTGTTTCACCGAACAATTATCTCTAGTTACGGCAACGGCTTACGCAGTTTTGGGACTTATCAAACGCAACACCAGAGACTTTCATAATGTGTATTGGTTAAAGACAGTTTACGTCGCTTTAGTATGCAGTATTTTGGAATACGGAATAATAATCTGAGCACCCTACCACAACGTCCACATCGATCGAATCCAGGGATGTCAGATTCACAGATTAATCTGTGTTTCACAGATTTTGAATTTTCTGCACAGATTTTTAAAAATGACACAGATTTTCACAGATTTCTGAAAACGATCAAAGTATTTCACAGATTTTTGAATAAATCACAGATTTTGGAAATCGAGCACAGTTTAGCACCAAAAAGTACAGATTGGTTGAGGAAAAAGGTACAGAGCGTGTTGCTAGAGAGACCTTTTTTTGCTCACTGAATTGATTTTGAACGGTACGGAAAACGGTCAAAGATTTTCACAGACAGGTTTTGGGTATGATCATAGATTTTTGAAAAAATGACCTGGCATCCCTGATCGACGAACGAGTTCAAAAATGTTTCTTTTGATTTGCACTACGACGATTTCCATGGCAAAACCGTCTTCAATTAAATAGCTACGAGAATAGCTGCCTCTGATTAATCTTCCTACACTACAAAACAGACGAATTTTTCTTTAGCGACTGTTTGTCTTCGATTTGCTTTCAAATAACATCGACTGCCCAGCGCTTTTAGAGAGATTGTATTTTAATATTCCTCGAAGATCATTGCGGAGAACAGACTATCTTCGACGATCAGTCCATCGCACACAGTACGGTCAAAACAATCATATGGATGATTGTTGTCATCGCTTCAATAGTGTTTATCATTCATTTGATTTTACAATAAACAAAGACGCATTGAATGAATGATGAATTGTTAATTTATCTTCAAAAGGCATTTAAATGTTACCACTTTCTTTTTATATTATTTTTTTAACCGTTACTGCTAACCTCAATCGAATCAACACATTTTGACAGTCCAGCAGTACTTTTTGTAAATAGGGATTTTTTTGTTTGTCTGTTAACAATTTGGACCCCTTTGACCCTTTACGATCCATATCTCTTAAATAGATTTTTAAAACATTTGTTCACGATTGGATACGGTTTATTTTTAAGATTTATTAAATAAAAGTGACTAGTTTCAAAACACTTTATCTTTACACAAAGATGACTGTTTATAACGTGTTCATCGATTTTTGTTTAAGCTTGTCTGTAAACAGTACCGCTGAACTGTCAAGGATGAATGCTTGTTCATTTGTGACGTCACGATAAAAAATCTAATCCACTGAATAATTCAACATGGAAAAAGTTTCACCCTTTTTCGATTCGTTTTCTTTTATGCTTCCTGTGTGAATTATAAAGATACGCCCTTGCGCATGTTTAATAAAATTGACTGGTTTTTGCGACTAGGACAAATCTGCGAGTAATTTTATTGTCTCCCTTACTATTTCCAGTAGTAAAAGGTTCGGAAACCATCTAAAATAAAGAAAAAAAATAGTTACTGTACCCAGTGAAATCTGTCGACCCGCATCGGTCCGATCATCGGACCGATTGAGCACGATATGGACCCGATCGTAGCGCTTCTATCGGGTCGTCATCGGACGATTTTGCACCATTTGCATCAACCGCGTCAACATTCGAACAAGTGAAACGCATCGACATCGGCCCGACATCGCACTATATAACATCGTGCGATAGTCGGGCTCTTTTATTTTGTATTTTCTTCATATTTTACTTAGGATTTCTTGGATTTAATCGAAAGAAAAACAGTCGTTATCTTCATGCTTTAATTTATTACTCATAAACCTATATTATATTGATAAATCGTAGTTCAATTATCCACAATACCTGGGGTGGAATTACGTAAGGTGATTATCACCAGGTGACTATCACTTTTGAAAATTTGAAATCATGTAAGGTGATAAACACCAAGTTCTGTCACTACTGCTGAAAGGCTAACATCACTATCAAACGTTGGCATTACGTAAGGTGATAGTCACCACTATTTAATTGTCAAAATAGAGGTGATAGCAATTTAGTTATCACTTTTAGTAGTGATTTAATTTGTTGAGAAGTGGTTTTATTAATTATTGCCGTTAGGTGAATTTTAAGCCACTGATATAAACATAACCTACCAAAATTGGTCGAAGAGGATAATTTTTTAATAAAATTCGTACTGATTTTGTGTCAAAATTAAATACCAAAATGAAAAGTAACTTAGTTTGTATTGTTTTAAGAATTCTTAAAATGAACGGTAGTGTTTATCAATTAAATCAATTCATTAATTGAATACTGCAGTTGTCAAAATCTGAGTAACATTTACTCAGTGCTATAAATGGGAAAATTAGCTCGGGTGAGTAAATGTTAAACACTATCATTCGAATTATCTATAGAATTCTTTATTATAATCGAAACTGACGTCACAAATGAACAAGCATTCATCCTTGACAGTTCAGCGGTACTGTTTACAGACAAGCTTAAACAAAAATCGATGAACACGTTATAAACAGTCATCTTTGTGTAAAGATAAAGTGTTTTGAAACTAGTCACTTTTATTTAATAAATCTTAAAAATAAACCGTATCCAATCGTGAACAAATGTTTTAAAAATCTATTTAAGAGATATGGATCGTAAAGGGTCAAAGTGGTCCAAATTGTTAACAGACAAATAAAAAAATCCCTATTTACAAACAGTACTGCTGGACTGTCAAAATGTGTTGATTCGATTGAGGTTAGCAGTAACGGTTAAAAAAATAATATAAAAGGAAAGTGGTAACATTTGCATGCCTTTTGAAGATAAATTAACAATTCATCATTCATTCACCGTACTGTGTGCGATGGACTGATCGTCGAAGATAGTCTGTTCTCCGCAATGATCTTCGAGGAATATTAAAATGCAATCTCTCTAGAAGCGATGTTATTTGAAAGCAAATCGAAGACAAACAGTCGCTAAAGAAAAATTCGTCTGTTTTGTAGTGTAGGAAGATTAATCAGAGGCAGCTATTCTCGTAGCTATTTAATTGAAGACGGTTTTGCCATGGAAGTCGTCGTAGTGCAAATCAAATGAAACATTTTTGAACTCGTTCGTCGATCAGGGATGCCAGGTCATTTTTTCAAAAATCTATGATCATACCCAAAACCTGTCTGTGAAAATCTTTGACCGTTTTCCGTACCGTTCAAAATCAATTCAGTGAGCAAAAAAAGGTCTCTCTAGCAACACGCTCTGTACCTCTTTCCTCAACCAATCTGTGCTTTTTGGTGCTAAACTGTGCTCGATTTCCAAAATCTGGGATTTATTCAAGAATCTGTGAAATACTGTGATCGTTTTCAGAAATCTGTGAAAATCTGTGTCATTTTTAAAATCTGTGACGAAAAATTCAAAATCTGAAAATATCTGGCATCTCGGCTCGCGACACCCAAACAACTAACCAGATCTTTTGCCCGATTTTCCAAATTTTCCTACACGGAAAATAAAAACTACCTATTATTTGACTTCTTTTTACTTAATTTTGAGTACTTCCTTTCATTCTCTCCTTCAATTGTTGTCAAAATACAAAAAGCAAAACCACCCAAAAGCGACAGTTTTTTTCAATAAGCTAAAATTAAGTAAACCGTATTAACTTGAAATTGAGTCAATACGACTCAACTGTAGAGTAAATATAACTCATCTTAAGTATTTTTTGCACGTGTCTTACGAAAACTACCTAGAGCCAATTTACTAAAATTAGTTTATTGAACGAAACCCCCAAATTGGGTGGAATGTACTTAAAATTAGGTTGATTTGCGGTTCCGTGTAGAATTTGGTCAGATCTTGCTAGATCTTTACGATTCTAGATCTTCTTTTTTGCTCACTGAAAATGACGCCGGTCTAAATTACCTTGTATATATGAAGTAGACCCAGACAAATTCAGATAATTTTTTGAGCCAGAAGCAGATTTTTGAAAAAATAACCTGACAACAGATTTATCTGTATAATAAATATTGTAGCAAAACTGAAATGTAGAGGTGCTGCTTGTTTAGAGATGATACACGCTCATTCAATGTTACTCTCAAGTGAGCAATTTGTACTCACTTTTGTTTATTTAGTGCAAATGTCAAAAAGTGAGTAATATTGATGTAGAAGACTGAGCAACTTTTACTCAGTTTCTAAATTGACAACAAGTTTTACTCACAGGACTTTGAAAACGTTGCGTGAAAATTTACGTTCAATGATTTTTGAAGAAAGGAATTTTGAAAAAAATGGAGCTGGTTGGAGCCAAGGTAAATGAATACTATCGAAAATTAAAAGGTAATATTATTGTACCTCCTAATCCTTATAATGATTGAAGTTTTTCGTTGCTACATTTGTGCAATCTTCGTTCCAGGATACGTGTGGGAATTTAAAGAACATTTTCAACTTTCTATGAAAAAACTACAAAATGTAAATGAGGGAATTGAGAGAATATTTAAAAAGTGTTGCATATTTTTTATTTTACACGCAGTTTCGATTATAATAAAGAATTCTTTAGATAATTCGAATGATAGTGTTTAACATTTACTCACCCGAGCTAATTTTCCCATTTATAGCACTGAGTAAATGTTACTCAGATTTTGACAACTACAGTATTCAAATAATGAATTGATTTAATTGATAAACACTACCGTTCATTCTAAGAATTCTTAAAACAATACAAACTAAGTTACTTTTCATTTTGGTATTTAATTTTGACACAAAATCAGTACGAATTTTATTCAAAAATTATCCTCTTCGACCAATATTGGTAGGTTATGTTTATATCAGTGGCTTAAAATTCACCTAACGGCAATAATTTATAAAGCCACTTCTCAAAAAATTTAAGTCACTACTAAAAGTGATAACTAAATTGCTATCACCTCCATTTTGACATGAAGGTGATTAAATCGTGGTGACTATCACCTTACGTAATGCCAACGTTTGATAGTGATGTTAGCCTTTCAGCAGTAGTGACAGAACTTGGTGTTTATCATTCCAAATTTTCAAAAGTGATAGTCACCTTACGTAATTCCACCCCAGGTATTGAGGATAATTGAACTACGATTTGTCAATGTAATATAGATTTATGAATTATAAATTAAAACATGAAGATAACGACTGTTTTTCTTTCGATTGCATCAAAGAAATCCTAATTAAAATATGAAGAAAATACAAAATAAAAGAGCCCGACTATCGCACGATGTTCTATAGTGCGATGTCGGGCCGATGTCGATGCGTTTCGCTTGTTCGAATGTTGACGCGGTTGATGCAAATGGTGCAAAATCGTCCGATGACGACCCGATAGAAGCGCTACGATCGGGTCCATATCGTGCTCAATCGGTCCGATGATCGGACCGATGCGGGTCGACAGATTTCACTGGGTACAGTAACTATTTTTTTCTTTATTTTAGATGGTTTCCGAACCTTTTACTACTGGAAATAGTAAGGGAGACAATAAAATTACTCGCAGATTTGTCTTAGTCGCAAAAACCAGTCAATTTTATGAAACATGCGCAAGGGCGTATCTTTATAATTCACACAGGAAGCATAAAAGTAAACGAATCGAAAAAGGGTGAAACTTTTTCCATGTTGATTTATTCAGTGGATTAGATTTTTTATCGTGACGTCACAAATGAACAAGCATTCACCCTTGACAGTTCAGCGGTACTGTTTACAGATAAGCTTAAACAAAAATCGATGAACACGTTACAAACAGTCATCTTTGTGTAAAGATAAAGTGTTTTGAAACTAGTCACTTTTATTTAATAAATCTTAAAAATAAACCGTATCCAATCGTGAACAAATGTTTGAAAAATCTTTTTAAGAGATATGGATCGTAAAGGGTCAAAGGGGTCCAAATTGTTAACAGACAAACAAAAAAATCCCTATTTACAAACAGTACTGCTGGACTGTCAAAATGTGTTGATTCGATTGAGGTTAGCAGTAACGGTTAAAAAAATAATATAAAAGGAAAGTGGTAACATTTGCATGCCTTTTGAAGATAAATTAACAATTCAACATTCATTCAATGCGTCTTAAAATCAAATAAATGATAAACACTATTGAAGCGATGACCACAAACATTCATAGGATTGTTTTGACCGTACTGTGTGCGATGGACTGATCGTCGAAGATAGTCTGTTCTCCGCAATGATCTTCGAGGAATATTAAAATACAATCTCTCTAAAAGCGCTGGGCATTCGATGTTATTTGAAAGCAAATCGAAGACAAATAGTCGCTAAAGAAAAATTCGTCTGTTTTGTAGTGTAGGAAGATTAATCAGAGGCAGCTATTCTCGTAGCTATTTAATTGAAGACGGTTTTGCCATGGAAGTCGTCGTAGTGCAAATCAAATGAAACATTTTTGAACTCGTTCGTCGATCAGGGATGCCAGGTCATTTTTTCAAAAATCTATGATCAAACCCAAAACCTGTCTGTGAAAATCTTTGACCGTTTTCCGTACCGTTCAAAATCAATTCAGTGGGCAAAAAAAAAGGTCTCTCTAGCAACACGCTCTGTACCTTTTTCCTCAACCAATCTTTATCTTTTGGTGCTAAACTGTGCTCGATTTCCAAAATCTGTGACTTATTCAAGAATCTGTGAAATACTGTGATCGTTTTCAGAAATCTGTGAAAATCTGTGTCATTTTTAAAATCTGTGCAGAAAATTCAAAATCTGTGAAACACAGATTAATCTGTGAATCTGACATCCCTGGATTCGATCGATGTGGACGTTGTGGTAGGGTGCTCAGATTATTATTCCGTATTCCAAAATACTGTGTACTAAAGCGATGTAAACTGTCTTTAAGCAATACACATTATGAAAGTCTCTGGTGTTGCGTTTGATAAGTCCCAAAACTGCGTAAGCCGTTGCCGTAACTAGAGATAATTGTTCGGTGAAACAAAGCTTACGATCAAGGACGATGCCCAAATCTTTAACAGCAGAAACGCGTTGAACTGGAACAGCCATCATAGAGTATTCAAATACGATCGGAGATTGTGATCGTGAGAAAGAAAATTACGCTGCATTTTTTATGTTTATACTCATACCGTTTCTGTCACACCAGTCAATAATGTCAAAATAGTAAAGTAATTAAAAAATTTCCTAGCGATTTGACAGCTTTCACTGAAAGTATCATCTCTGAACAAGCATTTCAATTTGGCAATTATTCATAATTATGAGAAAGGTGCAAAGATTTTGCACAAATTATTTTTCACAGAATTATGAAAAATAATGCCTGGCATCCTTGGTTTGGTTACACGCAGCGTTACCAAGTTGCCAGATTTGTCTGGCAAATGCTAGATTTTGCTCGCGACCAGAGATGCCATTTATACAGATTTATCTGTATTATACCGATTTTTACATGATCATACAGATTTAATACAGGTACAGATTTTATACAGATTTCCTCAATATAATACAGCTTTATAAAGATCTCACAAAGAGTAAGAAAGAAAAAAATAAACTTGTCTGTCTGAGCTATCTTTTAGTATTTGATTCCAGTGACGAGATAAAGCGACTTGACGTTGCATTTTGGGCGGTGAAATTCCATGTCAAATAATGACATCAACATTTTCAAACTAGATAAATATATCGAATTACAATTGAACTGTTGTGGATAAAAAAATTAAAAAAAAAGAAATTTCATCTTTGAATATTCTTGTGAACGCGCCAATGACTTATTGAATTTACCATACTACAACCACAATCTATTGGAATAACATCTTTTAGCGTCATTTTGTTGTAAGAATTTCATTTTTTTAGTGAATACAGATTAATACAGATTTTTCATACAAAGCAATACAAATTTTCAATGAAAATATCTGGCATCTCTGCTCGCGACACCCAAACAACTAACCAGATCTTTTGCCCGATTTTCCAAACTTTCCTACATGGAAAATAAAAACTACCTATTATTTGACTTCTTTTTACTTAATTTTGAGTACTTTCTTTCATTCTCTCCTTCAATTGTTGTCAAAATACAAAGAGCAAAACCACCCAACAGCGACAGTTTCTTTCAATAAGCTAAAATTAAGTAAACCGTATTAACTTGAAATTGAGTCAATACGACTCAACTGTAGAGTAAATATAACTCATCTTAAGTATTTTTTTGCACGTGTCTTACGAAAACTACCTAGAGCCACTTTACTAAAATTAGTTTATTGAACGAAACCCCCAAATTGGGTGGAATGTACTTAAAATTAGGTTGATTTGCGGTTCCGTGTAGAATTTGGTCAGATCTTGCTAGATCTTTACGATTCTAGATCTTCTTTTTTGCTCACTGAAAATGACGCCGATCTAAATTACCTTATATGTATGAAGTAGACCCAGACAAATTCAGATAATTTTTTGAGTGAGAAGCAGATTTTTGAAAAAATTACCTGACAACAGATTTGTCTGTATAATAAATATTGTAGCAAAACTGAAATGTAGAAGTGCTGCTTGTTTAGAGATGATACACGCTCATTCAATGTTACTCTCAAGTGAGCAATTTGTACTCACTTTTGTTTATTTAGAGCAAATGTCAAAAAGTGAGTAATATTGATGTAGAAGACTGAGTAACTTTTACTCAGTTTCTAAATTGACAACAAGTTTTACTCACAGGACTTTGAAAACGTTGCGTGAAAATTTACGTTCAATAATTTTTGAATAAAGGAATTTTGAAAAAAATGGAGCAGGTTGGAGCAAGGTAAATGAATACTATCGAAAATTAAAAGGTAATATTATTGTACCGCCTAATCCTTATAATGATTGAAGTTTTTCGTTGCCACATTTGTGCAATTTTCGTTCCAGGATACGTGAGGGAATTTAAAGAACATTTTTAACTTTCTATGAAAAAACTACAAAATGTAAATGAGGGAATTGAGAGAATATTTAAAAAATGTTGCATTTTTTATTTTATACGCAGTTTTGAATATAATAAAGAATTCTTTAGATAATTCGAATGATAGTGTTTAACATTTACTCACCCGAGCTAATTTTCCCATTCATAGCACTGAGTGCCATTTGAGCCAATTTGTTCTGATTGAGTAAATGTTACTCAGATTTTGACAACTACATTATTCAATTAATGAATTGATTTAATTGATAAACACTACCGTTCATTCTAAGTATTCTTAAAACAATACAAACTAAGTTACTTTTCATTTTGGTATTTAATTTTGACACAAAATCAGTTCGAATTTTATTAAAAAATTATCCTCTTCGACCAATATTGGTAGGTTATGTTTATATCAGTGGCTTAAAATTCACCTAAGGGCAATAATTTATAAAGCCACTTCTCAAAAAATTAAATCACTACTAAAAGTGATAACTAAATTGCTATCACTTCCATTTTGACATGAAGGTGATTAAATCGTGGTGACTATCACCTTACGTAATGCCAACGTTTGATAGTGATGTTAGCCTTTCAGCAGTAGTGACAGAACTTGGTGTTTGTCACCTTACATGATTCCAAATTTTCAAAAGTGATAATCACCTTACGTAATTCCACCACGTAATTCCAATATACTATAGATTTATGAGTTATAAATTAAAACATGAAGATAACGACTGTTTTTCTTTCGATTAAATCCAAGAAATCCTAAGTAAAATATGAAGAAAATACAAAATAAAAGAGCCCGACTATCGCACGATGTTCTATAGTGCGATGTCGGGCCGATGTCGATGCGTTTCGCTTGTTCGAATGTTGACGCAGTTGATGCAAATGGTGCAAAATCGTCCGATGACGAACCGATAGAAGCGCTACATATCGTGCTCAATCGGTCCGATGCGGGTCGACAGATTTCACTGGGTACAGTAACTATTTTTTTTCTTTATTTTAGATGGTTTCCGAACCTTTTACTACTGGAAATAGTAAGGGAGACAATAAAATTACTCGCAGATTTGTCTTAGTCGCAAAAACCAGTCAATTTTATGAAACATGCGCAAGGGCGTATCTTTATAATTCACACAGGAAGCATAGAAGTAAACGAATCGAAAAAGGGTGAAACTTTTTCCATGTTGATTTATTCAGTGGATTAGATTTTTTATCGTGACGTCACAAATGAACAAGCATTCATCCTTGACAGTTCAGCGGTACTGTTTACAGACAAGCTTAAACAAAAATCGATGAACACGTTATAAACAGTCATCTTTGTGTAAAGATAAAGTGTTTTGAAACTTGTCACTTTTATTTAATAAATCTTAAAAATAAACCGTATCCAATCCTGAACAAATGTCTTAAAAATCTATTTAAGAGATATGGATCGTAAAGGGTCAAAGTGGTCCAAATTGTTAACAGACAAACAAAAAAATCCCTATTTACAAACAGTACTGCTGGACTGTCAAAATGTGTTGATTCGATTGAGGTTAGCAGTAGAGGCGTGCAAAACAGCTCATTTTGGTGAACAGCTCCGAACCGATCAGCTCACCAAAGTGAATCGATTCGATGTATCAGCTCATCAGCTCTTTTAGTTTGAACTCAAGGTTCATTTTGTGCGCCGTTTTTCTTATACACCGGTTTTCTTTCATATGCATGATCGAAATTCAATCATTGATTTGCAATGAATGCAATGCGAATTAGTTTATCTTTAATTGATGTCGACAAAATTGAATCTCTTAAAGAGCCGAAGATCCGATCAGCTCGTAGCGTGTTCCCTTCGTCATAATTCAGTGAACTGGGTAGCAAATGAGTGAGCTGATGAGCTGCGGTTCTTTTGAAAAGAGCTGTGAGCTGTCAGCTCACTTCAATGATTCGATTCACTGGAACAGCTCAGGAGCGAATTGCCCATCTCTAGTTAGCAGTAACGGTTAAAAAAATAATATAAAAGGAAAGTGGTAACATTTGCATGCCTTTTGAAGATAAATTAACAATTCATCATTCATTCACCGTACTGTGTGCGATCGTCGAAGATAGTCTGTTCTCCGCAATGATCTTCGAGGAATATTAAAATGCAATCTCTCTAAAAGCGATGTTATTTGAAAGCAAATCGAAGACAAACAGTCGCTAAAGAAAAATTCGTCTGTTTTGTAGTGTAGGAAGAATAATCAGAGGCAGCTATTCTCGTAGCTATTTAAATGAAGACGGTTTTGCCATGGAAGTCGTCGTAGTGCAAATCAAATGAAACATTTTTAACTCGTTCGTCGATCAGGGATGCCAGGTCATTTTTTCAAAAATCTATGATCATACCCAAAACCTGTCTGTGAAAATCTTTGACCGTTTTCCGTACCGTTCAAAATCAATTCAGTGAGCAAAAAAAAGGTCTCTCTAGCAACACGCTCTGTACCTTTTTCCTCAACCAATCTGTGCTTGTTGGTGCTAAACTGTGCTCGATTTCCAAAATCTGGGATTTATTCAAGAATCTGTGAAATACTGTGATCGTTTTCAGAAATCTGTGAAAATCTGTGTCATTTTTAAAATCTGTGAAGAAAATTCAAAATCTGTGAAACTCAGATTAATCTGTGGTAGTTGTGGTAGGGTGCTCAGATTATTATTCCGTATTCCAAAATACTGCGTACTAAAGCGACGTAAACTGTCTTTAAGCAATACACATTATGAAAGTCTCTGGTGTTGCGTTTGATAAGTCCCAAAACTGCGTAAGCCGTTGTCGTAACTAGAGATAATTGTTCGGTGAAACATACATCCATAGCTTACAATCAAGAACGATGCAAAATCTTTAACAGCAGAAACGCGTTGAACTGGAACAGCCATCATAGAGTATTCAAATACGATCGCAGATTGTGATCGTGAGAAAGAAAATTGCGCTGCATTTTTTATGTTTATACTCATACCGTTTCTGTCACACCAGTCAATAATGTCAAAATAGTAAAGTAATTAAAAAATTTCCTAGCGATTTGACAGCTTTCACTGAAAGTATCATATCTGAACAAGCATTTCAATTTGGCAATTATTCATAATTATGAGAAAGGTGCAAAGATTTTGCACAAATTATTTTTCACAGAACTATGAAAAATAATGCCTGGCATCCTTGGTTTGGTTACACGCAGCGTTACCAAGTTGCCAGATTTGTCTGGCAAATGCTAGATTTTGCTCGCGACCAGAGATGCCATTTATACAGATTTATCTGTATTATACCGATTTAATACAGGTACAGATTTTATACAGATTTCCTCAATATAATACAGCTTTATACCATGTTCACATTAGCGCTTATATCACTTGATATACCGAGATGATATGCATATCACGTGAGAGTGTTCACATATGATCGAAATGATATCGTTTGACAATCGAATTGTCATATTGAATGTTACCATTAGGAATAAGATCAATAATATTGCTTTTCTCTCCTACAATTCAATCAATAATTGAAGTCTTGCAATTAATGGTTTCCGAACCCCAGTATTCGTTGGAAAATTTAAAATTTTAATAATTGTTTATTGTCACTCTCAACGTGACGTTCATAAATGAGTACGTTCAATGCCATTATCCGTGTTGCTAGTAGCGATTTTTGACAACTCGACATGATATCGTATATGATATCCCGGATATCATGCCAAAATGGTGATACGCGTTGACATAAAATTGTATGGGATATCAAGTGATATCGCACATGATATCATCGGATATCAAGTATATCCGTATATCACTTGATATCAGCGGTAATGTGAACATACTATTATGAAGATCTCACAAAGAGTAAGAAAGAAAAAAATAAACTTGTCTGCCTGAGCTACCTTTTAGTATTTGATTCCAGTGACGAGATAAAGCGACTTGACGTTGCATTTTGGGCGGTGAAATTCCATGTCAAGTAATGACGTCAAAATTTTCAAACTAGATAAATATATCGAATTACAATTGAACTGTTGTGGATAAAAAAAATTAAAAAAAAAAAGAAATTTCGTCTTTGAATATTCTTGTGAACTTATTGAATCTACCATACTACAACCACGATCTATTGGAATAACATCTTTTAGCATCATTTTGTTGTAAGAATTTCATTTTATTAGTGAATACAGATTAATACAGATGTTTCATACAAAGCAATACAAATTTTCTATGAAAATATCTGGCATCTCTGCTCGCGACACCCAAACAACTAACTAGATCTTTTGCCCGATTTTCCAAATTTTCCTACACGGAAAATAAAAACTACCTATTATTTGACTTCTTTTTACTTAATTTTGAGTACTTCCTTTCATTCTCTCCTTCAATTGTTGTCAAAATACAAAGAGCAAAACCACCCAACAGCGACAGTTTTTTTCAATAAGCTAAAATTAAGTAAACCGTATTAACTTGAAATTGAGTCAATACGACTCAACTGTAGAGTAAATATAACTCATCTTAAGTATTTTTTTGCACGTGTCTTACGAAAACTACCTTGAGCCACTTTACTAAAATTAGTTTATTGAACGAAACCCCCAAATTGGGTGGAATGTACTTAAAATTAGGTTGATTTGCGGTTCCGTGTAGAATTTGGTCAGATCTTGCTAGATCTTTACGATTCTAGATCTTCTTTTTTGCTCACTGAAAATGACGCCGGTCTAAATTACCTTGTATATATGAAGTAGACCCAGACAAATTCAGATAATTTTTTGAGTCAGAAGCAGATTTTCGAAAAAATAACCTGACAACAGATTTATCTGTATAATAAATAGTGTAGCAAAACTGAAATGTAGAGGTGCTGCTTGTTTAGAGATGATACACGCTCATTCAATGTTACTCTCAAGTGAGCAATTTGTACTCACTTTTGTTTATTTAGTGCAAATGTCAAAAAGTGAGTAATATTGATGTAGAAGACTGAGTAACTTTTACTCAGTTTCTAAATTGACAACAAGTTTTACTCACAGGAATTTGAAAACGTTGCGTGAAAATTTACGTTCAATGATTTTTGAAGAAAGGAATTTTGAAAAAAATGGAGCTGGTTGGAGCCAAGGTAAATGAATACTATCGAAAATTAAAAGGTAATATTATTGTACCGCCTAATCCTTATAATGATTGAAGTTTTTCGTTGCCACATTTGTGCAATCTTCGTTCCAGGATACGTGTGGGAATTTAAAGAACATTTTCAACTTTCTATGAAAAAACTAAAAAATGTAAATGAGGGAATTGAGAGAATATTTAAAAAATGTTGCATATTTTTATTTTACACGCAGTTTCGATTATAATAAAGAATTCTTTAGATAATTCGAATGATAGTGTTTAACATTTACTCACCCGAGCTAATTTTTCCATTTATAGCACTGAGTAAATGTTACTCAGATTTTGACAACTACAGTATTCAATTAATGAATTGATTTAATTGATAAACACTACCGTTCATTCTAAGAATTCTTAAAACAATACAAACTAAGTTACTTTTCATTTTGGTATTTAATTTTGACACAAAATCAGTACAAATTTTATTCAAAAATTATCCTCTTCGACCAATATTGGTAGGTTATGTTTATATCAGTGGCTTAAAATTCACCTAACGGCAATAATTTATAAAGCCACTTCTCAAAAAATTTAAGTCACTACTAAAAGTGATAACTAAATTGCTATCACCTCCATTTTGACATGAAGGTGATTAAATCGTGGTGACTATCACCTTACGTAATGCCAACGTTTGATAGTGATGTTAGCCTTTCAGCAGTAGTGACAGAACTTGGTGTTTATCACCTTACATGATTCCAAATTTTCAAAAGTAATAGTCACCTGGTGATAATCACCTTACGTAATTCCACCCCAGGTATTGTGGATAATTGAACTACGATTTGTCAATATAATATAGATTTATGAATTATAAATTAAAACATGAAGATAACGACTGTTTTTCTTTCGATTGCATCAAAGAAATCCTAAGTAAAATATGAAGAAAATACAAAATAAAAGAGCCCGACTATCGCACGATGTTCTATAGTGCGATGTCGGGCCGATGTCTATGCGTTTCGCTTGTTCGAATGTTGACGCGGTTGATGCAAATGGTGCAAAATCGTCCGATGACGACCCGATAGAAGCGCTACGATCGGGTCCATATCGTGCTCAATCGGTCCGATGATTGGACCGATGCGGGTCGACAGATTTCACTGGGTATAGTAACTATTTTTCTCTTTATTTTAGATGGTTTCCGAACCTTTTACTACTGGAAATAGTAAGGGAGACAATAAAATTACTCGCAGATTTGTCTTAGTCGCAAAAATCAGTCAATTTTATGAAACATGCGCAAGGGCGTATCTTTATAATTCACACAGGAAGCATAAAAGTAAACGAATCGAAAAAAAGTGAAACTTTTTCCATGTTGATTTATTCAGTGGATTAGATTTTTTATCGTGACGTCACAAATGAACAAGCATTCACCCTTGACAGTTCAGCGGTACTGTTTACAGATAAGCTTAAACAAAAATCGATGAACACGTTACAAACAGTCATCTTTGTGTAAAGATAAAGTGTTTTGAAACTAGTCACTTTTATTTAATAAATCTTAAAAATAAACCGTATCCAATCGTGAACAAATGTTTTAAAAATCTATATGATCAAACCCAAAACCTGTCTGTGAAAATCTTTGACCGTTTTCCGTACAGTTCAAAATCAATTCAGTGAGCAAAAAAAAGGTCTCTCTAGCAACACGCTCTGTACCTTTTTCCTCAGCCAATCTGTACTTTTTGGTGCTAAACTGTGCTCGATTTCCAAAATCTGTGATTTATTCAAGAATCTGTGAAATACTGTGATCGTTTTCAGAAATCTGTGAAAATCTGTGTCATTTTAAAAATCTGTGCAGAAAATTCAAAATCTGTGAAACACAGATTAATCTGTGAATCTGACATCCCTGGATTCGATCGGATTATTTCCTTCCACCGTAAAAAAGCTCCAGTTGCTTTCGATTACAAAATCTCAGGATGCTCGCTCGCCCGAACAGAGCACATTAAAGATCTTGGCGTGATTCTGGATCGTGAAGTTACTTTCAAGTTACACTATGACAACATCATTCGTAAAGCAAACCGACAACTGGGCTTCATCTTTAAGATTTCGTCCGAGTTCCGTGATCCTTTATGTTTGAGATCCCTATATTGCTCGCTGGTTCGGTCATTGCTCGAATCTAATGCGATTGTATGGTGCCCGTTCCACTCTAATTGGATTACCAGGATTGAGGCAATTCAACGAAAATTCGTGAGATACGCATTGCGGTTTTTACCTTGGTCTGATCCAACGCAGCTACCGTCATACGAGGACCGTTGCCGTTTACTAAATCTTGAACCTTTGGAATTGAGAAGAGCATATGCTCAAGCATCATTTGCTGCGAAACTGCTTTTGGGTAGTGTAGACTGCCCTGCTTTACTCGAGCGACTAAATTTGTAAACTCCTGAGAGGCCTCTTCGACAACGACCTTTTCTGCTATTGGAAACTCGTAACACACTATGTATGGTCAAAATGAACCATTCAGATCCGTTTGCCTACGATTCAATGAATTTGCCGAATATTTTAATTTCAACGTGTCGTCTAATGTTTTTTATCTTAGATTACTTGACCGTTTTCGTGTTGTCTACCGTAATAATGTACTTTAAGTTTTACTTTTACATTAAAATTTTTTATTCATTAAGACATACATTGTCAGATGAACTATAAAATAAACAAATAAACAAATAAACAAATAATCCCTGGATTCGATCGATGTGGACGTTGTGGACGCAAATCAACCTAATTTTAAGTACATTCCACCCAATTTGGGGGTTTCGTTCAATAAACTAATTTTAGTAAAGTGGCTCTAGGTAGTTTTCGTAAGACACGTGCAAAAAATACTTAAGATGAGTTATATTTACTCTACAGTTGAGTCGTATTGACTCAATTTCAAGTTAATACGGTTTACTTAATTTTAGCTTATTGAAAGAAACTGTCGCTGTTGGGTGGTTTTGCTCTTTGTATTTTGACAACAATTGAAGGAGAGAATGAAAGGAAGTACTCAAAATTAAGTAAAAAGAAGTCAAATAATAGGTAGTTTTTATTTTCCGTGTAGGAAAATTTGGAAAATCGGGCAAAAGATCTGGTTAGTTGTTCACTGAAAATCATTTCTACCAATTTTTTGAGGAGAAATCACTCATTGTCGAGCTCTTCTATAAGCTACCCAAAATTAGGTCGTTATCTACTCAAACTTTGAGTTGATGGGTAAAAATGGGTAACGTGCTTTGTTATGGCATAACATTTGTACTAAACTTACAATTACATAAATTTTGAGGTCATCACTCGTTACCCAAAATTGGGGAGATGCACTTTAGTTGATTTTGGGAGGTTTTGACCCAAAATTAGGTAGCGGCTGGTAAGAGTGTTTGGGTGTCGTGAGCAGAGATGTCAGATATTTTCATTGAAAATTTGTATTGCTTTGTATGAAAAATCTGTATTAATCTGTATTCACTAATAAAATGAAATTTTTACAACAAAATGACGCTAAAATATGTTATTCCAATAGATTGTGGTTGTAGTATGGTAGATTCAATAAGTCATTGGCGCGTTCACAAGAATATTCAAAGACGAAATTTCTTTTTTTTTAATTTTTTATCCACAACAGTTCAATTGTAATTCGATATATTTATCTAGTTTGAAAATGTGACGTTGACATGGAATTTCACCGCCCAAAATGCAACGTCAAGTCGCTTTATCTCGTCACTGGAATCAAATACTAAAAGATAGCTCAGGCAGACAAGTTTATTTTTTTCTTTCTTACTCTTTGTGAGATCTTTATAAGGCTGTATTATATTGAGGAAATCTGTATAAAATCTGTACCTGTATTAAATCTGTATGATCATGTAAAAATCGGTATAATACAGATAAATCTGTATAAATGGCATCTCTGGTCGCGAGCAAAATCTAGCATTTGCCAGACAAATCTGGCAACTTGGTAACGATGCGTGTAACCAAACCAAGGATGCCAGGCATTATTTTTCATAATTCTGTGAAAAATAATTTGTGCAAAATCTTTGCACCTTTCTCATAATTATGAATAATTGCCAAAATGAAATGCTTGTTCAGAGATGATACGTTCAGTGAAAGCTGTCAAATCGCTAGGAAATTTTTTAATTACTTTACTATTTTGACATTATTGACTGGTGTGACAGAAACGGTATGAGTATAAACATAAAAAATGCAGCGCAATTTTCTTTCTTACGATCACAATCTACGATCGTATTTGAATACTCTATGATGGCTGTTCCAGTTCAACGCGTTTCTGCTGTTAAAGATTTGGGCATCGTCCTTGATCGTAAGCTTTGTTTCACCGAACAATTATCTCTAGTTACGGCAACGGCTTACGCAGTTTTGGGACTTATCAAACGCAACACCAGAGACTTTCATAATGTGTATTGCTTAAATACAGTTTACGTCGCTTTAGTACGCAGTATTTTGGAATACGGAATAATAATCTGAGCACCCTACCACAACGTCCACATCGATCGAATCCAGGGATGTCAGATTCACAGATTAATCTGTGTTTCACAGATTTTGAATTTTCTGCACAGATTTTAAAAATGACACAGATTTTCACAGATTTCTGAAAACGATCACAGTATTTCACAGATTCTTGAATAATTCACAGATTTTGGAAATCGAGCACAGTTTAGCACCAAAAAGTACAGATTGGTTGAGGAAAAAGGTACAGAGCGTGTTGCTAGAGAGACCTTTTTTTTGCTCACTGAATTGATTTTGAACGGTACGGAAAACGGTCAAAGATTTTCACAGACAGGTTTTGGGTTTGATCATATATTTTTGAAAGAATGACCTGGCATCCCTGATCGACGACCGAGTTCAAAAATGTTTCATTTGACTTGCACTACGACGACTTCCATGGCAAAATCGTCTTCAATTAAATAGCTACGAGAATAGCTGCCTCTGATTAATCTTCCTGCACTACAAAACAGACGAATTTTTCTTTAGCGACTGTTTGTCTTCGATGTGCTTTCAAATAACATCGACTGCCCAGCGCTTTTAGAGAGATTGCATTTTAATATTCCTCGAAGATCATTGCGGAGAACAGACTATCTTCGACGATCAGTCCATCGCACACAGTACGGTAAAAACAATCCTATGCCTATGGATGTTTGTTGTCATCGCTTCAATAGTGTTTATCATTTATTTGATTTTACAATAAACAAAGACGCATTTAATGAATGATGAATTGTTAATTTATCTTCAAAAGGCATGCAAATGTTACCACTTTCCTTTTATATTATTTTTTTAACCGTTACTGCTAACCTCAATCGAATCAACACATTTTGACAGTCCAGCAGTACTGTTTGTAAATAGGGATTTTTTTGTTTGTCTGTTAACAATTTGGACCACTTTGACCCTTTACGATCCATATCTCTTAAATAGATTTTTAAAACATTTGTTCACGATTGGATACGGTTTATTTTTAAGATTTATTAAATAAAAGTGACTAGTTTCAAAACACTTTATTTTTACACAAAGATGACTGTTTATAACGTGTTCATCGATTTTTGTTTAAGCTTGTCTGTAAACAGTACCGCTGAACTGTCAAGGATCAATGCTTGTTCATTTGTGACGTCACGATAAAAAGTCTAATCCACTGAATAATTCAACATGGAAAAAGTTTCACCCTTTTTCGATTCGTTTACTTTTATGCTTCCTGTGTGAATTATAAAGATACGCCCTTGCGCATGTTTCATAAAATTGACTGGTTTTTGCGACTAAGACAAATCTGCGAGTAATTTTATTGTCTCCCTTACTATTTCCAGTAGTAAAAGGTTCGGAAACCATCTAAAATAAAGAAAAAAAATAGTTACTGTACCCAGTGAAATCTGTCGACCCGCATCGGTCCGATCATCGGACCGATTGAGCACGATATGGACCCGATTGTAGCGCTTCTATCGGGTCGTCATCGGACGATTTTGCACCATTTGCATCAACCGCGTCAACATTCGAACAAGCGAAACGCATCGACATCGGCCCGACATCGCACTATAGAACATCGTGCGATAGTCGAGCTCTTTTATTTTGTATTTTCTTCATATTTTACTTAGGATTTCTTGGATTTAATCGAAAGAAAAACAGTCGTTATCTTCATGTTTTAATTTATAACTCATAAATCTATATTATATTGACAAATCGCAGTTCAATTATCCACAATACCTAGGGTGGAATTACGTAAGGTGATTATCACCAGGTGACTATCACTTTTGAAAATTTGGAATCATGTAAGGTGATAAACACCAAGTTCTGTCACTACTGCTGAAAGGCTAACATCACTATCAAACGTTGGCATTACGTAAGGTGATAGTCACCACGATTTAATCACCTTCATGTCAAAATGGAGGTGATAGCAATTTAGTTATCACTTTTAGTAGTGATTTAATTTTTTGAGAAGTGGCTTTATAAATTATTGCCGTTAGGTGAATTTTAAGCCACTAATATAAACATAACCTACCAAAATTGGTCGAAGAGGATAATTTTTTAATAAAATTCGTACCGATTTTGTGTCAAAATTAAATACCAAAATGAAAAGTAACTTAGTTTGTATTGTTTTAAGAATTCTTAAAATGAACGGTAGTGTTTATCAATTAAATCAATTCATTAATTGAATACTGTAGTTGTCAAAATCTGAGTAACATTTACTCAGTGCTATAAATGGGAAAATTAGCTCGGGTGAGTAAATGTTAAACTCTATCATTCGAATTATCTAAAGAATTCTTTATTATAATCGAAACTGCGTGTAAAATAAAAAAAAATGCAACATTTTTTAAATATTCTCTCAATTCCCTCATTTACATTTTGTAGTTTTTTCATAGAAAGTTGAAAATGTTCTTTAAATTCCCTCACGTATCCTGGAACGAAGATTGCACAAATGTGGCAACGAAAAACTTCAATAAGGATTATAAGGATTAGGAGGTACAATAATATTACCTTTTAATTTTCGATAGTGTTCATTTACCTTGGCTCCAACCTGCTCCATTTTTTTCAAAATTCTTTTCTTCAAAAATCATTTTCACGCAACGTTTTCAAAGTCCTGTGAGTAAAACTTGTTGTCAATTTAGAAACTGAGTAAAAGTTACTCAGTCTTCTACATTAATATTACTCACTTTTTGACATTTGCACTAAATAAACAAAAGTGAGTACAAATTTCTCACTTGAGAGTAACATTGAATGAGCGTGTATCATCTCTAAACAAGCAGCACCTCTACATTTCAGTTTTGCTACAATATTTATTATACAGATAAATCTGTTGTCAGGTTATTTTTTCAAAAATCTGCTTCTGACTTAAAAAAATATCTAAATTTGTCTGGGTCTACTTCATATATACAAGGTAATTTAGACCGGCGTCATTTTCAGTGAGCAAAAAAGAAGATCTAGAATCGTAAAGATCTAGCAAGATCTGACCAAATTCTACACGGAACCGCAAATCAACCTAATTTTAAGTACATTCCACCCAATTTGGGGGTTTCGTTAAATAAACTAATTTTAGTAAAGTGGCTCTAGGTAGTTTTCGTAACACACGTGCAAAAAAATACTTAAGATGAGTTATATTTACTCTACAGTTGAGTCGTATTGACTCAATTTCAAGTTAATACGGTTTACTTAATTTTAGCTTATTGAAAGAAACTGTCGCTGTTGGGTGGTTTTGCTCTTTGTATTTTGACAACAATTGAAGGAGAGAATGAAAGGAAGTACTCAAAATTAAGTAAAAAGAAGTCAAACAATAGGTAGTTTTTATTTTCCGTGTAGGAAAATTTGGAAAATCGGGCAAAAGATCTGGTTAGTTGTTTGGGTGTCGCGAGCCGAGATGCCAGATATTTTCATTGAAAATTTGTATTGCTTTGTATGAAAAATCTGTATTAATCTGTATTCACTAATAAAATGAAATTCTTACAACAAAATGACGCTAAAAGATGTTATTCCAATAGATTGTGGTTGTAGTATGGTAGATTTGTTCACAAGAATATTCAAAGACGAAATTTCTTTTTTTTTTTTAATTTTTTTATCCCCAACAGTTCAATTGTAATTCAATATATTTTTCTAGTTTGAAAATGTTGACGTCATTATTTGACATGGAATTTCACCGCCCAAAATGCAACGTCAAGTCGCTTTATCTCGTCACTGGAATCAAATACTAAAAGATAGCTCAGGCAGACAAGTTTATTTTTTCTTTCTTACTCTTTGTGAGATTTTTTATAAAGCTGTATTATATTGAGGAAATCTGTATAAAATCTGTACCTGTATAAAATCTGTACCTGTATTAAATCTGTATGATCATGTAAAAATCGGTATAATACAGATAAATCTGTATAAATGGCATCTCTGATCGCGAGCAAAATCTAGCATTTGCCAGACAAATCTGGCAACTTGGTAACGCTGCGTGTAACCAAACCAAGGATGCCAGGCATTATTTTTCATAATTCTGTGAAAAATAATTTGTGCAAAATCTTTGCACCTTTCTCATAATTATGAATAATTGCCAAAATGAAATGCTTGTTCAGAGATGATACTTTCAGTGAAAGCTGTCAAATCGCTAGGAGATTTTTTAATTACTTTACTATTTTGACATTATTGAAAATTGCAGCGCAATTTTCTTTCTCACGATCACAATCTCCGATCGTATTTGAATACTCTATGATGGCTGTTCCAGTTCAACGCGTTTCTGCTGTTAAAGATTTGGGCATCGTCCTTGATCGTAAGCTTTGTTTCACCGAACAATTATCTCTAGTTAAGGCAACGTCCTACGCAGTTTTGGGACTTATCAAACGCAACACCAGAGACTTTCATAATGTGTATTGCTTAAAGACAGTTTACGTCGCTTTAGTACGCAGTATTTTAGAATACGGAATAATAATCTGAGCACCCTACCACAACGTGAACATCAATCGAATCCAGGGATGTCAGATTCACAGATTAATCTGTGTTTCACAGATTTTGAATTTTCTGCACAGATTTTAAAAATGATACAGATTTTCACAGATTTCTGAAAACGATCACAGTATTTCACAGATTCTTGAATAAATCACAGATTTTGGAAATCGAGCACAGTTTAGCACCAAAAAGTACAGATTGGTTGAGGAAAAAGGTACAGAGCGTGTTGCTAGAGAGACCTTTTTTTTTTGCTCACTGAATTGATTTTGAACGGTACGGAAAACGGTCAAAGATTTTTACAGACAGGTTTTGGGTTTGATCATAGATTTTTGAAAAAATGACCTGGCATCCCTGATCGACGAACGAGTTCAAAAATGTTTCATTTGATTTGCTCTACGACGACTTCCATGGCAAAACCGTCTTCAATTAAAATAGCTACGAGAATTGCTGCCTCTGATTAATCTTCCTACACTACAAAACAGACGAATTTTTCTTTAGCGAATGTTTGTCTTCGATTTGCTTTCAAATAACATCGACTGCCCATCGCTTTTAGAGAGATTGCATTTTAATATTCCTCGAAGATCATTGCGGAGAACAGACTATCTTTGACGATCAGTCCATCGCACACAGTACGGTCAAAACAATCCTATGGATGTTTTTTGTCATCGCTTCAATAGTGTTTATCATTTATTTGACTTTACAATAAACAAAGACGCATTGAATTGTTAATTTATCTTCAAAACGCATGCAAATGTTACCACTTTCCTTTTATATTATTTTTTTAACCGTTACTGCTAACCTCAATCGAATCAACACATTTTGACAGTCCAGCAGTACTGTTTGTAAATAGGGATTTTTTTGTTTGTCTGTTAACAATTTGGACCCCTTTGACCCTTTACGATCCATATCTCTTAAATAGATTTTTAAAACATTTGTTCACGATTGGATACGGTTTATTTTTAAGATTTATTAAATAAAAGTGACTAGTTTCAAAGCACTTTATCTTTACACAAAGATGACTGTTTATAACGTGTTCATCGATTTTTGTTTAAGCTTGTCTGTAAACAGTACCGCTGAACTGTCAAGGATGAATGCTTGTTCATTTGTGACGTCACGATAAAAAATCTTATCCACTGAATAAATCAACATGGAAAAAGTTTCACCCTTTTTTTGTAACTTTCAACTTTAGACTTTAGAACTTTTTATTAATTTTACTTTCTTCTCTTTTCAGGTTTTCGGAGTATCAAAAACGCGTGTACACTATTCAGGTTACTAAAACGAAGTGAGTTTATTCCTTAGCTTTATATGTACAGAATTAGTTAACAGTTGCCAACACTGACGTTTGACAAAACTTAACGACCATGTATAAATATTACTGGTGAATACATTTCAGCTCTTCCCTCTTCAGAAGAAAGATAATTATTCATTAACTTTACATATTTACAATATTTTTTCAACTCATTTTAATAATTCAACTATATCGTAAGTTTTTAATCTAATTCTTTTTCTTTTCAGATAGGACTATTCATCCGGAATTCAACTATATGAATAATTTTAGCATTTTATAGAAAATATAAATAATTATACAAATAATCTGGATTTTCAATTTTTTTTCTTGTTCTCTTCGAACGCCTTGGACATCCCCCCGGCAAGTTCGCCGTTGAGGCTTTTCTTTTTCGACCAGCCTTTGCCAGTGTGTGCTCTGGGAATCCCCGGAACAAACCATCATCTAAGCCGCTTCCAGCTCCGTTATAATTCTCTTCCTGCTCCAATCCATCCAATTTGTCAACAACTGTACTAGGGCCCATCAGAACGTTCGGCATTGCTTCTGGGTCCCGATCCTTACAACGCCTAATCTGATTTCGATGTGCCATGAGGGCCACGTTTCCAAGAAGTACCTGGAATGTATTCAACGAAAATTGTTTTAAGAAGGTTGTTTTTACCCATCTGTTTGGCAAGTGATGATGGTGGTTTTTATACCAAACGGTATCACCCTCCATCAGATCACTTAAGTCATCATTCGGACATGACTTCTTATTGATTTGTTTTGGAAAATTTTCCAATCTATCATCATTCAGGGTTTCAGGAATAGATATGTGTTTTTTATAATTATTTCTAGGATTTAATAAGTCTAGCATAGTTTTTGGTTTGTAATTAAATATATATTCTGTGGGAAACCGCCCTTCATTTGTCACATTATAATTTCTATAATTTATTAAAAATAAATTAATCTGATCCTCCAAATCAACATTGGCCAATTCCGGCTCTAATAAAAACTTTTTTAAAACTTCTTTTGTTGTCCTAACAAGTCTCTCGGCCTGGCCGTTACTTGAAGGGTTATATGGTGGACTTTTCAACACCTTAATTCCTTGCCTTTCTAAAAAGTTTGTAAATGAATAAGAATTGAATGGAGGACCCCCGTCAGAAACCAGAACATCTGGTAAGCCAAATCTAGCAAAGTAAGCTACCAATTTCTTCATCACCTTTGCACAATCCGTGCCTTTCCTCATCAATTCTACCTCCAACCACTTTGAGAATGAATCAACAATCAATAAAAAAGTGTGGTGAGAAAAATGAAAAAAATCGATATGAATTCGACTAAAAGGTCTTATAGTAGGTGTCCAATGAGACAAAACCTTTGTTTTTGGCACTACTACCATGCTACTACAAACTTCGCATGTTGTAACATAATTTTCAATATCTTTGTTAATCCCAAACCAGTAAACATGTTTTCTTGCCAACTGTTTCATTTTAACCATTCCCGCGTGATTGGCATGTAAAAGTTTAAGTATCCCGCTTTTCATTTTATGTGGAATCACCACTCTATTTTGATACAATACGCATCCGTCAATTATCTCCGAATCATTCTGATTGGCATAAACGTCTAAAAAGCGTTTGTCCAACTTTTTCGGCCAACCATCACGCATATAAGTCATAATCTGTTTTAAGAAAATGTCGTCATTTGACTCTTTGGCAATAATAACAAAGTCAATTGGGAATTCATTGCTAAAATTTATGCTTCTTATAAAATTTTGATCTAAATCTACGGGAACCGACTGCTCTAATGGGAATCGCGAACAGAAATCCGCATTACCCATTTTTGCAGAAGGCCTGTACTGGATTTCGAAGTCATAAATTGATAATTCAAGAATATATCTTTGAAGTCTTGTTACAAATATTGAATTTTTGCCTTCTTTGCCGAATATTCCTATCAATGGCTTGTGATCAGTGTAAGCTATGAACTTTTGACCATAAAGGTATTTGTGGAACTTTTTTATTGTACAAACTAAAGCCAAAGCCTCTAAATGAAGAATTGGGTATCGCTTTTGCGCGTCATTTAACGTAAAAGAAGTAAAACAAATTGGCTTTTCTATGCCATCTATTACATGTGCCATAACACCTCCAAGACCATAGCCTGAGGCATCGGTCACGACCACAATTTCTTTCCTGGGATCATAAAACTCTAGAATGTTCGCTGATATCAAGGATTGCTTACTATCTTGAAATGCTTTTTCGCAATTTTTATCCCAAACGAATTTTACATCTTTTCTCAACAAATTGTAAAGATAAAACAACTTGGAAGACATATGAGAAACAAACTTATTGTAATAGTTGATTAATCCCAAATAGGATTTCAACTCGTTCTCATTTTTAGGTATTTTTGCATTTTGAATAGTTGATATTTTATCTGTACTAGGTAATAACCCCTTTTCGCTAATTATATGTCCCAAATAATTCAATTGCGAAACGAAAAATTTGCATTTATCTAAGTTTACCTTTATATTTGCCTTTGCAAGTCTATTCAATACTAAGTCTAGTTTATTACGACAATCGTTCAGGTCTTTACCTGCAATCAACACGTCGTCAAGATAGCAATAAACTCCATCAATTCCATTCAGAACCTGGTCCATAACTTGTTGAAATATTGAGGCACTAGAAGAAGCACCCTGTGGTAAACGGTTGTAAGTAAACAAACCTTTAATTGTATTTATGACCATGAATTTCTTAGACCGTTCTGTCAAGGCCAATTGCGTATATGCGCCATGCAAGTCAAGTGAACAAAAAACCTTGCAATTTGCCAATTTAGCAAAAAAATCATTAGCAGAAGGTAAAGGATAAGTATTCGGTATCAAAACTTTGTTTACCGAAACTTTGCAGTCAATCACAAGCCTAATTTGGTCATCTTTTTTTATTACTACTATCACAGGTGATGCCCATTCGCTGGTCTTTACCGGCGTTATTACATTCTCTTTCTCCAACTTATCCAAATATATTAAAACTTTTTCCTTTAGTCTGAAGGGTACGTCGTAAGCTTTTTTAAAAATTGGGATTTCCCGTTTCATAATCAAATCTGCCTCAAATCCCTTGATGGGAGTAGAAAAATCATTTTTGAATACTTCTGAAAATTTGGATTTTATCTCATCTTTAAAATTTTCACTTATTGATATTATTGTGTTGTTTACATTCCCATACATATTTTTACTTAAAAAGGTTTCTCTCCATCTTGGAAAAAATATGTCTATCCAATTTCTACCGAATAAAGGCTTGAATTTATAATTTGTGTTTAGTATTATTAAGCTCAAAATATGTTCAACATTATTCAATGCGACCGAAACCTTTGCTTCCCCTTCAATTTCAAGTTTAGAACCATTTACAACTAGCAACTGTTTGTCGCTTTTCTTTAAGGATTTGTTAAAGAGACTTTTAAATTGATTTATTCCCATAACAGTTACCGTTGAACCACAGTCAACTTCCATTTGGATCATAATATTGTCAATCGACACATCAATTAAACAAGGTTTACTTATTTTATAAATAGACTCAACATGCATGCATTGTAAATCACCTGGGTTCCATTCGGCCCATTCTTCTTCGCTGTCCGTGTCTCTTGTTTTATTTGTCTCCATCTTGCTCATTAGTGTCGTCAGTTCTTTTTCCGCATTTGTACCTGGTCTTGCTGTGTCCACAAATCTTACTGTGTCTCTCCTAAGATTTTTTAGCTTGAAGCATTTTCTTTTTATGTGACCCTTTACCCCACAGTGATCGCATATCATTTCTGTATAATTTCGTTTAAATTTTTTGTCCAAATGATCGTTATTGTATTGATTATGTCTGTTATTGTAGTGATTATTGAATCTGTTGTTAGTATTTCTATTATTGTAATCATTTCTGTTATTGTATCCGTATGTCTGTTTCGTGTACTGTTTACTAGTGGTGGGTTTACTATCGTGATGTGTTTTAAAATTTTGTTTATATTTGTAACCCTTGTCACCTAACCGTTCATGAATTGGTCTTCTGATTAAATTGATGTTCTCCGGTGGTCCATATGGACTGTGTGAGGAAACAGTTCCAAAATCCGGAAAGAAACTATTAACTTTCATAGTGCGGGCATTATCCTTCGCCATACACCATGTTGTGATGAATCTATCCATCGACTCAACCGTTAATTTTTCTTCATTTAACAATAACTGCTTGAGGTTTTCATCGCGCAGACCGGCTAGGATTCTATCTTGAATCGCTAAGTTTTTGAATTCTCCGAAACCACAGAACTCCGCCTGCAGTTTAACTGCTTGTACGAAGTCCTCGGCTGATTCATCCGGCTGCTGTACGCGATGACTAAACCGAAAGCGTTGAACCAAGTCAGGCTCAGTTTTGTCTAGCTTCTGCTTTAACTTGCTAATTATATCAGCATAAGTTGCTGCTATAAGAGCATCTTTCGTATACAACATTTTCAATTGAGCATAAACAAAAGGCCCACATAAGTTCATAAAATGTGATTTTTGTTTAGCTTCAGCCACCTCATTGGCTTCGAACGTAAAAGATAACCGCTCGGCCCAATCCCCGAAGGAGGTACCCTTACGGTATGGCTCTATAGATGAAGCCAAACTCATTTCAAAAACAATTGTTTTTCACTCAAAAGTATTCTTCTATATAATTGATTCAATATCAAAAAAATTTAAAATATATATCGAAACACCACACAATTGACGAAATCAGCGAATAAATAAAAATAATCATAAATTTTCCACCAATCAATCAAGGAGCACAATAATCCAATAGCAATGTATAATCCATTAAGGAGAGACAAGAATAAACAAGAAAAAAATTAAAAAAAAACACCAAATATCTCGTCAATTCTTTTCACTTTTATATAATAGCTTAAAGTGACTTACCGCAGTCCTCGTCCGGCCTTTGCCAGCCTTCTTGTATCAACAATTTTAAAATTTTCAGTCTCACCCGTAATTAATCACTTTATTTATCCTCACAAAAATATCGGGCTTCCTAAACTTCCTAAAAAAAATGAGAAAAACACTCTTATTAATCAATTCTATAATATTTTGCACTTATTATCGCCTTGTGAAAACACCCAATGTCACGCTAAAAATATCAATATACATAACCATACAATATTCTTCACAATAGTGAAAATAAATATTTATTTGTAAAATTTAATTTCGGCTTACCGAAACACCAACTCCTTCAGTCTAGGAACTTCAACTCCGAAACTAGTAAATCGCAACACTATTTGTAAATTGATTATTAAATTTGTTTCATTCGGTCCGAAGTGTTGCCACAGAAAAAGCTTTATCTAATTGAATATAAAAATTCTTATTATTCATGCTTCACTAAATGCTTTTGTCCGCCATCAATAATTCTTTGTTCCAATTAGAATAATATTTTTGTTCCCATTGTCCTTTTGAACAATAGTATCTCTTACTCTTAAATGAGCATAAAAGATATTACACTTTGCACAATAGCAATAATTAAATGTTAAGGATTTCCTTATTTTATCACAATTTAACTTTTGTTATATTTTATTTGAAAAAATCTTACCAATGGCTTATCGACACACCGTCGACCGAAAATACAAAGGTCAATCCGACTTACAATGGCTGTCTATCCGAAAAAGAACGCCGACTCAAATCTTTCCTAACAATAGATTTCCTTGATGGCTGCAGGTCCGAAACCATGTGGTGTTTAATTTTCCGAAATTACACCCAGCTTCTGTTGTCGTGGAAATCTTGGATCCTTTTAACTTCTTCCGTTCAGTTACGAAAAAAAATATCCGCCTCGTCGCCACTTTTGTAACTTTCAACTTTAGACTTTAGAACTTTTTATTAATTTTACTTTCTTCTCTTTTCAGGTTTTCGGAGTATCAAAAACGCGTGTACACTATTCAGGTTACTAAAACGAAGTGAGTTTATTCCTTAGCTTTATATGTACAGAATTAGTTAACAGTTGCCAACACTGACGTTTGACAAAACTTAACGACCATGTATAAATATTACTGGTGAATACATTTCACCTTTTTCGATTCGTTTACTTTTATGCTTCCTGTGTGAATTATAAAGATACGCCCTTGCGCATGTTTCATAAAATTGACTGGTTTTCGCGACTAAGACAAATCTGCGAGTAATTTTATTGTCTCCCTTACTATTTCCAGTAGTAAAAGGTTCGGAAACCATCTAAAATTAAAAAAAATAGTTTCTGTACCCAGTGAAATCTGTCGACCCGCATCGGTCCGATCATCGGACCGATTGAGCACTATATGGACCCGATCGTAGCGCTTCTATCGGGTCGTCATCGGACGATTTTGCACCATTTGCATCAACCGCGTCAACATTCGAACAAGCGAAACGCATCGACATCGGCCCGACATCGCACTATAGAACATCGTGCGATAGTCGGGCTCTTTTATTTTGTATTTTCTTCATATTTTACTTAGGATTTCTTGGATTTAATCGAAAGAAAAACAGTCGTTATCTTCATGTTTTAATTTATAACTCATAAATCTATATTATATTGACAAATCGTAGTTCAATTATCCACAATACCTGGGGTGGAATTACGTAAGGTGATTATCACCAGGTGACTATCACTTTTGAAAATTTGGAATCATGTAAGGTGATAAACACCAAGTTCTGTCACTACTGCTGAAAGGCTAACATCACTATCAAACGTTGGCATTACGTAAGGTGATAGTCACCACGATTTAATCACCTTCATGTCAAAATGGAGGTTGTGACCTGTTATTCGTTGGTCACAATGTTGTTCCTTTGGTCACTGAGTCCAGCTTGTATATATTTTTCAAATATTGTATATTTTTGTTTATATCAATTGTCAGTAAATGTCTAAGTAGAATTTAAATGTCAATCGCGTTTCTACTCCGTGTTTACACGTTTGAGTCACGTTTAAGTTCTGCTTAATAGCAAAGGTTGGTGTCAAAAAGTAGGGTTTTGTTGATTTAATTATTTATTTCCATTTATTTATTTATTAGTTATTTATCCTATTTATTATTTATTTATTCTATTTATTATTTATTTATTTACATTTATTTATTGTTTGTTTATATATTTACAATCGTTTATTTACACTATTTGTTTATATATATTATTCATTTATTTACATTCGTATGTTCATATATTTCTTTATACAAATTTATTTACAAAATTATGATTATTTCGGCAAAAGGAAACAAAATAGAAAATACACTTATAAAAGTACTAAAATTCAAATACACAGTTCATGACACCAGCCATAACAAAACGATAAATTATTGTAGCCGTCATCTGTCTGCACACTGTCATCGTCGTCATCATCGTCATCATCGCAACATAATATGCGGGGTGGCATGCTTTGAGGGTGGCGGTGGGTATGCGATGGAAACCGGACAACCAGCCTATAAAACCCGCGGGAAAACCATTGCGGGGTCTCGAGTATATTACCACCCCGGAAGAGTGAAGATCGTAGCAGCGGGTCACAAACCAATGTGACAGTGCGTTTCAAAAAAAAAGTCAGTGGAAGTCGATCCAAATGGATCAATCAGCTTCAGAATTCCTTCATCGATAAGTTCAAAGTGGATCCAAAGGGATCAATAATTAGTATCGATAAGTTTGCTGATAGTGAATATAGTGTACGGTACCACTTTCCGGGTTGCGCACAAAATGCAGGCCTACGTTCCATATAGGCCAAGTTGCTGCAGGATCTGGATTCCCGTTGCTGATTCATCGCCTCCGAAGCTAGTGCCCCCCCCCCCGCTCATCGTCACCAGGAGAGTTTTGCTAAGACGTTCGTCAATAAACTTGCGCAAGTAACAAAAGTGACAATCTTTCTGTTTCATTGAGTGTTCTTTCCTTAGAATATAGTGTTTAAAAATTACATTTGTTAGGTCTTTTATTTATATACAAGCTGTGTCGTCCATTTTGTTTAGTTTTATTTGTTACTTGTTTCCGCCGAAACGATTTACTCAGTGGCCACAGGTTGGGAAGAAAGTCCGCCCAAAAATAGTGAAGTGAAGATTCTCCAGGAGACCAACAAGGTAAACGACCCTGAACTGGTGGTCCGGTGCTGAAAAGCAGCCACCAGTAGTGTATAGACAAAACGATACGTAACAAGGTGATAGCAATTTAGTTATCACTTTTAGTAGTGATTTAATTTTTTGAGAAATGGCTTTATAAATTATTGCCGTTAGGTGAATTTTAAGCCACTGATATAAACATAACCTACCAAAATTGGTCGAAGAGGATAATTTTTTAATAAAATTCGTACTGATTTTGTGTCAAAATTAAATACCAAAATGAAAAGTAACTTAGTTTGTATTCCTTAAGTTTACGTTTCGTCTTCGACTCATCAGTGCGTCAGCAGATTATGCTGACGCAAACCCCCGGATCAACATAATCCGCTGAGCAGACGTAAAGTTAATGCTATTTGCAAGACACTTTTTTATTACACAAAGGAGTGTAACGTCTCAAACGAAAGTTTGTATTGTTTTAAGAATTCTTAGAATGAACGGTAGTGTTTATCAATTAAATCAATTCATTAATTGAATACTGTAGTTGTCAAAATCTGAGTAACATTTACTCAGTGCTATAAATGGGAAAATTAGCTCGGGTGAGTAAATGTTAAACACTATCATTCGAATTATCTAAAGAATTCTTTATTATAATCGAAACTGCGTATAAAATGAAAAAAATGCAACATTTTTTAAATATTCTCTCAATTCCCTCATTTACATTTTGTAGTTTATTCATAGAAAGTTGAAAATGTTCTTTAAATTCCCTCACGTATCCTGGAACGAAGATTGCACAAATGTGGCAACGAAAAACTTCAATCATTATAAGGATTAGGAGGTACAATAATTTTCGATAGTATTCATTTACCTTTGCTCCAACCTGCTCCATTTTTTTCAAAATTCCTTTCTTCAAAAATCATTGAACGTAAATTTTCACACAACGTTTTCAAAGTCCTGTGAAAATGTTGACAGAAACGGTATGAGTATAAACATAAAAAATGCAGCGCAATTTTCTTTCTCACGATCACAATCTCCGATCGTATTTGAATACTCTATGATGGCTGTTCCAGTTCAACGCGTTTCTGCTGTTAAAGATTTGGGCATCGTCCTTGATCGTAAGCTTTGTTTCACCGAACAATTATCTCTAGTTACGGCAACGGCTTACGCAGTTTAGAGACTTATCAAACGCAACACCAGAGACTTTCATAATGTGTATTGCTTAAAGACAGTTTACGTCGCTTTAGTACGCAGTATTTTGGAATACGGAATAATAATCTGAGCACCCTACCACAACGTCCACATCGATCGAATCCAGGGATGTCAAATTCACAGATTAATCTGTGTTTCACAGATTTTGAATTTTCTGCACAGATTTTAAAAATGACACAGATTTCTGAAAACGATCACAGTATTTCACAGATACTTGTTGTCAATTTAGAAACTGAGTAAAAGTTGCTCAGTCTTCTACATCAATATTACTCACTTTTTGACATTTGCACTAAATAAACAAAAGTGAGTACAAATTGCTCACTTGAGAGTAACATTGAATGAGCGTGTATCATCTCTAAACAAGCAGCACCTCTACATTTCAGTTTTGCTACAATATTTATTATACAGATAAGTCTGTTGTCAGGTTATTTTTTCAAAAATCTGCTTTTGACTCAAAAAATTATCTGAATTTGTCTGGGTCTACTTCATATATACAGGGTAATTTAGACCGGCGTCATTTTCAGTGAGCAAAAAAGAAGATCTAGAATCGTAAAGATCTAGCAAGATCTGACCAAATTCTACACGGAACCGCAAATCAACCTAATTTTAAGTACATTCCACCCAATTTGGGGGTTTGGTTCAATAAACTAATTTTAATAAAGTGGCTCTAGGTAGTTTTCGTAACACACGTGCAAAAAAAATACTTAAGATGAGTTATATTTACTCTACAGTTGAGTCGTATTGACTCAATTTCAAGTTAATACGGTTTACTTAATTTTAGCTTATTGAAAGAAACTGTCGCTGTTGGGTGGTTTTGCTCTTTGTATTTTGACAACAATTGAAGGAGAGAATGAAAGGAAGTACTCAAAATTAAGTAAAAAGAAGACAAATAATAGGTAGTTTTTATTTTCCGTGTAGGAAAATTTGGAAAATCGGGCAAAAGATCTGCACGCTGCCAAAAAATTACCTAATTTTAAGTACTTTTCACACAATAGAGGGGTTGTGTGCAGGAAGTCAATTTTGGGTAAAATGGGTTTTACTTATTTTTGAGTAAAAGCGTCAATAGTACTGATTAGGTAGAAACTACGCAAGCGATATAGAAATCAGCTTGGGTAATTTGATTTCAGTTTTCGTTCGATGGTTTGAAAAATAAAATTAAACGCAAAAAATGATGTCAACTATGATTACGTTATTTATTCAATATTTATCATTTTACATATTTCAACAATGTAATGAAAATTAAATCTGTTCGCACATTTATGGGAATTCATGATCATTGTATTTTGCAATTAGAGCTGCAACAGTATTAGATCTACAGACTATTGTTGTTTATAAAAAACTAACAAAATCGAATAATTTTCTTAATTTTCTTAACTTCAAAAATTTTGAAAAATGTGTCTATAGTCTCTATATATCGATGACCGCAAGGCAAAATATTTTTATCAAATACAATAAACATAGGTCCTTCGTTAAATACCGGTGCCACACATACAATGTGCGGCATGCATGCTAATTCACTATATTGTTTGACGACCTCGTAGTCTGTTTTGCCAGGAACTATCTAAGAGAAGAAAAAAAAATGCATCACAATATGCTTGTTAAAAATTGAAAATATAATCAGAAATCATTACCTGTATTCATTTAATCAAAGGTGTAGCCAGAATCTCTTCGACTGATAATTTATCATCATCTGCTGTACGTTTAATTCCACGGTTAGTTAATTTTTTCAGTATCCGCAATGTTCCTCTCACATACTCTGAAACGGTAAAAATATTTTTCATATATTTGAGCATAAAAATATTTAAACAAAATCTCACTGTTTTCCACATCTCTCCATTTACAATCGAGCATCAATCCAAAGTTGTTGAAGCCTTTCAAAAGCTTGTTGTACCTATAAACAAAAAGCACGTATATTTAGAGATTCGACCGTGAGAGTAATGCTCCAAATCTGACCGATAGTTTCTGCCATGCAACACACAAAATTATTTTCACCCAACAGCAACTTATTGAAGTAAACTAAACTGTTGAGTGAAAACTACTCAATCGATACAGTACTTTTCACCCAACAATAAAAAACATGCTTGATTACTTCATGTTAGGTAAATTTAAGTCAACCGTTGGGTTTTTTTTTTGGCAGCGTGTGGTTAGTTGTTTGGGTGTCGCGAGCAGAGATGCCAGATATTTTGATTGAAAATTTGTATTGCTTTGTATGAAAAATCTGTATTAATCTGTATTCACTAATAAAATGAAATTCTTACAACAAAATGACGCTAAAAGATGTTATTCCAATAGATTGTGGTTGTAGTATGGTAGATTCTATAAATCTTTGAACGCGTCAAAGATTTATTGAATCTACCATACTACAACCAAAGAATATTCAAAGACGAAATTTCTTTTTTTTTATTTTTTTTAATTTTTTTATCCACAACAGTTCAATTGTAATTCGATATATTTATCTAGTTTGAAAATGTTGACGTCATTATTTGACATGGAATTTCACCGCCCAAAATGCAACGTCAAGTCGCTTTATCTCGTCACTGGAATCAAATACTAAAAGATAGCTCAGGCAGACAAGTTTATTTTTTTCTTTCTTACTCTTTGTGAGATCTTTATAAGGCTGTATTATATTGAGGAAATCTGTATAAAATCTGTACCTGTATTAAATCTGTATGATCATGTAAAAATCGGTATAATACAGATAAATCTGTATAAATGGCATCTCTGGTCGCGAGCAAAATCTAGCATTTGCCAGACAAATCTGGCAACTTGGTAACGCTGCGTGTAACCAAACCAAGGATGCCAGGCATTATTTTTCATAATTCTGTGAAAACTAATTTGTGCAAAATCTTTGCACCTTTCTCATAATTATGAATAATTGCCAAAATGAAATGCTTGTTCAGAGATGATACTTTCAGTGAAAGTTGTCAAATCGCTAGGAAATTTTTTAATTACTTTACTATTTTGACATTATTGACTGGTGTGACAGAAACGGTATGAGTAGAAACATAAAAACGCAGCGCAATTTTCTTTCTCACGATCACAATCTCCGATCGTATTTGAATACTCTATGATGGCTGTTCCAGTTCAACGCGTTTCTGCTGTTAAAGATTTGGGCATCGTCCTTGATCGTAAGCTTTGTTTCACCGAACAATTATCTCTAGTTACGGCAACGACTTACGCAGTTTTGGGACTTATCAAACGCAACACCAGAGACTTTCATAATGTGTATTGCTTAAAGACAGTTTACGTCGCTTTAGTACGCAGTATTTTGGAATATGGAATAATAATCTAAGCACCCTACGCCCACATCGATCGAATCCAGGGATGTCAGATTCACAGATTAATCTGTGTTTCACAGATTTTGAATTTTCTGCACAGATTTTAAAAATGACACAGATTTTCACAGATTCTTGAATAAATCACAGATTTTGGAAATCGAGCACAGTTTAGCACCAAAAAGTACAGATTGGTTGAGGAAAAAGGTACAGAGCGTGTTGCTAGAGAGACCTTTTTTTTTGCTCACTGAATTGATTTTGAACGGTACGGAAAACTGTCAAAGATTTTCACAGACAAGTTTTGGGTTTGATCATAGATTTTTGAAAAAATGACCTGGCATCCCTGATCGACGAACGAGTTCAAAAATGTTTCATTTGATTTGCACTACGACGACTTCCATGGCAAAACCGTCTTCAATTAAATAGCTACGAGAATAGCTGCCTCTGATTAATCTTCCTACACTACAAAACAGACGAATTTTTCTTTAGCGACTGTTTGTCTTCGATTTGCTTTCAAATAACATCGAATGCCCAGTGCTTTTAGAGAGATTGCATTTTAATATTCCTCGAAAATCATTGCGGAGAACAGACTATCTTCGACGATCAGTCCATCGCACACAGTACGGTCAAAACAATCCTATGGATGTTTGTTGTCATCGCTTCAATAGTGTTTATCATTTATTCGATTTTACAATAAACAAAGACGCATTGAATTAATGATGAATTGTTAATTTATCTTCAAAAGGCATGCAAATGTTACCACTTTCCTTTTATATTATTTTTTTAACCGTTACTGCTAACCTCAATCGAATCAACACATTTTGACAGTCCAGCAGTACTGTTTGTAAATAGGGATTTTTTAGTTTGTTTGTTAACAATTTGGACCCCTTTGACCCTTTACGATCCATATCTCTTAAATAGATTTTTCAAACATTTGTTCACGATTGGATACGGTTTATTTTTAAGATTTATTAAATAAAAGTGACTAGTTTCAAAACACTTTATCTTTACACAAAGATGACTGTTTATAACGTGTTCATCGATTTTTGTTTGAGCTTGTCTGTAAACAGTACCGCTGAACTGTCAAGGATGAATGCTTGTTCATTTGTGACGTCACGATAAAAAATCTAATCCACTGAATAAATCAACATGGAAAAAGTTTCACCCTTTTTCGATTCGTTTACTTTTATGCTTCCTGTGTGAATTATAAAGATACGCCCTTGCGCATGTTTCATAAAATTGACTGATTTTTGCGACTAAGACAAATCTGCGAGTAATTTTATTGTCTCCCTTACTATTTCCAGTAGTAAAAGGTTCGGAAACCATCTAAAATAAAGAAAAAAAATAGTTACTGTACCCAGTGAAATCTGTCGACCCGCATCGGTCCGATCATCGGAACGATTGAGCACGATATGGACCCGATCGTAGCGCTTCTATCGGGTCGTCATCGGACGATTTTGCACCATTTGCATCAACCGCGTCAACATTCGAACAAGCGAAACGCATCGACATCGGCCCGACATCGCACTATAGAACATCGTGCGATAGTCGGGCTCTTTTATTTTGTATTTTCTTCATATTTTACTTAGGATTTCTTGGATTTAATCGAAAGAAAAACAGTCGTTATCTTCATGTTTTAATTTAAAACTCATAAATCTATATTATATTGACAAATCGTAGTTCAATTATCTACAATACCTGGGGTGGAATTACGTAAGGTGAAATTTGGAATCATGTAAGGTGATAAACACCAAGTTCTGTCACTACTGCTGAAAGGCTAACATCACTATCAAACGTTGGCATTACGTAAGGTGATAGTCACCACGATTTAATCACCTTCATGTCAAAATGGAGGTGATAGCAATTTAGTTATCACTTTTAGTAGTGATCTAATTTTTTGAGAAGTGGCTTTATAAATTATTGCCGTTAGGTGAATTTTAAGCCACTGATATAAACATAACCTACCAAAATTGGTCGAAGAGGATAATTTTTTAATAAAATTCGTACTGATTTTGTGTCAAAATTAAATACCAAAATGAAAAGTAACTTAGTTTGTATTGTTTTAAGAATTCTTAGAATGAACGGTAGTGTTTATCAATTAAATCAATTCATTAATTGAATACTGTAGTTGTCAAAATCTGAGTAACATTTACTCAGTGCTATAAATGGGAAAATTAGCTCGGGTGAGTAAATGTTAAACACTATCATTCGAATTATCTAAAGAATTCTTTATTATAATCGAAACTGCGTGTAAAATAAAAAACTGGATCCTGGAACGAAGATTGCACAAATATGGCAACGAAAAACTTCAATCATTATAAGGATTAGGAGGTACAATTATATTACCTTTTAATTTTCGATAGTATTCATTTACCTTGGCTCCAACCTGCTCCATTTTTTTCAAAATTCCTTTCTTCAAAAATCATTTTCACCCAACGTTTTCAAAGTCCTGTGAGTAAAACTTGTTGTCAATTTAGAAACTGAGTAAAAGTTACTCAGTCTTCTACATTAATATTACTCACTTTTTGACATTTGCACTAAATAAACAAAAGTGAGTACAAATTGCTCACTTGAGAGTAACATTGAATGAGCGTGTATCATCTCTAAACAAGCAGCACCTCTACATTTCAGTTTTGCTACAATATTTATTATACAGATAAATCTGTTGTCAGGTTATTTTTTCAAAAATCTGCTTCTGACTCAAAAAATTATCTGAATTTGTCTGGGTCTACTTCATATATACAAGGTAATTTAGACCGGCGTCATTTTCAGTGAGCAAAAAGAAGATCTAGAATCGTAAAGATCTAGCAAGATCTGACCAAATTCTACACGGAACCGCAAATCAACCTAATTTTAAGTACATTCCACCCAATTTGGGGGTTTCGTTCAATAAACTAATTTTACTAAAGTGGCTCTAGGTAGTTTTCGTAAGACACGTGCAAAAAAATACTTAAGATGAGTTATATTTACTCTACAGTTGAGTCGTATTCACTCAATTTCAAGTTAATACGGTTTACTTAATTTTAGCTTATTTAAAGAAACTGTCGCTGTTGGGTGGTTTAGCTCTTTGTTTTTTGACAACAATTGAAGGAGAGAATGAAAGGAAGTACTCAAAATTAAGTAAAAAGAAGTCAAATAATAGGTAGTTTTTTTTTATCCACAACAGTTCAATTGTAATTCGATATATTTATCTAGTTTGAAAATGTTGACGTCATTATTTGACATGGAATTTCACCGCCCAAAATGCAACGTCAAGTCGCTTTATCTCGTCACTGGAATCAAATACTAAAAGATAGCTCAGGCAGACAAGTTTATTTTTTTCTTTCTTACTCTTTTTGAGATCTTTATAAAGCTGTATTATATTGAGGAAATCTGTATAAAATCTGTACCTGAATTAAATCTGTATGATCATGTAAAAATCGGTATAATACAGATAAATCTGTATAAATGGCATCTCTGGTCGCGAGCAAAATCTAGCTTTTGCCAGACAAATCTGGCAACTTTGTAACGCTGCGTGTAACCAAACCAAGGATGCCAGGCATTATTTTTCATAATTCTGTGAAAAATAATTTGTGCAAAATCTTTGCACCTTCCTCATAATTATGAATAATTGCCAAAATGAAATGCTTGTTCAGAGATGATACTTTCAGTGAAAGCTGTCAAATCGCTAGGAAATTTTTTAATTACTTTACTATTTTGACATTATTGACTGGTGTGACGGTATGAGTATAAACATAAAAAATGCAGCGCAATTTTCTTTCTCACGATCACAATCTTCGATCTTATTTGAATACTCTATGATGGCTGTTCCAGTTCAACGCGTTTCTGCTGTTAAAGATTTGGGCATCGTCCTTGATCGTAAGCTTTGTTTCACCGAACAATTATCTCTAGTTACGGCAACGGCTTACGCAGTTTTGAGACTTATCAAACGCAACACCAGAGACTTTCATAACGTGTATTGCTTAAAGACAGTTTACGTCTTTTTTTTTATATCGTTTATTTATACCCGGCTTTAACCTAATTTTGGTCGTTCGCCGGACAGTTTACGTCGCTTTAGTACGCAGTATTTTGGAATACGGAATAATAATCTGAGCACCCTACCACAACGTCCACATCGATCGAATCCAGGGATGTCAGATTCACAGATTAATCTGTGTATCACAGATTTTGAATTTTCTGCACAGATTTTAAAAATGACACAGATTTTCACAGATTTCTGAAAACGATCACAGTATTTCACAGATTCTTGAATAAATCACAGTTTAGCACCAAAAAGTACAGATTGTTTGAGGAAAAAGGTACAGAGCGTGTTGCTAGAGAGACCTTTGTTTTTTTTTGCTCACTGAATTGATTTTGAACGGTACGGAAAACGGTCAAAGATTTTCACAGACAGGTTTTGGGTTTGATCATAGATTTTTGAAAAAATGACCTGGCATCCCTGATCGACGAACGAGTTCAAAAATGTTTCATTTGATTTGCACTACGACGACTCATGGCAAAACCGTCTTCAATTAAAATAGCTACGAGAATAGCTGCCTCTGATTAATCTTCCTACACTACAAAACAGACGAATTTTTCTTTAGCTACTGTTTGTCTTCGATTTGCTTTCAAATAACATCGACTGCCCAGCGCTTTTAGAGAGATTGCATTTTAATATTCCTCGAAAATCATTGCGGAGAACAGACTATCTTCGACGATCAGTCCATCGCACACAGTACGGTCAAAACAATCCTATGGATGTTTGTTGTCATCGCTTCAATAGTGTTTATCATTTATTTGATTTTACACTACGAGGACTTCCATGGCAAAACCGTCTTCAATTAAAATAGCTACGAGAATAGCTGCCTCTGATTAATCTTCCTACACTACAAAACAGAGATTGCATTTTAATATTCCTCGAAAATCATTGCGGAGAACAGACTATCTTCGACGATCAGTCCATCGCACACAGTACGGTCAAAACAATCCTATGGATGTTTGTTGTCATCGCTTCAATAGTGTTTATCATTTATTTGATTTTACACTACGACGACTTCCATGGCAAAACCGTCTTCAATTAAAATAGCTACGAGAATAGCTGCCTCTGATTAATCTTCCTACACTACAAAACAGACGAATTTTTCTTTAGCGACTGTTTGTCTTCGATTTGCTTTCAAATAACATCGACTGCCCAGCGCTTTTAGAGAGATTGCATTTTAATATTCTTCGAAAATCATTGCGGAGAACAGACTATCTTCGACGATCAGTCCATCGCACACAGTACGGTCAAAACAATCCTATGGATGTTTGTTGTCATCGCTTCAATAGTGTTTATCATTTATTTGATTTTACAATAAACAAAGACGCATTGAATGAATGATGAATTGTTAATTTATCTTCAAAAGGCATGCAAATGTTACCACTTTCCTTTTATATTATTTTTTAAACCGTTACTGCTAACCTCAATCGAATCAACACATTTTGACAGTCCAGCAGTACTGTTTGTAAATAGGGATTTTTTTGTTTGTCTGTTAACAATTTGGACCCCTTTGACCCTTTACGATCCATATCTCTTAAATAGATTTTTAAAACATTTGTTCACGATTGGATACGGTTTATTTTTAAGATTTATTAAATAAAAGTGACCAGTTTCAAAACACTTTATCTTTACACAAAGATGACTGTTTATAACGTGTTCATCGATTTTTGTTTAAGCTTGTCTGTAAACAGTACCGCTGAACTGTCAAGAATGAATGCTTGTTCATTTGTGACGTCACGATAAAAAATCTAATCCACTGAATAAATCAACATGGAAAAAGTTTCACCCTTTTTCGATTCGTTTACTTTTATGCTTCCTGTGTGAATTATAAAGATACGCCCTTGCGCATGTTTCATAAAATTGACTGGTTTTTGCGACTAAGACAAATCTGCGAGTAATAGTAAAAGGTAATAGTAAAAGGACAAATCTGCGAGTAGTAGTAAAAGGTTCGGAAACCATCTAAAATAAAGAAAACAAATAGTTACTGTACCCAGTGAAATCTGTCGACCCGCATCGGTCCGATCATCGGACCGATTGAGCACGATATGGACCCGATCGTAGCGCTTCTATCGGGTCGTCATCGGACGATTTTGCACCATTTGCATCAACCGCGTCAACATTCGAACAAGCGAAACGCATCGACATCGGCCCAACATCGCACTATAGAACATCGTGCGATAGTCGGGCTCTTTTATTTTGTATTTTCTTCATATTTTACTTAGGATTTCTTGGATTTAATCGAAAGAAAAACAGTCGTTTTCTTCATGTTTTAATTTATAACTCATAAATCTATATTATATTGACAAATCGTAGTTCAATTATCCACAATACCTGGGGTGGAATTACGTAAGGTGATTATCACCAGGTGACTATCACTTTTGAAAATTTGGAATCATGTAAGGTGATAAACACCAAGTTCTGTCACTACTGCTGAAAGGCTAACATCACTATCAAACGTTGGCATTACGTAAGGTGATAGTCACCACGATTTAATCACCTTCATGTCAAAATGGAGGTGATAGCAATTTAGTTATCACTTTTAGTAGTGATTTAATTTTTTGAGAAGTGGCTTTATAAATTATTGCCATTAGGTGAATTTTATAGTATGTTCACATTAGCGCTGATATCAAGTGATATACGGATATACTTGATATCCGATGATATCATGTGCGATATCACATGATATCCCATACAATTTGATGTCAACGCGTATCACCATTTTGGCATGATATCCGGGATATCATGTACGATATCATGTCGAGTTGTCATAAATCGCAACTAGCAACACGGATAATGGCATTGAACGCACTCATTTATGAACGTCACTTCGAGAGTGATAATAAACAATCATTATAATTTCGAATTTTTCAACGAATCCTAGCGTTCGGAGACCATTAAATGCAAGACTTCAATTATTGATTGAATTGTAGTAGAGAAAAGCAATATTATTGATCTTACTCCTAATGGGAACATTCAATATGACAACTTGATTGTCAAACGATATCATTTCGATTATATGTGAACACTTCCACGTGATATGCATATCATCTCGGTATATCAAGTGATATAAGCGCTATTGTGAACATGGTATTAGGCCACTGATATAAACATAACCTACCAAAATTGGTCGAAGAGGATAATATTTTAATAAAATTCGTACTGATTTTGTGTCAAAATTAAATACCAAAATGAAAAGTAACTTAGTTTGTATTGTTTTAAGAATTCTTAGAATGAACGGTAGTGTTTATCAATTAAATCAATTCATTAATTGAATACTGTAGTTGTCAAAATCTGAGTAACATTTACTCAGTGCTATAAATGGGAAAATTAGCCCGGGTGAGTAAATGTTAAACACTATCATTCGAATTATCTAAAGAATTCTTTATTATAATCGAAACTGCGTGTAAAATAAAAAACTGGATCCTGGAACGAAGATTGCACAAATGTGGCAACGAAAAACTTCAATCATTATAAGGATTAGGAGGTACAATTATATTACCTTTTAATTTTCGATAGTATTCATTTACCTTGGCTCCAACCTGCTCCATTTTTTTCAAAATTTCTTTCTTCAAAAATCATTTTCACGCAACGTTTTCAAAGTCCTGTGAATAAAACTTGTTGTCAATTTAGAAACTGAGTAAAAGTTACTCAGTCTTCTACATTAATATTACTCACTTTTTGACATTTGCACTAAATAAACACAAGTGAGTACAAATTGCTCACTTGAGAGTAACATTGAATGAGCGTGTATCATCTCTAAACAAGCAGCACCTCTACATTTCAGTTTTGCTACAATATTTATTATACAGATAAATCTGTTGTCAGGTTATTTTTTCAAAAATCTGCTTCTGACTCAAAAAATTATCTGAATTTGTCTGGGTCTACTTCATATATACAAGGTAATTTAGACCGGCGTCATTTTCAGTGAGCAAAATAGAAGATCTAGAATCGTAAAGATCTAGCAAGATCTGACCAAATTCTACACGGAACCGCGAATCAACCCAATTTTAAGTACATTCCACCCAATTTGGGGGTTTCGTTCAATGAACTAATTTTAGTAAAGTGGCTCTAGGTAGTTTTCGTAAGACACGTGCAAAAAATACTTAAGATGAGTTATATTTACTCTACAGTTGAGTCGTATTGACTCAATTTCAAGTTAATACGCTTTACTTAATTTTAGCTTATTGAAAAAAACTGTCGCTGTTGGGTGGTTTTGCTCTTTGTATTTTGACAACAATTGAAGGAGAGAATGAAAGGAAGTACTCAAAATTAAGTAAAAAGAAGTCAAATAATAGGTAGTTTTTATTTTCCGTGTAGGAAAATTTGGAAAATCGGGCAAAAGATCTGGTTAGTTGTTTGGGTGTCGCGAGCAGAGATGCCAGATATTTTCATTGAAAATTTGTATTGCTTTGTATGAAAAATCTGTATTAATCTGTATTCACTAATAAAATGAAATTCTTACAACAAAATGACGCTAAAAGATGTTATTCCAATAGATTGTGGTTGTAGTATGGTAGATTCAATAAGTCATTGGCGCATTCACAAGAATATTCAAAGACGAAATTTCTTTTTTTTATTTTTTTTATCCCCAACAGTTCAATTGTAATTCGATATATTTATCTAGTTTGAAAATGTTGACGTCATTATTTGAAATGGAATTTCACCGCCCAAAATGCAACGTCAAGTCGCTTTATCTCGTCACTGGAATCAAATACTAAAAGATAGCTCAGGCAGACAAGTTTATTTTTTTCTTTCTTACTCTTTTTGAGATCTTTATAAAGCTGTATTATATTGAGGAAATCTGTATAAAATCTGTACCTGAATTAAATCTGTATGATCATGTAAAAATCGGTATAATACAGATAAATCTGTATAAATGGCATCTCTGGTCGCGAGCAAAATCTAGCTTTTGCCAGACAAATCTGGCAACTTTGTAACGCTGCGTGTAACCAAACCAAGGATGCCAGGCATTATTTTTCATAATTCTGTGAAAAATAATTTGTGCAAAGTCTTTGCACCTTTCTCATAATTATGAATAATTGCCAAAATGAAATGCTTGTTCAGAGATGATACTTCCAGTGAAAGCTGTCAAATCGCTAGGAATTTTTTTAATTACTTTACTATTTTGACATTATTGACTGGTGTGACCAGAGATGCCATTTATACAGATTTATCTGTATTACACAGATTTTTACATGCGCATACAGATTTAATACAGAGTACAGATTTTATACAGATTTCTCAAATTAAATACAGATTTATACAGATACCACAAACAGTAAGAAAGAAATAATGAAACTTTTCCGTCTGAGCGTGTTTGATTGCCCATATTAAAATGAAATTTTTTTCGTGCAGCGTCATGAAACTTTATTGTCAGACTGAAAAGTTGTATAATCTGATTTGACGTTGCGTAATAAGGCGTTTGAATTCCAAGTCATCATTTTCAAACGAAAAAAGTATATGGATTTACAATTCAATTGTGGTTGATAACAAAAACAATTAAATTTCGTCGTTGAATGTTCTTGTCAGTGCGGCAAGGACTTACGATATAAAAGAATGCTCCTTGCATCTGCCATTCTATAACAATAATCTAATGGAATAACATCTTTAAACATCATTTTTTTTCCGAAATTTCCTTCCTTTAGTGAATACAGATAAATACAGATTTTTTATGCAAAGCAATACAGATTTTCTATGAAAATATCTGGCATCTCTGGGTGTGACAGAAACAGTATGAGTATAAACATAAAAAATGCAGCGCAATTTTCTTTCTCACGATCACAATCTCCGATCGTATTTGAATACTCTATGATGGCTGTTCCAGTTCAACGCGTTTCTGCTGTTAAAGATTTGGGCATCGTCCTTGATCGTAAGCTTTGTTTCACCGAACAATTATCTTTAGTTACGGCAACGGCTTACGCAGTTTTGGGACTTATCAAACGCAACCCGCTTAGAAAAAGTTACTCAAAATTTGAGTACTAGTTACTCATTTTCAAATGATACATGGAAACGTCAAAAATTGAGTAGTTATCATCAATGATATTGAGTAACTCCTGCTCTAAATTTGAGTTTAACGCAAAATCTCGTTTTATAGTTACTATTCGCATTCGCGATAATTCTAAAAGTTGCAATAACCATTTGTAGCAACAGGTTGTATTTTTTGTTAGTGAGACGCGTACTTCGAGGGTGAGTCGATCAACACAAACGGTGTTGTGTCTGCAAAAACCGGAATGATCAGCTTCGTGTTGTGCTTTAAAATGGAAACGAATATGCTCAAATGTCATTTATGAGGAATAAGTGTATGATTGGTGCCTGAGCATAACACACTACTCCAAGCGACCACCACTTGATATAATATTGAGTTCAATTATTTAACATTTTAATACAATACACTTAGAAAAGGAGCAATTTTTTTGCAAATTTGGTATATGTGAAATAAAATTTCACACAAAATTTGAGTGATAGTTACTCTGTTTTTGTACATGTACGAATAAAGTATTACTCAGTAAATGAGTAGATTTTACCCAAATATCGTTTCCAGTGGAAGAACTCAAATTTGAGTAACTTCGGAGTTACTCTAAATTAGAGTTGTTCCACTTTTTCTGTAGATGAGTGAGATCTTACTCATTTTTGAGTAACTATTTTTAAGCGTGAACACCAGAGACTTTCATAATGTGTATTGCTTAAAGACAGTTTACATCGCTTTAGTACGCAGTATTTTGGAATACGGAATAATAATCTGAGCACCCTACCACAACGTCCACATCGATCGAATCCAGGGATGTCAGATTCACAGATTAATCTGTGTTTCACAGATTTTGAATTTTCTGCACAGATTTTAAAAATGACACAGATTTTCACAGATTTCGGAAAACGATTACAGTATTTCACAGATTCTTGAATAAATCACAGATTTTGGAAATCGAGCACAGTTTAGCACCAAAAAGTACAGATTGGTTGAGGAAAAAGGTACAGAGCGTGTTGCTAGAGAGACCTTTTTTTTTGCTCACTGAATTGATTTTGAACGGTACGGAAAACGGTCAAAGATTTTCACAGACAGGTTTTGGGTTTGATCATAGATTTTTGAAAAAATGACCTGGCATCCCTGATCGACGAACGAGTTCAAAAATGTTTCATTTGATTTGCACTACGACGACTTCCATGGCAAAACCGTCTTCAATTAAATAGCTACGAGAATAGCTGCCTCTGATTAATCTTCCTACACTACAAAACAGACGAATTTTTCTTTAGCGACTGTTTGTCTTCGATTTGCTTTCAAATAACATCGACTGCCCAGCGCTTTTAGAGAGATTGCATTTTAATATTCCTCGAAAATCATTGCGGAGAACAGACTATCTTCGACGATCAGTCCATCGCACACAGTACGGTCAAAACAATCCTATGGATGTTTGTTGTCATCGCTTCAATAGTGTTTATCATTTATTTGATTTTACAATAAACAAAGACGCATTGAATGAATGATGAATTGTTAATTTATCTTCAAAAGGCATGCAAATGTTACCACTTTCCTTTTATATTATTTTTTTAACCGTTACTGCTAACCTCAATCGAATCAACATATTTTGACAGTCCAGCAGTACTGTTTGTAAATAGGGATTTTTTTGTTTGTCTGTTAACAATTTGGACCCCTTTGACCCTTTACGATCCATATCTCTTAAATAGAATTTTAAAACATTTGTTCACGATTGGATACGTTTTATTTTTAAGATTTATTAAATAAAAGTGACTAGTTTCAAAACACTTTATCTTTACACAAAGATGACTGTTTATAACGTGTTCATCGATTTTTGTTTAAGCTTGTCTGTAAACAGTACCGCTGAACTGTCAAGGATGAATGCTTGTTCATTTGTGACGTCACGATAAAAAATCTAATCCACTGAATAAATCAACATGGAAAAAGTTTCACCCTTTTCGATTCGTTTACTTTTATGCTTCCTGTGTGAATTATAAAGATACGCCCTTGCTCATGTTTCATAAAATTGACTGGTTTTTGCGACTAAGACAAATCTGCGAGTAATTTTATTGTCTCCCTTACTATTTCCAGTAGTAAAAGGTTCGGAAACCATCTAAAATAAAGAAAAAAAACTGTACCCAGTGAAATCTGTCGACCCGCATCGGTCCGATCATCGGAACGATTGAGCCCGATATGGACCCGATCGTAGCGCTTCTATCGGGTCGTCATCGGACGATTTTGCACCATTTGCATCAACCGCGTCAACATTCGAACAAGCGAAACGCATCGACATCGGCCCGACATCGCACTATAGAACATCGTGTGATAGTCGGGCTCTTTTATTTTGTATTTTCTTCATATTTTACTTAGGATTTCTTGGATTTAATCGAAAGAAAAACAGTCGTTATCTTCATGTTTTAATTTATAACTCATAAATCTATATTATATTGACCATTCGTAGTTCAACTATCCACAATACCTGGGGTGAAATTACATAAGGTGATTATCACCAGGTGACTATCACTTTTGAAAATTTGGAATCATGTAAGGTGATAAACACCAAGTTCTGTCACTACTGCTGAAAGGCTAACATCACTATCAAACGTTGGCATTATGTAAGGTGATAGTCACCACGATTTAATCACCTTCATGTCAAAATGGAGGTGATAGCAATTTAGTTATCACTTTTAGTAGTGATTTAATTTTTTGAGAAGTGGCTTTATAAATTATTGCCGTTAGGTGAATTATATAAACATAACCTACCACTGATATAAACATAACCTACCAAAATTGGTCGAAGAGGATAATTTTTCAATAAAATTCGTACTGATTTTGTGTCTTAGTAACTTAGTTTGTATTGTTTTAAGAATTCTTAGAATGAACGGTAGTGTTTATCAATTAAATCAATTCATTAATTGAATACTGTAGTTGTCAAAATCTGAGTAACATTTACTCAGTGCTATAAATGAGCTATATAGCTCGGGTGAGTAAATGTTAAACACTATCATTCGAATTATCTAAAGAATTCTTTATTATAATCGAAACTGCGTGTAAAATAAAAAAAATGCAACATTTTTTTTAAATATTCTCTCAATTCCCTCATTTACATTTTGTAGTTTTTTCATAGAAAGTTGAAAATGTTATTTAATTTCCCTCACGTATCCTGGAACGAAGATTGCACAAATGTGGCAACGAAAAACTTCAATCATTATAAGGATTAGGAGGTACAATTATATTACCTTTTAGTTTTCGATAGTATTCATTTACCTTGGCTCCAACCTGCTACATTTTTTTCAAAATTCCTTTCTTAAAAAATCATTTTCACGCAACGTTTTCAAAGTCCCGTGAGTAAAACTTGTTGTCAATTTAGAAACTGAGTAAAAGTTACTCAGTCTTCTACATTAATATTACTCACTTTTTGACATTTGCACTAAATAAACAAAAGTGAGTACAAATTGCTCACTTGAGAGTAACATTGAATGAGCGTGTATCATCTCTAAACAAGCAGCACCTCTACATTTCAGTTTTGCTACAATATTTATTATACAGATAAATCTGTTGTCAGGTTATTTTTTCAAAAATCTGCTTCTGACTCAAAAAATTATCTGAATTTGTCTGGGTCTACTTCATATATACAAGGTAATTTAGACCGGCGTCATTTTCAGTGAGCAAAAAAGAAGATCTAGAATCGTAAAGATCTAGCAAGATCTGACCAAATTCTACACGGAACCGCAAATCAACCTAATTTTAAGTACATTCCACCCAATTTGGGGGTTTCGTTCAATAAACTAATTTTACTAAAGTGGCTCTAGGTAGTTTTCGTAAGACACGTGCAAAAAAATACTTAAGATGAGTTATATTTACTCTACAGTTGAGTCGTATTGACTCAATTTCAAGTTAATACGGTTTACTTAATTTTAGCTTATTGAAAGAAACTGTCGCTGTTGGGTGGTTTTGCTCTTTGTATTTTGACCACAATTGGCGGAGAGAATGAAAGGAAGTACTCAAAATTAAGTAAAAAGAAGTCAAATAATAGGTAGTTTTTATTTTCCGTGTAGGAAAATTTGGAAAATCGGGCAAAAGATCTGGTTACCCAGTAAATCCGAACATCGGACGCATCGTGCAAGAAAGCTTTTGATTGCGTTTCAAGCTCACATAGTGTATCAGTAGAACAAAAGAGTGAAGAAATACTAAAGCAGAAAGCGGATGTCTGATATTCAGGGGATGGGATATATCGGGGTTGGATTTACAACACCGAACATAGGGCCAGAGTTTTTCTGGCCCTAAGAGGCGAATGACTTTAAGGTTAAAGCCTCTGTGATCGAAACAAAAGAATATATTTCACATCCTATCGGGGAGACGTTGTCTCGAAAATGCCTTGTTTGATGTTCCCTCGCTCTGTTTCTATAGCGATACATAATGTAAACATAAAGCATTTTCAGGTCGACGCGGTTGATGCAAATGGTGCAGAATTGTCCGATGACGGGCCGAACGAAGCGCTACGATTGGCCCCATATCGTGTTCAATCGGTCCGATAATCGGACTTATGCGGGTCGACAAATTTCACTGGGTAGTTGTTTGGGTGTCGCGAGCAGAGATGCCAGATATTTTCATTGAAAATTTGTATTGCTTTGTATGAAAAATCTGTATTAATCTGTATTCACTAATAAAATGAAATTCTTACAACAAAATGACGCTAAAAGATGTTATTCCAATAGATTGTGGTTGTAGTAAGGTAGATTCAATAAGTCATTGGCGCATTCACAAGAATATTCAAAGACGAAATTTCTTTTTTTTTTTTAAATTTTTTTATCCACAACAGTTCAATTGTAATTCGATATATTTATTTAGTTTGAAAATGTTGACGTCATTATTTGACATGGAATTTCACCGCCCAAAATGCAACGTCAAGTCGCTTTATCTCGTCACTGGAATCAAATACTAAAAGATAGCTCAGGCAGACAAGTTTATTTTTTTCTTTCTTACTCTTTGTGAGATATTTATAAAGCTGTATTATATTGAGGAAATCTGTATAAAATCTGTACCTGTATAAAATCTGTATGACCATGTAAAAATCGGTATAATACAGATAAATCTGTATAAATGGCATCTCTGATCGCGAGCAAAATCTAGCTTTTGCCAGACAAATCTGGCAACTTGGTAACGCTGCGTGTAACCAAACCAAGGATGCCAGGCATTATTTTTCATAATTATGTGAAAAATAATTTGTGCAAAATCTTTGCACCTTTCTCATAACTATGAATAATTGTCAAAATGAAATGCTTGTTCAGAGATGATACTTTCAGTGAAAGCTGTCAAATCGCTAGGAAATTTTTTAATTACTTTACTATTTTGACATTATCTCTCGTCGCGAGCAAAATCTAGCATTTGCCAGACAAATCTGGCAACTTGGTAACGCTGCGTGTAACCAAACCAAGGATGCCAGGCATTATTTTTCATAATTCTGTGAAAAATAATTTGTGCAAAATCTTTGCACCTTTCTCATAATTATGAATAATTGCCAAAATGAAATGCTTGTTCAGAGATGATACTTTCAGTGAAAGCTGTCAAATCGCTAGGAAATTTTTTAATTACTTTACTATTTTGACATTATTGACTGGTGTGACGGTATGAGTATAAACATAAAAAATGCAGCGCGAATTTCTTTCTCACGATCACAATCTCCGATCGTATTTGAATACTGTATGATGGCTGTTCCAGTTCAACGGGTTTCTGCTGTTAAAGATTTGGGCATCGTCCTTGATCGTAAGCTTTGTTTCACCGAACAATTATCTCTAGTTACGGCAACGGCTTACGCAGTTTTGAGACTTATCTAACGCAACACCAGACTTTCATAATGTGTATTGCTTAAAGACAGTTTACGTCGCTTTAGTACGCAGTATTTTGGAATACGGAATAATAATCTGAGCACCCTACCACAACGTCCACATCGATCGTATCCAGGGATGTCAGATTCACAGATTAATCTGTGTTTCACAGATTTTGAATTTTCTGCACAGATTTTAAAAATGACACAGATTTTCACAGATTTCTGAAAACGATCACAGTGTTTCACAGATTCTTGAATAAATCACAGATTTTGGAAATCGAGCACAGTTTAGCACCAAAAAGTACAGATTGGTTGAGGAAAAAGGTACAGAGCGTGTTGCTAGAGAGACCTTTTTTTTTGCTCACTGAATTGATTTTGAACGGTACGGAAAACGGTCAAAGATTTTCACAGACAGGTTCTGGGTTTGATCATAGATTTTTGAAAAAATGACCTGGCATCCCTGATCGACGTACGAGTTCAAAAATGTTTCATTTGATTTGCACTACGACGACTTCCATGGCAAAACCGTCTTCAATTAAATAGCTACGAGAATAGCTGCCTCTGTATAATCTTCCTACACTACAAAACAGACGAATTTTTCTTTAGCGACTGTTTGTCTTCGATTTGCTTTCAAATAACATCGACTGCCCAGCGCTTTTAGAGAGATTGCATTTTAATATTCCTCGAAAATCATTACGGAGAACAAACTATCTTCGACGATCAGTCCATCGCACACAGTACGGTCAAAACAATTCTATGGATGTTTGTTGTCATCGCTTCAATAGTGTTTATCATTTATTTGATTTTACACTACGACGACTTCCATGGCAAAACCGTCTTCAATTAAAATAGCTACGAGAATAGCTGCCTCTGATTAATCTTCCTACACTACAAAACCGACGAATTTTTCTTTAGCGACTGTTTGTCTTCGATTTGCTTTCAAATAACATCGACTGCCCAGCGCTTTTAGAGAGATTGCATTTTAATATTCCTCGAAGATCATTGCGGAGAACAGACTATCTTCGACGATCAGTCCATCGCACACAGTACGGTCAAAACAATCCTATGGATGTTTGTTGTCATCGCTTCGATAGTGTTTATCATTTATTTGATTTTACAATAAACAAAGACGCATTGAATGAAAGATGAATTGTTAATTTATCTTCAAAAGGCATGCAAATGTTACCACTTTGCTTTTATATTACTTTTTAAACCGTTACTGCTAACCTCAATCGAATCAACACATTTTGACAGTCCAGCAGTACTGTTGACCTTTACCATCCATATCTCTTGTATAGATTTTGAAAACATTTGTTCACGATTGGATACGGTTTATTTTTAAGATTTATTAAATAAAAGTGACTAGTTTCAAAACACTTTATCTTAACACAAAGATGACTGTTTATAACGTGTTCATCGATTTTTGTTTAAGCTTGTCTGTAAACAGTACCGCTGAACTGTCAAGGATGAATGCTTGTTCATTTGTGACGTCACGATAAAAAATCTAATCCACTGAATAAATCAACATGGAAAAAGTTTCACCCTTTTTCGATTCGTTTACTTTTATGCTTCCTGTGTGAATTATAAAGATACGCCCTTGCGCATGTTTCATAAAATTGACTGGTTTTTGCGACTAAGACAAATCTGCGAGTAATTTTATTGTCTCCCTTACTATTTCCAGTAGTAAAAGGTTCGGAAACCATCTAAAATAAAGAAAAAAAAAATAGTTACTGTACCCAGTGAAATCTGTCGACCCGCATCGGTCCGATCATCGGACCGATTGAGCACGATATGGACCCGATCGTAGCGCTTCTATCGGGTCGTCATCGGACGATTTTGCACCATTTGCATCAACCGCGTCAACATTCGAACAAGCGAAACGCATCGACATCGGCCCGACATCGCACTATAGAACATCGTGCGATAGTCGGGCTCTTTTATTTTGTATTTTCTTCATATTTTACTTAGGATTTCTTGGATTTAATCGAAAGAAAAACAGTCGTTATATTCATGTTTTAATTTAAAACTCATAAATCTATATTATATTGACAAATCGTAGTTCAATTATCTACAATACCTGGGGTGGAATTACGTAAGGTGATTATCACCAGGTGACTATCACTTTTGAAAATTTGGAATCATGTAAGGTGATAAACACCAAGTTCTGTCACTACTGCTGAAAGGCTAACATCACTATCAAACGTTGGCATTACGTAAGGTGATAGTCACCACGATTTAATCACCTTCATGTCAAAATGGAGGTGATAGCAATTTAGTTATCACTTTTAGTAGTGATTTAATTTTTTGAGAAGTGGCTTTATAAATTATTGCCGTTAGGTGAATTTTAAGCCACTGATATAAACATAACCTACCAAAATTGGTCGAAGAGGATATTTTTTTAATAAAATTCGTACTGATTTTGTGTCAAAATTAAATACCAAAATGAAAAGTAACTTAGTTTGTATTGTTTTAAGAATTCTTAGAATGAACGGTAGTGTTTATCAATTAAATCAATTCATTAATTGAATACTGTAGTTGTCAAAATCTGAGTAACATTTACTCAGTGCTATAAATGGGAAAATTAGCTCGGGTGAGTAAATGTTAAACACTATCATTCGAATTATCTAAAGAATTCTTTATTATAATCGAAACTGCGTGTAAAATAAAAAACTGGATCCTGGAACGAAGATTGCACAAATGTGGCAACGAAAAACTTCAATCATTATAAGGATTAGGAGGTACAATAATATTACCTTTTAATTTTCGATAGTATTCATTTACCTTGGCTCCAACCTGCTCCATTTTTTTCAAAATTTCTTTCTTCAAAAATCATTTTCACGCAACGTTTTCAAAGTCCTGTGAATAAAACTTGTTGTCAATTTAGAAACTGAGTAAAAGTTACTCAGTCTTCTACATTAATATTACTCACTTTTTGACATTTGCACTAAATAAACACAAGTGAGTACAAATTGCTCACTTGAGAGTAACATTGAATGAGCGTGTATCATCTCTAAACAAGCAGCACCTCTACATTTCAGTTTTGATACAATATTTATTATACAGATATATCTGTTGTCAGGTTATTTTTTCAAAAATCTGCTTCTGACTCAAAAAATTATCTGAATTTGTCTGGGTCTACTTCATATATACAAGGTAATTTAGACCGGCGTCATTTTCAGTGAGCAAAAAAGAAGATCTAGAATCGTAAAGATCTAGCAAGATCTGACCAAATTCTACACGGAACCGCGAATCAACCTAATTTTAAGTACATTCCACCCAATTTGGGGGTTTCGTTCAATGTATTAATTTTAGTAAAGTGGCTCTAGGTAGTTTTCGTAAGACACGTGCAAAAAATACTTAAGATGAGTTATATTTACTCTACAGTTGAGTCGTATTGACTCAATTTCAAGTTAATACGCTTTACTTAATTTTAGCTTATTGAAAAAAACTGTCGCTGTTGGGTGGTTTTGATCTTTGTATTTTGACAACAATTGAAGGAGAGAATGAAAGGAAGTACTCAAAATTAAGTAAAAAGAAGTCAAATAATAGGTAGTTTTTATTTTCCGTGTAGGAAAATTTGGAAAATCGGGCAAAAGATCTAGTTAGTTGTTTGGGTGTCGCGAGCAGAGATGCCAGATATTTTCATTGAAAATTTGTATTGCTTTGTATGAAAAATCTGTATTAATCTGTATTCACTAATAAAATGAAATTCTTACAACAAAATGACGCTAAAAGATGTTATTCCAATATATTGTGGTTGTAGTATGGTAGATTCAATAAGTCATTGGCGCGTTCACAAGAATATTCAAAGACGAAATTTCTTTTTTTTTTTTTATTTTTTTTATCCCCAACAGTTCAATTGTAATTCATTGAAAATGTTGACGTCATTATTTGACATGGAATTTCACCGCCCAAAATGCAACGTCAAGTCGCTTTATCTAGTCACTGGAATCAAATACTAAAAGATAGCTCAGGTTTATTTTTTTCTTTCTTACTCTTTGTGAGATCTTTATAAAGCTGTATTATATTGAGGAAATCTGTATAAAATCTGTACCTGTATTAAATCTGTATGATCATGTAAAAATCGGTATAATACAGATAAATCTGTATAAATGGCATCTCTGATCGCGAGCAAAATCTAGCTTTTGCCAGACAAATCTGCCAACTTGGTAACGCTGCGTGTAACCAAACCAAGGATGCCAGGCATTATTTTTCATAATTCTGTGAAAAATAATTTGTGCAAAATCTTTGCACCTTTCTCATAATTATGAATAATTGCCAAAATGAAATGCTTGTTCAGAGATGATACTTCCAGTGAAAGCTGTCAAATCGCTAGGAATTTTTTTAATTACTTTACTATTTTGACATTATTGACTGGTGTGACAGAAACAGTATGAGTATAAACATAAAAAATGCAGCGCAATTTTCTTTCTCACGATCACAATCTCCGATCGTATTTGAATACTCTATGATGGCTGTTCCAGTTCAACGCGTTTCTGCTGTTAAAGATTTGGGCATCGTCCTTGATCGTAAGCTTTGTTTCTCCGAACAATTATCTTTAGTTACGGCAACGGCTTACGCAGTTTTGGGACTTATCAAACGCAACCCGCTTAGAAAAAGTTACTCAAAATTTGAGTACTAGTTACTCATTTTCAAATGATACATGGAAACGTCAAAAATTGAGTAGTTATCATCAATGATATTGAGTAACTCCTGCTCTAAATTTGAGTTTAACGCAAAATCTCGTTTTATAGTTACTATTCGCATTCGCGATAATTCTAAAAGTTGCAATAACCATTTGTAGCAACAGGTTGTATTTTTTGTTAGTGAGACGCGTACTTCGAGGGTGAGTCGATCAACACAAACGGTGTTGTGTCTGCAAAAACCGGAATGATCAGCTTCGTGTTGTGCTTTAAAATGGAAACGAATATGCTCAAATGTCATTTATGAGGAATAAGTGTATGATTGGTGCCTGAGCATAACACACTACTCCAAGCGACCACCACTTGATATAGTATTGAGTTCAATTATTTAACATTTTAATACAATACACTTAGAAAAGGAGCAATTTTTTTGCAAATTTGGTATATGTGAAATAAAATTTCACACAAAATTTGAGTGATAGTTAGTCTGTTTTTGTACATGTACGAATAAAGTATTACTCAGTAATGTAAAATCTAAATCAGTAAATGAGTAGATTTTACCCAAATATCGTTTCCAGTGGAAGAACTCAAATTTGAGTAACTTCGGAGTTACTCTAAATTAGAGTTGTTCCACTTTTTCTGTAGATGAGTGAGATCTTACTCATTTTTGAGTAACTATTTTTAAGCGTGAACACCAGAGACTTTCATAATGTGTATTGCTTAAAAACAGTTTACATCGCTTTAGTACGCAGTATTTTGGAATACGGAATAATAATCTGAGCACCCTACCACAACGTCCACATCGATCGAATCCAGGGATGTCAGATTCACAGATTAATCTGTGTTTCACAGATTTTGAATTTTCTGCACAGATTTTAAAAATGACACAGATTTTCACAGATTTCGGAAAACGATTACACAAATTCACAGATTCTTGAATAAATCACAGATTTTGGAAATCGAGCACAGTTTAGCACCAAAAAGTACAGATTGGTTGAGGAAAAAGGTACAGAGCGTGTTGCCAGAGAGACCTTTTTTTTTGCTCACTGAATTGATTTTGAACGGTACGGAAAACGGTCAAAGATTTTCACAGACAGGTTTTGGGTTTGATCATAGATTTTTGAAAAAATGACCTGGCATCCCTGATCGACGAACGAGTTCAAAAATGTTTCATTTGATTTGCACTAAGACGACTTCCATGGCAAAACCGTCTTCAATTAAATAGCTACGAGAATAGCTGCCTCTGATTAATCTTCCTACACTACAAAACAGACGAATTTTTCTTTAGCGACTGTTTGTCTTCGATTTGCTTTCAAATAACATCGACTGCCCAGCGCTTTTAGAGAGATTGCATTTTAATATTCCTCGAAAATCATTGCGGAGAACAGACTATCTTCGACGATCAGTCCATCGCACACAGTACGGTAAAAACAATCCTATGGATGTTTGTTGTCATCGCTTCAATAGTGTTTATCATTTATTTGATTTTACAATAAACAAAGACGCATTGAATGAATGATGAATTGTTAATTTATCTTCAAAAGGCATGCAAATGTTACCACTTTCCTTTGATATTATTTTTTTAACCGTTACTGCTAACCTCAATCGAATCAACATATTTTGACAGTCCAGTAGTACTGTTTGTAAATAGGGATTTTTTTGTTTGTCTGTTAACAATTTGGACCCCTTTGACCCTGTACGATCCATATCTCTTAAATAGAATTTTAAAACATTTGTTCACGATTGGATACGTTTTATTTTTAAGATTTATTAAATAAAAGTGACTAGTTTCAAAACACTTTATCTTTACACAAAGATGACTGTTTATAACGTGTTCATCGATTTTTGTTTAAGCTTGTCTGTAAACAGTACCGCTGAACTGTCAAGGATGAATGCTTGTTCATTTGTGACGTCACGATAAAAAATCTAATCCACTGAATAAATAAACATGGAAAAAGTTTCACCCTTTTTCGATTCGTTTACTTTTATGCTTCCTGTGTGAATTATAGAGATACGCCCTTGCTCATGTTTCATAAAATTGACTGGTTTTTGCGACTAAGACAAATCTGCGAGTAATTTTATTGTCTCCCTTACTATTTCCAGTAGTAAAAGGTTCGGAAACCATCTAAAATAAAGAAAAAAACTGTACCCAGTGAAATCTGTCGACCCGCATCGGTCCGATCATCGGAACGATTGAGCACGATATGGACCCGATCGTAGCGCTTCTATCGGGTCGTCATCGGACGATTTTGCACCATTTGCATCAACCGCGTCAACATTCGAACAAGCGAAACGCATCGACATCGGCCCGACATCGCACTATAGAACATCGAAAAACAGTCGTTATCTTCATGTTTTAATTTATAACTGGTGACTGCTTTACATCACCGTTTGCAGTCAGCTCCGGAGTTCCACAGGGTAGTCATCTAGGACCATTCATATTTTTGCTCTACTTAAATGACTTAAATTCTTTGCTGAAATGCAGGAAATTATCCTTTGCTGACGATTTCAAACTCTTCCATCTAATCAAAACTACCAATGATGCTATATTTCTGCAGTCACAATTAGACATCTTTACAAATTGGTGCAGAGTAAATAGAATGACTATAAACGCCTCGAAATGTTCAATTATGTCGTTCACACGAAAACACTCAGTGGTTAAATTCGACTACTCTATTTCACAAACCGTTCTTAATAGAGAATCGTTCGTTAAAGACTTAGGAGTTATCCTGGATTCAAAAATGAACTTCAAGCAGCATGTGGATTACACAATCAACAAAGCTTCTAAGTTACTCGGATTTATTTTTCGTGTTACGAGATGCTTCGAGAATATACATTGCCTAAAAGCGCTATATTGTGCTCTGGTTCGTTCTACACTCGAATACGCAGCTGTTGTTTGGTCACCTTATTATCAAAATGATATTCAGCGTATAGAAGCCATTCAACATAAATTCATTCGTTTCGTGCTTCGCAAACTTCCTTGGAGAGATCCTCTAAATCTTCCGACTTACTCAGAACGTTGCAAGCTCATAGGTCTCGATCTATTGTCTGTTCGTAGAGACGTGTTTAAGGCAACTTTCGTCGCAGATCTGCTTCAATCTCGAATCGATTGTTCTGAACTCCTACGCTCACTAGACTTCAATATTCGCCGTCGTGTTCTTCGAACTCATACTTTTCTCCGTCTTCCTTCCGCTAGAACCAATTACGGTCACAACGAGCCTTTCGTTAGTATGTGCCGTCTATTTAATCGTTGCTCAAATGCTTTCGATTTTCACTTAACTCATAACAGCATAAAGAATTTGTTTCTAAGATTTTTGTCTCACTAGCTATTAGTATTAGTATTAGTATTAGTATTAGTATTAGAGATAAGAATGGTGCTGTGTGTAGTAGTAACCAATGTAATTTAAGGAAATGTATCATTTGGATAATTATAATCTGTTGGTACAAAAGATGAGAGGTTTTATGCCTGCTGGAGAGAGAGCTAAAATTTGGTGATGCTCAGCTCCAGTGGGCTTTTCCCTGCTCCAAATAAACAAATAAACAAACAAATAAACAAACTCATAAATCTATATTATATTTACCATTCGTAGTTCAATTATCCACAATACCTGGGGTGTAATTACATAAGGTGATTATCACCAGGTGACTATCACTTTTGAAAATTTGGAATCATGTAAGGTGATAAACACCAAGTTCTGTCACTACTGCTGAAAGGCTAACATCACTATCAAACGTTGGCATTACGTAAGGTGATAGTCACCACGATTTAATCACCTTCATGTCAAAATGGAGGTGATGGCAATTTAGTTATCACTTTTAGTAGTGATTTAATTTTTTGAGAAGTGGCTTTATAAATTATTGCCGTTAGGTGAATTTTAATTTTAAACATAACCTACCAAAATTGGTCGAAGAGGATAATTTTTTAATAAAATTCGTACTGATTTTGTGTCTTAGTAACTTAGTTTGTATTGTTTTAAGAATTCTTAGAATGAACGGTAGTGTTTATCAATTAAATCAATTCATTAATTGAATACTGTAGTTGTCAAAATCTGAGTAACATTTACTCAGTGCTATAAATGGGAAAATTAGCTCGGGTGAGTAAATGTTAAACACTATCATTAGAATTATCTAAAGAATTCTTTATTATAATCGTGTATAAAGTGTTATAATCGTGTATTAACTGCGTGTAAAATAAAAAAAATGCAACATTTTTTCAAATATTCTCTCAATTCCCTCATTTACATTTTGTAGTTTTTTCATAGAAAGTTGAAAAGGTTCTTTAATTTCCCTCACGAATCCTGGAACGAAGATTGCACAAATGTGGCAACGAAAAACTTCAATCATTATAAGGATTAGGAGGTACAATTATATTACCTTTTAGTTTTCGATAGTATTTATTTACCTTGGCTCCAACCTGCTCCATTTTTTTCAAAATTCCTTTCTTCAAAAATCATTTTCACGCAACGTTTTCAAAGTGCCGTGAGTAAAACTTGTTGTCAATTTAGAAACTGAGTAAAAGTTACTCAGTCTTCTACATTAATATTACTCACTTTTTGACATTTGCACTAAATAAACAAAAGTGAGTACAAATTGCTCACTTGAGAGTAACATTGAATGAGCGTGTATCATCTCTAAACAAGCAGCACCTCTACATTTCAGTTTTGCTACAATATTTATTATACAGATAAATCTGTTGTCAGGTTATTTTTTCAAAAATCTGCTTCTGACTCAAAAAATTATCTGAATTTGTCTGGGTCTACTTCATATATACAAGGTAATTTAGACCGGCGTCATTTTCAGTGAGCAAAAAAGAAGATCTAGAATCGTAAAGATCTAGCAAGATCTGACCAAATTCTACACGGAACCGCAAATCAACCTAATTTTAAGTACATTCCACCCAATTTGGGGGTTTCGTTCAATAAACTAATTTTACTAAAGTGGCTCTAGGTAGTTTTCGTAAGACGCGTGCAAAAAAATACTTAAGATGAGTTATATTTACTCTACAGTTGAGTCGTATTGACTCAATTTCAAGTTAATACGGTTTACTTAATTTTAGCTTATTGAAAAAAACTGTCGCTGTTGGGTGGTTTTGCTCTTTGTATTTTGACCACAATTGGCGGAGAGAATGAAAGGAAGTACTCAAAATTAAGTAAGAAGAAGTCAAATAATAGGTAGTTTTTATTTTCCGTGTAGGAAAATTTGGAAAATCGGGCAAAAGATCTGGTTACCCAGTAAATCCGAACATCGGACGCATCGTGCAAGAAAGCTTTTGATTGCGTTTCAAGCTCACATAGTGTATCAGTAGAACAAAAGAGTGAAGAAATACTAAAGCAGAAAGCGGATGTCTGATATTCAGGGGATGGGATATATCGGGGTTGGATTTACAACACCGAACATAGGGCCAGAGTTTTTCTGGCCCTAAGAGGCGAATGACTTTAAGGTTAAAGCCTCTATGATCGAAACAAAAGAATATATTTCTCATCCTATCGGGGAGACGTTGCACAGTGGGGAAAAATAGACCAAAAACACGACGATTTTTTTGGAGGCATGACACAGCTGACCACAAAGCACTTTTTTGGTATAAAATGGTCAGTAAAATCGATTTCATGTATTTAGAAGGACCGCGCGAAACGCTATCATGTTCATTTTACCTCAAGTACCCTTTTTATACTGCATTGTATTTAAGCTTAACTATATAACATGAAACCGAAGAACTTGCAGAAGAGCGAATAGAGTGTTTTCGATGTAAAAAAGTCTAACAAATCGATTGCAAATAGTTTTATTGACAGCAGAAAATTCATTGTACCGTTTTACCCCATTTCATTTCTAGTAATAATACTAAGTTGAAATATGATCTACAATCCAAAAGCAGATCCAATACGATCTATCAATATTGGTTCATATTACGTGCAAAACATCTGTGATCCAATTAAACACAATGCGAATGACAGTACTAGCTTGTTTACCCCGTTTTACCCCAATTTATATCATAAGTCGTATTTCTGGTTAAACTTTCTTTCGCATACCGAAAGCAGGATGATTGCGGTTGATGAAAATTTATTGATATTACGAAGAAAGCCCTAAAAATAGGATTACAAATGTATTCAATGACCGCACGAATCTTGTTATACTGTTTTACCCCAATTTATTTCATAAGTCGTATTTCTGGTTAAACTTTCTTTCGCATACCGAAAGCAGGATGATTGCGGTTGATGAAAATCGATTGATATTACGAAGAAAGCTCTAAAAATAGGATTACAAATGAATTCAATGACCACACGAATCTTGTTATACCATTTTACCCCAATTTATTTCATAAGTCGTATTTCTGGTCAAACTTTCTTTCGCATACCGAAAGCAGGATGATTGCGGTTGATGAAAATTTATTGATATTACGAAGAAAGCCCTAAAATTAGGATTACAAATGAATTCAATGACCACACGAATCTTGTTATACCGTTTTACCCCAATTTATTTCATAAGTCGTATTTCTGGTTAAACGTTTTTCTGCATACCCTAAACAGGCTGATTGTGGTTGATGAAAATCGATTTATATTACGAACTATTCTCCAAATGTGGAGCAGAATCTTACGACTCAGTTAAAGAATAAATTGGGGTAAAACGGTATAACAAGATTCATGCGGCCATTGAATCCATCTGTAATTTTATTTTTAGGGCTTTCTTCATAATATCAATCGATTTTCATCAACCGCAATCAGCCTGCTTACGGTATGCAGAAGAACGCTTAACCAGAAAAACGACTGATGAAATAAATTGGGGTAAAACGGGTTAAACAGGCTAGTACTGACATTCGTATTGTGTTTGATTGAATTACAGATGTTTTGTACGTGATATGAACCAATATTGGTAGGTCATATTGGATCTGCTTCGGGATTGTAAATCTGAATTCAACATAAAATTATATTTGTGGGAAAATTGGGGTAAAACGATGTAGCATTACGCATGCGATTATGGAGACTTCGTGTTAATTATTATTTGAGGTTATATGCGAAACATAGAACTGTCTTGTTTAAAGAATATTGGTCTAAACACCAATTAGTAGAACTATTTTTTCTGTAAATTCATGGAAGAAGATGATTGGGGGTAAAACATAATATAGTTTTTTATGGTCAAACTTATTAAAAACAATCCATTAATATAGCTTATGAGCATATCAGGAATACCTTCTGATTGGTCAAATTTTTCCTGAGTTTCACAGTTAGTATTCGAAGTAAAGTCAGAAAAAAGAGGGATTGGAGCAAAACGGGCATGATAGTGAATTTTTCGGATCTTCTAACTATCATAAATCGATTCTACGGAACAATTTGCATAAGAAATACTAACTTTGAAAATATTTGCTTAGGTTTTTATAAAATTATTGAGCAAAGTCGCGTTTTTGATCGTTTTTTCCCCACTGTGCGTTGTCTCGAAAATGCCTTGTTTGATGTTCCCTCGCTCTGTTTCTATAGCGATACATAATGTAAACATAAAGCTTTTTCAGGTCGACGCGGTTGATGCAAATGGTGCAGAATTGTCCGACGACGGGCCGAACGAAGCGCTACGATTGGCCCCATATCGTGTTCAATCGGTCCGATAATCGGACCGATGATCGGACTTATGCGGGTCGACAAATTTCACTGGGTAGTTGTTTGGGTGTCGCGAGCAGAGATGCCAGATATTTTCATTGAAAATTTGTATTTCTTTGTATGAAAAATCTGTATTAATCTGTATTCACTAATAAAATGAAATTCTTACAACAAAATGACGCTAAAAGATGTTATTCCAATAGATTGTGGTTGTAGTATGGTAGATTCAATAAGTCATTGGCGGCGCGTTCACAAGAATATTCAAAGACGAAATTTCTTTTTTTTTTTAAATTTTTTTATCCCCAACAGTTCAATTGTAATTCATTGAAAATGTTGACGTCATTATTTGACATGGAATTTCACCGCCCAAAATGCAACGTCAAGTCGCTTTATCTCGTCACTGGAATCAAATACTAAAAGATAGCTCAGGCAGACAAGTTTATTTTTTCTTTCTTACTCTTTGTGAGATCTTTATAAAGCTGTATTATATTGAGGAAATCTGTATAAAATCTGTACCTGTATTAAATCTGTATGATCATGTAAAAATTGGTATAATACAGATAAATCTGTATAAATGGCATCTCTGGTCGCGAGCAAAATCTAGCATTTGCCAGACAAATCTGGCAACTTGGTAACGCTGCGTGTAACCAAACCAAGGATGCCAGGCATTATTTTTCATAATTCTGTGAAAAATAATTTGTGCAAAATCTTTGCACCTTTCTCATAATTATGAATAATTGCCAAAATGAAATGCTTGTTCAGAGATGATACTTTCAGTGAAAGCTGTCAAATCGCTAGGAAATTTTTTAATTACTTTACTATTTTGACATTATTGACTAGTGTGACAGAAACAGTATGAGTATAAACATAAAAAATGCAGCGCAATTTTCTTTCTCACGATCACAATCTCCGATCGTATTTGAATACTCTATGATGGCTGTTCCAGTTCAACGCGTTTCTGCTGTTAAAGATTTGGGCATCGTCCTTGATCGTAAGCTTTGTTTCACCGAACAATTATCTCTAGTTACGGCAACGGCTTACGCTGTTTTGAGACTTATCAAACGCAACACCAGAGACTTTCATAATGTGTATTGCTTAAAGACAGTTTACGTCGCTTTAGTACGCAGTATTTTGAAATACGGAATAATAATCTGAGCACCCTACCACAACGTCCACATCGATCAAATCCAGGGATGTCAGATTCACAGATTAATCTGTGTTTCACAGATTTTGAATTTTCTGCACAGATTTTAAAAATGACACAGATTTTCACAGATTTCTGAAAACGATCACAGTATTTCACAGATTCTTGAATAAATCACAGATTTTGGAAATCGAGCACAGTTTAGCACCAAAAAGTACAGATTGGTTGAGGAAAAAGGTACAGAGCGTGTTGCTAGAGAGACCTTTTTTTTTGCTCACTGAATTGATTTTGAACGGTACGGAAAACGGTCAAAGATTTTCACAGACAGGTTTTGGGTTTGATCATAGATTTTTGATAAAATGACCTGGCATCCCTGATCGACGAACGAGTTCAAAAATGTTTCATTTGATTTGCACTACGACGACTTCCATGGCAAAACCGTCTTCAATTAAATAGCTACGAGAATAGCTGCCTCTGATTTATCTTCCTACACTACAAAACAGACGAATTTTTCTTTAGCGACTGTTTGTCTTCGATTTGCTTTCAAATAACATCGACTGCCCAGCGCTTTTAGAGAGATTGCATTTTAATATTCCTCGAAAATCATTGCGGAGAACAGACTATCTTCGACGATCAGTCCATCGCACACAGTACGGTCAAAACAATCCTATGGATGTTTGTTGTCATCGCTTCAACAGTGTTTATCATTTATTTGATTTTACAATAAACAAAGACGCATTGAATGAATGATGAATTGTTAATTTATCTTCAAAAGGCATGCAAATGTTACCACTTTCCTTTTATATTATTTTTTTAACCGTTACTGCTAACCTCAATCGAATCAACACATTTTGACAGTCCAGCAGTACTGTTTGTAAATAGGGATTTTTTTGTTTGTCTGTTAACAATTTGGACCCCTTTGACCCTTTACGATCCATATCTCTTAAATAGATTTTTAAAACATTTGTTCACGATTGGATACGGTTTATTTTTAAGATTTATTAAATAAAAGTGACTAGTTTCAAAATACTTTATCTTTACACAAAGATGACTGTTTATAACGTGTTCATCGATTTTTGTTTAAGCTTGTCTGTAAACAGTACCGCTGAACTGTCAAGGATCAATGCTTGTTCATTTGTGACGTCACGATAAAAAATCTAATCCACTGAATAAATAAACATGGAAAAAGTTTCACCCTTTTTCGATTTGTTTACTTTTATGCTTCCTGTGTGAATTATAAAGATACGCCCTTGCGCATGTTTCATAAAATTGACTGGTTTTTGCGACTAAGACAAATCTGCGAGTAATTTTATTGTTTCCCTTACTATTTCCAGTAGTAAAAGGTTCGGAAACCATCTAAAATAAAGAAAAAAAATAGTTACTGTACCCAGTGAAATCTGTCGACCCGCATCGGTCCGATCATCGGACCGATTGAGCACGATATGGACCCGATCGTAGCGCTTCTATCGGGTCGTCATCGGACGATTTTGCACCATTTGCATCAACCGCGTCAACATTCGAACAAGCGAAACGCATCGACATCGGCCCGACATCGCACTATAGAACATCGTGCGATAGTCGGGCTCTTTTATTTTGTATTTTCTTCATATTTTACTTAGGATTTCTTGGATTTAATCGAAAGAAAAACAGTCGTTATCTTCATGTTTTAATTTATAATTCATAAATCTATATTATATTGACAAATCGTAGTTCAATTATCTACAATACCTGGGGTGGAATTACGTAAGGTGATTATCACCAGGTGACTATCACTTTTGAAAATTTGGAATCATGTAAGGTGATAAACACCAAGTTCTGTCACTACTGCTGAAAGGCTAACATCACTATCAAACGTTGGCATTACGTAAGGTGATAGTCACAACGATTTAATCACCTTCATGTCAAAATGGAGGTGATAGCAATTTAGTTATCACTTTTAGTAGTGATTTCATTTTTTGAGAAGTGGATTTATAAATTATTGCCGTTAGGTGAATTTTAAGCCACTGATATAAACATAACCTACCAAAATTGGTCGAAGAGGATAATTTTTTAATAAAATTCGTACTGATTTTGTGTCAAAATTAAATACCAAAATGAAAAGTAACTTAGTTTGTATTGCTTTAAGAATTCTTAGAATGAACGGTAGTGTTTATCAATTAAATCAATTCATTAATTGAATACTGTAGTTATCAAAATCTGAGTAACATTTACTCAGTACTATAAATGGGAAAATTAGCTCGGGTGAGTAAATGTTAAACACTATCATTCGAATTATCTAAAGAATTCTTTATTATAATCGAAACTGCGTGTAAAATAAAAGAAATGCAACATTTTTTTAAATATTCTCTCAATTCCCTCATGTACATTTTGTAGTTTTTTCATAGAAAGTTGAAAATGTTCTTTAAATTCCCTCACGTATCCTGGAACGTAGATTGCACAAATGTGGCAACGAAATACTTCAATCATTAGGATTAGGAGGTACAATAATATTACCTTTTAATTTTCGATAGTATTTATTTACCTTGGCTCCAACCTGCTCCATTTTTTTCAAAATTCCTTTCTTCAAAAATCATTTTCACGCAACGTTTTCAAAGTCCTGTGAGTAAAACTTGTTGTCAATTTAGAAACTGAGTAAAAGTTACTCAGTCTTCTACATTAATATTACTCACTTTTTGACATTTGCACTAAATAAACAAAAGTGAGTACAAATTGCTCACTTGAGAGTAACATTGAATGAGCGTGTATCATCTCTAAACAAGCAGCACCTCTACATTTCAGTTTTGCTACAATATTTATTATACAGATAAATCTGTTGTCAGGTTATTATTTCAAAAATCTGCTTCTGACTCAAAAAAATATCTGAATTTGTCTGAGTCTACTTCATATATACAAGGAAATTTAGACCGGCGTCATTTTCAGTGAGCAAAAAAGAAGATCTAGAATCGTAAAGATCTAGCAAGATCTGACCAAATTCTACACGGAACCGCAAATCAACCTAATTTTAAGTACATTCCACCCAATTTGGGGGTTTCGTTCAATAAACTAATTTTAGTAAAGTGGCTCTAGGTAGTTTTCGTAAGACACGTGCAACAAAATACTTAAGATGAGTTATATTTACTCTACAGTTAAGTCGTATTGACTCAATTTCAAGTTAATACGGTTTACTTAATTTTAGCTTATTGAAAGAAACTGTCGCTGTTGGGTGGTTTTGCTCTTTGTATTTTGACAACAATTGAAGGAGAGAATGCAAGGAAGTACTCAAAATTAAGTAAAAAGAAGTCAAATAATAGGTAGTTTTTATTTTCCGTGTAGGAAAATTTGGAGAGAAAGGGATGCCGTATTACGGGGCGGCATACTCCCCAGTTAATAAGGGGACATAGGGAGGGTGGGACCTACACAGTATTGAATTGAAATTTGAATACATCATTGGTTTGTGGCATACATCTTTTAGACACATTTTGCGTTCGATGAATCTTCATGTTTTGCAGCTTGTAGCAATGAAGAGATTATTCTGGATTGGGATGCTTCGTTGGTGTGTTCTGACGTTGATGTGACGTTTTTGGGTAGCTTCCAGCAACTCAGTCAGTTCAAGGCAGGTGCATGCTCCGAAGCATCGTTTACACAGGCCATACTTCCAGCAACGTAAAGAAGAGTGCGGTAGAGCTGTAGACGAGAAAGAGATAGGGAGAGCACTAAATTTGAGCATTGATAGTTTTCAAGAAGTTATAGATGAGAGTCATATAAGGAAGATTTCGAGTTGCCAAGACGTCGCGGACTGGTACGAAGGGTGGTATACCTCGGGCCCGAAGGGAACCTATGAGTTGGGACCTGGCATCACAATACTCGACACATGTCCAAACAACATGTTCGATGTCATGATAACCCTCACCGCAAACGCAGACACCACTCTCGGCGAGCCCCACACGACGGAGATGCGCGCTGAACATATAATGATTAGACATGAGCCTTGACATTACACGAATAAAGTCTCGGCTCACGTCTAACCCCCGGAACCAAGCTTTCGTCGATACCTGTGGGACTATTGAGTGTAACCATCGTCCCAGAGTTCCACTATTCCATGTATTCTGCCAGCTGGCTAGAGTTTTCTGACGACAGCAACTGAAAAATTCATTGAAGCAGATTGGTCTTTCATAGATATCACCTTCTAGTGCGCCCACCTTGGCTAACGAGTCCGCCCTCTCATTGCCCCGTATGGAACAATGTGAGGGGACCCAAACCAAGGTAATCTGGTATGATTTTGCAGATAAAGCACTCAATTGTTCCCGTATTTTCCCCAGGAAATACGGTGAGTGCTTTCCAGGCTTCACTGAACGGAGAGCCTCAATGGAACTGAGACTGTCCGATACAATGAAGTAGTGATCTGTGGGCAGAGTGTCAATGATCTCAAGGGTATACTGAATTGCAGCTAGTTCTGCGACGTAAACTGAAGCTGGATCACTGAGTTTATAGGAAGCGGTGAAATTTACATTGAATATACCGAAGCCAGTGGACCCGTCTAGATATGATCCGTCAGTGTAAAACATTTTATTACAGTCGACTTCTTTAAATTTATTATTAAAAATTTTTGGGATCTCTTGAGGGCGTACAGGATCCGGGATTCCACGAATTTCCTCTTTCATGGATGTGTCGAAAAACACAGTAGAATTAGAAGTATCCACAAAATGAACACGATTGGGAACAAACGAAGAAGGATTTATATTCTGAGCCATGTAGTCAAAATACAAGGACATAAAACGGGTTTGTGAATTAAGCTCGACGAGCTTTTCAAAGTTTTCTATCACCATCGGATTCAAAATGTCGCATCGGATTAGCAGTCGATATGAGAGATCCCAGAACCTGTTTTTCAACGGTAAGACGCCCGCCAGCACTTCAAGACTCATCGTATGGGTTGATTGCATGCAACCCAAGGCAATACGTAAACAACGATACTGAATTCTTTCCAGTTTAATGAAATGAATATTCGTAGCGGAGCGGAAACAGAAACATCCATATTCCATTACTGACAATATCGTCGTTTTGTACAACCTGATCAGGTCTCCTGGGTGAGAGCCCCACCAAGTTCCGGTTATTGTACGAAGGAAATTGATTCTCTGTAGGCATTTTCGTTTCAAATACCTAATGTGACATCCCCAGGTACCTTTGGAATCGAACCAGACCCCGAGATATTTAAATGTGAAAACCTGAGCTATGGTTTCACCCCCTAGTTGAAGCTGTAATTGCGCAGGTTCTCGCTTCCTTGAAAATACAACCAGCTCAGTTTTCTCCGTAGAGAACTCGATACCCATTTGAAAAGCCCATGTCGACAAGTTGTCGAGGGTATCTTGCAATGGTCCTTGGAGATCGGCAGCTTTGGGTCCTATAATAGACACAACACTGTCGTCGGCAAGTTGTCTTAGCGTGCAAGATGTGTTGATACATTCATCAATGTTATTTACGTAAAAGTTGTATAAAAGGGGGCTTAAGCATGAGCCCTGAGGAAGACCCATGTAACTGAATCGCTTTGTCGTCAAATCACCATGCTCAAAATGCATGTGTTTCTCGGACAATAGATTATATAAAAAGTTGTTCAAAACTGGTGAAAGACCATGCTGATGCAACTTCTCAGATAGAACGTTAATGGAAACTGAATCGAATGCCCCCTTGATGTCGAGGAAAACTGATGCCATTTGTTCTTTACGAGCAAATGCCATTTGAATTTCTGTTGAGAGCAACGCTAGACAATCGTTCGTTCCTTTGCCCCTGCGGAACCCAAATTGTGTACCTGAAAGCAATCCATTTGTTTCGACCCAATTGTCTAGACGGAAGAGAATCATTTTCTCCAACAATTTCCGGATACAGGAAAGCATAGCAATCGGCCGATACGAATTGTGATCGGAGGCTGGTTTTCCAGGTTTTTGAATAGTAATAACTCTCACTTCTCTCCATTCGTGTGGGACAATATTACCCTCGAGGAACTTATTGAATAAATTCAGCAAGCGCCTTTTGGCAGAGTCGGGCAGATTTTTCAACAAGTTGAATTTAATTCTGTCTAACCCCGGGGCTCTATTGTTACACGACAAGAGCGCAAGTGAGAACTCTACCATCGAAAACGGTGTTTCGTTTGTATTCAATGTCGCGACGCGGGATATCTTCTGTTCCGGAACAGAATCAGGACATACTTTCTTAGCGAAATCAAATATCCAGCGGTTAGAATATTCCTCGCTTTCGTTCGCGTGATTTCGATTGCGCATGCGACGGGCCGTATTCCAAAGAGTGCTCATTGCTGTTTCTCTCGTTAATCCGTCAACAAAACTTCGCCAGTAACCGCGTTTCTTAGCTTTAATAAGACTTTTCATTTGAAATTCTAACGCCGCGTATTTCCGATAATTATCTGGAGTTCCGTTCTTTCTAAACGAGATGAAGGCTGAAGCTTTTTTCGTTTTCAGCTCTGAGCACTCTTTGTCCCACCATGGGTTGGGAGAACGCATACTAGTTTGCGCGCTAGGTACTCGTTTCGTCTGAGCTTGAATTGCGGTGTCAAGAATCAAGCCAGCCAAAAATGTATACTCTTCCTCCGGAGGAAGCTCCTGTGATGTTTCTAGTTTCTCAGATATCGAGCTCGCGTAACGTTTCCAATCAATGTTTCGTGTGAAATCGTACGAAACATTGATTGTTTCCGATGGTCTTCCACGGTTGGTGATAGAAACTATGATCGGCAAGTGATCGCTACCGTGAGGATCACAGATTACCTTCCACTTGCAATCTAACTGTAGCGAAGTCGAGCAAAGGGATAAATCCAGCGCACTTGGTTGTGCTGGCGGTCTAGGGTTCCGTGTCATTTCTCCCGTGTTTAGAATTGTCAAATTGAAGTTGTCACACAGATCTTGGATTAACGAAGAACGATTATCATCATATAAGCAGCCCCATCCTGTACCATGCGAGTTAAAGTCCCCTAAAACCAGCCGCGGTGAAGGAAGAAGTTCTATGATGTCTGCAAGCCGACGATGCCCTATCGAGACTCTGGGAGGAATGTAGATAGAAGCTATACATAGATCTTTGCCTTTAATATTAATTTGGCAAGCAACAACTTCAATTCCCGGTGTCGAGGGGAGGTTAATACGATAAAATGAATAGCACTTTTTAATCCCTAAAAGTACCCCTCCATAAGAGTCTTCTCGGTCCAGGCGGATTATGTTAAAATTATGGAAGTCGAGGTTGATGTTAGAAGTAAGCCAAGTTTCACTCAAGGAGAATACATCGCAATTATGAGTATGTATTAAGTGTTTGAAAGAATCAAGTTTTGGGATGATACTTCTGCAATTCCACTGAAGCACAATGATCATATTTTCGATTCTCAGTGGTAAATTATCCATCAAAAGATACGATCGCTGCAAGGAGGGGCCATTGTTCAGTCAACTGTTTTAAAAATGTCCTTACTGTTGGCAGTAGAGCAGTTAGGAAGCTTTTCAGAGGATCAGTAATATTGAAGGCTGTTAATATCCAGTCCACGATATCAGAAAATTTCAATAATCCAGCGTTTGTTGGATTTTCTGGTTGTGCTTTGGGGTCATTCGGGTTTTTTGATGCCCCAGGAAGTGCTGGGTACTCCTTATCATCCCTAAGTTTTTTGAACCCAGGAGGTGTTTGCTTCGGTTTTGAGTCAGCACTTTTTGTTTCCGTTTGGTTCTTTTGTGACGAAGAGGACAGTCTGAGGCCTTTACGAGGAAGCTTGGGAGAAGCCAGATTTTGTCTTTTCCTGCTTCCTTCAACCTGTGTGTAGGAAGGTCCTTCGCCTGGGTCGTCAGAGGTATCCTCTTCAACTGGCAAGATTGCAAACGGGTTCTCAGGGGTCGATGGAGTGGTTCTTTTTAAGATTTCCGCATAAGAACGTTTGGAACGTTCTTTCACGGATCGCTTCAATTTCTCCGCACGCTGTATGTACGTAGGGCACACCGAAAGATCATGAGGATTCTCCCCACAGTAGCAACACTTTTCCACTGCTCTTCTGCAGAGATCGTCCTCATGGGCCTCTCCGCATTTGCCGCATCGCAGTTTGTTGCAACAATAGGTTGCCGTATGACCTAGCTGTTTGCAGCTTGTACAATGCATTACCCGCGGTACATACAGCCGAACAGGTAGACGAACTCCACTCACTACCAAGTAATTTGGAAGTGCAGATCCGGCAAAAGTCACGCGAAATGAGTCCGATTGGTAAAATTTACCATCTATCGATTTGGAGTGCAATTGCTTGCACTCCAAAATTTTCACTGGATGAAGGTCGGGGTTTTTGAAACGGCCTACCCCGTCCTTCATCAGATCTTCGATTGTCAGACTTTCGTCACGGACCACACCGTCGATCTCCACCACATGAGACGGGACGTACACGCGGTACTCCTTCGTGAATAACTCGCTGGTAGCAATCGCGTTTGCTTGCTTCAGGTCGGACACAACAACGCGTAACTTGTTTGGCGAAACCTTATCTATTGTTTTTATTGCCGAGTAATGTTTTTCCAGGTCCCGAGCAATATTTAAAACTCTGAGAGACTTTAATTTGGGCCGGAAGTATACCACCCACGGACCCCCCGAGCCATCGTCTTGGTAAACTTTTTGGCGGGCAGGCAATATCTTAGAGGGAGATGGAGGCATCGGAGAGGGAGATGGCATCGGAGAGGGAGATGGTATCGGAGGGGGAGATGGTATAGGAGGGGTAGATGGCATCTCGGAAGCAAACTCAGCCTCTAAATGTTCTTCGTTCATTCGTTCAGCTTCGCCCTCCTCCGAGACACCCCCACTGTCATCAATATTCATATTTAAAGTGCGGGAGTAAAGAAGTCTCCCGCACTTGAAATGAGAAAGAAAGAAATAAAATGAAAAGAAAATATATGAATAGTAAAAGTTGAAAGAAAAAGTTTGAGAAAATACTTAACAGTATGTCACGGTAAGCTGTTAGGTGAGTTGCTCCTTCACTCCTTCGTTGTGCTTCAGCGTGACCTTGACTCAGAATTTGGCTGCTGCGATGCGGGTAGCAAACAATAGAAATAACTGCTGCCCGAGGATAGCACAATAGCGTCTACTGTTGATACCGATACAAAACCGGTGCACAGACAGAACTCACTTGCGGGGATGCTACTTTTTATCACTTTTATTTAATGCCTATACTACAGCCTCTGCTGTGATAGGCACCTTCGTCTTACCGATGTCGATTGTTAAAAAAACGCGTGTGCTCACTTCGAACATTCGGTTACGAATCCTCGGGCAAAAGATCTGGTTAGTTGTTTGGGTGTCGAGAGCAGAGATGCCAGATATTTTCATTGAAAATTTGTATTGCTTTATATGAAAAATCTGTATTAATCTGTATTCACTAATAAAATGAAATTCTTACAACAAAATGACGCTAAAAGATGTTATTCCAATAGATTGTGGTTGTAGTATGGTAGATTCAATAAGTCATTGGCGCGTTCACAAGAATATTCAAAGACGAAATTTCTTTTTTTTTAATTATTTTTATCCACAACAGTTCAATTGTAATTCGATATATTTATCTAGTTTGAAAATGTTGACGTCATTATTTGACATGGAATTTCACCGCCCAAAATGCAACGTCAAGTCGCTTTATCTCGTCACTGGAATCAAATACTAAAAATTAGCTCAGGCAAACATGTTTATTTTTTTCTTTCTTACTCTTTGTGAGATCTTTATAAAGCTGTATTATATTGAGGAAATCTGTATAAAATCTGTACCTGTATTAAATCTGTATGATCATGTAAAAATCGGTATAATACAGATAAATCTGTATAAATGGCATCTCTGGTCGCGAGCAAAATCTAGCTTTTGCCAGACAAATCTGGCAACTTGGTAACGCTGCGTGTAACCAAACCAAGGATGCCAGGAATTATTTTTCATAATTCTGTGAAAAATAATTTGTGCAAAATCTTTGCACCTTTCTCATAATTATGAATAATTGCCAAAATGAAATGCTTGTTCAGAGATGATACTTTCAGTGAAAGCTGTCAAATCGCTAGGAAATTTTTTAATTACTTTACTATTTTGACATTATTGACTGGTGTGACAGAAACGGTATGAGTATAAACATAAAAAATGCAGCGCAATTTTCTTTCTCACGATCACAATCTCCGATCGTATTTGAATACTCTATGATGGCTGTTCCAGTTCAACGCGTTTCTGCTGTTAAAGATTTGGGCATCGTCCTTGATCGTAAGCTTTGTTTCACCGAACAATTATCTCTAGTTACGGCAACGGCTTACGCAGTTTTGAGACTTATCAAACGCAACACCAGAGACTTTCATAATGTGTATTGCTTAAAGACAGTTTACGTCGCTTTAGTAAGCAGTATTTTGGAATACGGAATAATAATCTGAGCACCCTACCACAACGTCCACATCAATCGAATCCAGGGATGTCAGATTCACAGATTAATCTGTGTTTCACAGATTTTGAATTTTCTGCACAGATTTTAAAAATGACACAGATTTTCACAGATTTCTGAAAACGATTACAGCATTTTACAGATTCTTGAATAAATCACAGATTTTGGAAATCGAGCACAGTTTAGCACCAAAAAGTACAGATTGGTTGAGGAAAAAGGTACAGAGCGTGTTGCTAGAGAGACCTTTGTTTTTTTTTGCTCACTGAATTGATTTTGAACGGTACGGAAAACGGTCAAAGATTTTCACAGACAGGTTTTGGGTTTGATCATAGATTTTTGAAAAAATGACCTGGCATCCCTGATCGACGAACGAGTTCAAAAATGATTTATTTGATTTGCACTACGACGACTTCCATGGCAAAACCGTCTTCAATTAAAATAGCTACGAGAATAGCTGCCTCTGATTAATCTTCCTACACTACAAAACAGACGAATTTTTCTTTAGCGACTGTTTGTCTTCGATTTGCTTTCAAATAACATCGACTGCCCAGCGCTTTTAGAGAGATTGCATTTTAATATTCCTCGAAGATCATTGCGGAGAACAGACTATCTTCGACGATCAGTCCATCGCACACAGTACGGTCAAAACAATCCTATGTATGTTGTTTGTCATCGCTTCAATAGTGTTTATCATTTATTTGATTTTACAATAAACAAAGACGCATTGAATTGTTAATTTATCTTCAAAACGCATGCAAATGTTACCACTTTCCTTTTATATTATTTTTTTAACCGTAACTGCTAACCTCAATCGAATCAACACATTTTGACAGTCCAGCAGTACTGTTTGTAAATAGGGATTTTTTTGTTTGTCTGTTAACAATTTGGACCCCTTTGACCCTTTACGATCCATATCTCTTAAATAGATTTTTAAAACATTTGTTCACGATTGGATACGGTTTATTTTTAAGATTTATTAAATAAAAGTGACTAGTTTCAAAACACTTTATCTTTACACAAAGATGACTGTTTATAACGTGTTCATCGATTTTTTTGTCTGTAAACAGTACCGCTGAACTGTCAAGAATGAATGCTTGTTCATTTGTGACGTCACGATAAAAAATCTAATCCACTGAATAAATCAACATGGAAAAAGTTTCACCCTTTTTCGATTCGTTTACTTTTATGCTTCCTGTGTGAATTATAAAGATACGCTCTTGCGCATGTTTCATAAAATTGACTGGTTTTTGCGACTAAGACAAATCTGCGAGTAATTTTATTGTCTCCCTTACTATTTCCAGTAGTAAAAGGTTCGGAAACCATCTAAAATAAAGAAAAAAAATAGTTACTGTACCCAGTGAAATCTGTCGACCCGCATCGGTCCGATCATCGGACCGATTGAGCACGATATGGACCCGATCGTAGCGCTTCTATCGGGTCGTCATCGGACGATTTTGCACCATTTGCATCAACCGCGTCAACATTCGAACAAGCGAAACGCATCGACATCGGCCCGACATCGCACTATAGAACATCGTGCGATAGTCGGGCTCTTTTATTTTGTATTTTCTTCATATTTTATTTAGGATTTCTTGGATTTAATCGAAAGAAAAACAGTCGTTATCTTCATGTTTTAATTTATAACTCATAAATCTATATTATATTGACCATTCGTAGTTCAATTATCCACAATACCTGGGGTGGAATTACGTAAGGTGATTATCACCAGGTGACTATCACTTTTGAAAATTTGGAATCATGTAAGGTGATAAACACCAAGTTCTGTCACTACTGCTGAAAGGCTAACATCACTATCAAACGTTGGCATTACGTAAGGTGATAGTCACCACGATTTAATCACCTTCATGTCAAAATGGAGGTGATAGCAATTTAGTTATCACTTTTAGTAGTGATTTAATTTTTTGAGAAGTGACTTTATAAATTATTGCCGTTAGGTGAATTTTAAGCCACTGATATAAACATAACCTACCAAAATTGGTCGAAGAGGATAATTTTTTAATAAAATTCGTACTGATTTTGTGTCTTAGTAACTTAGTTTGTATTGTTTTAAGAATTCTTAGAATGAACGGTAGTGTTTATCAATTAAATCAATTCATTAATTGAATACTGTAGTTGTCAAAATCTGAGTAACATATACTCAGTGGGGGAATGGGAAAATTAGCTCGGGTGAGTAAATGTTAAACACTATCATTCGAATTATCTAAAGAATTCTTTATTATAATCGAAACTGCGTGTAAAATAAAAAAAATGCAACATTTTTTAAATATTCTCTCAATTCCCTCATTTACATTTTGTAGTTTTTTCATAGAAAGTTGAAAATGTTCTTTAAATTCCCTCACGTATCCTGGAACGAAGATTGCACAAATGTGGCAACGAAAAACTTCAATCATTATAAGGATTAGGAGGTACAATAATATTACCTTTTAATTTTCGATAGTATTTATTTACCTTGGCTCCAACCTGGTCCATTTTTTTTCAAAATTCCTTTCTTCAAAAATCATTTTCACGCAACGTTTTCAAAGTCCTGTGAGTAAAACTTGTTGTCAATTTAGAAACTGAGTAAAAGTTACTCAGTCTTCTACATCAATATCACTCAATTTTTGACATTTGCACTAAATAAACAAAAGTGAGTAAAAATTGCTCACTTGAGAGTAACATTGAATGAGCGTGTATCATCTCTAAACAAGCAGCACCTCTACATTTCAGTTTTGCTACAATATTTATTATACAGATAAATCTGTTATCAGGTTATTTTTTTCAAAAATCTGCTTCTGACTCAAAAAAATATCTGAATTTGTCTGGGTCTACTTCATATATACAAGGTAATTTAGAACGGCGTCATTTTCAGTGAGCAAAAAAGAAGATCTAGAATCGTAAAGATCTAGCAAGATCTGACCAAATTCTACACGGAACCGCAAATCAACCTAATTTTAAGTACATTCCACCCAATTTGGGGGTTTCGTTCAATAAACTAATTTTAGTAAAGTGGCTCTAGGTAGTTTTCGTAAGACACGTGCAAAAAAATACTTAAGATGAGTTATATTTACTCTACAGTTGAGTCGTATTGAGTCAATTTCAAGTTAATACGGTTTGCTTAATTTTAGCTTATTGAAAGAAACTGTCGCTGTTGGGTGGTTTTGCTCTTTGTATTTTGACAACAATTGAAGGAGAGAATGAAAGGAAGTACTTAAAATTAAGTAAAAAGAAGTCAAACAATAGGTAGTTTTTATTTTCCGTGTAGGAAAATTTGGAAAATCGGGCAAAAGATCTGGTTAGTTGTTTGGGTGTCGCGAGCCGAGATGCCAGATATTTTCATTGAAAATTTGTATTGCTTTGTATGAAAAATCTGTATTAATCTGTATTCACTAATAAAATGAAATTCTTACAACAAAATGACCTTAAAAGATGTTATTCCAATAGATTGTGGTTGTAGTATGGTAGATTTGTTCACAAGAATATTCAAAGACGAAATTTTTTTTTTTTAAATTTTTTATCTCCAACAGTTCAATTGTAATTCAATATTTTTCTAGTTTGAAAATGTTGACGTCATTATTTGACATGGAATTTCAACGCCCAAAATGCAACGTCAAGTCGCTTTATCTCGTCACTGGAATCAAATACTAAAAGATAGCTCAGGCAGACAAGTTTATTTTTTCTTTCTTACTCTTTGTGAGATTTTTTATAAAGCTGTATTATATTGAGGAAATCTGTATAAAATCTGTACCTGTATTAAATCTGTATGATCATGTAAAAATCGGTATAATACAGATAAATCTGTATAAATGGCATCTCTGGTCGTGAGCAAAATCTAGCTTTTGCCAGACAAATCTGGCAACTTGGTAACGCTGCGTGTAACCAAACCATAATTCTGTGAAAAATAATTTGTGCAAAATCTTTGCACCTTTCTCATAATTATGAATAATTGCCAAAATGAAATGCTTGTTCAGAGATGATACTTTCAGTGAAAGCTGTCAAATCGCTAGGAAATTTTTTAATTACTTTTGAATACTGTATGATGGCTGTTCCAGTTCAACGCGTTTCTGCTGTTAAAGATTTGGGCATCGTCCGTGATCGTAAGCTTTGTTTCACCGAACAATTATCTCTAGTTACGGCAACGGCCTACGCAGTTTTGGGACTTATCAAACGCAACACCAGAGACTTTCATAATGTGTATTGCTTAAAGACAGTTTACGTCGCTTTAGTACGCAGTATTTTGGAATACGGAATAATAATCTGAGCACCCTACCACAACGTCCACATCAATCGAATCCAGGAATGTCAGATTCACAGATTAATCTGTGTTTCACAGATTTTGAATTTTCTGCACAGATTTTAAAAATGACACAGATTTTCACAGATTTCTGAAAACGATCACAGTATTTCACAGATTCTTGAATAAATCATAGATTTTGGAAATCGAGCACAGTTTAGCACCAAAAGGTACAGATTGGTTGAGAAAAAAGGTACAGAGCGTGTTGCTAGAGAGACCTTTTTTTTTGCTCACTGAATTGATTTTGAACGGTACGGAAAACGATCAAAGATTTTCACAGACAAGTTTTGGGTTTGATCATAGATTTTTGAAAAAATGACCTGGCATCCCTGATCGACGAACGAGTTCAAAAATGTTTCATTTGATTTGCACTACGACGACTTCCATGGCAAAACCGTCTTCAATTAAAATAGCTACGAGAATAGCTGCCTCTGATTAATTTTCCTACACTACAAAACAGACGAATTTTTCTTTAGCGACTGTTTGTCTTCGATTTGCTTTCAAATAACATCGACTGCCCAGCGCTTTTAGAGAGATTGCATTTTAATATTCCTCGAAGATCATTGCGGAGAACAGACTATCTTCGACGATCAGTCCATCGCACACAGTACGGTCAAAACAATCCTATGGATGTTTTTGTCATCGCTTCAATAGTGTTTATCATTTATTTGATTTTACAATAAACAAAGACGCATTGAATTGTTAATTTATCCTCAAAACGCATGCAAATGTTACCACTTTCCTTTTATATTATTTTTTTAACCGTTACTGCTAACCTCAATCGAATCAACACATTTTGACAGTCCAGCAGTACTGTTTGTAAATAGGGATTTTTTTGTTTGTCTGTTAACAATTTGGACCCCTTTGACCCTTTACGATCCATATCTCTTAAATAGATTTTTAAAACATTTGTTCACGATTGGATACGGTTTATTTTTAAGATTTATTAAATAAAAGTGACTAGTTTCAAAACACTTTATCTTTACACAAAGATGACTGTTTATAACGTGTTCATCGATTTTGGTTTAAGCTTGTCTGTAAACAGTACCGCTGAACTGTCAAGGATCAATGCTTGTTCATTTGTGACGTCACGATAAAAAATCTAATCCACTGAATAAATCAACATGGAAAAAGTTTCACCCTTTTTCGATTCGTTTACTTTTATGCTTCCTGTGTGAATTATAAAGATACGCCCTTGCGCATGTTTCATAAAATTGACTGGTTTTTGCGACTAAGACAAATCTGCGAGTAATTTTATTGTCTCCCTTACTATTTCCAGTAGTAAAAGGTTCGGAAACCATCTATAATAAAGAAAAAACTGTACCCAGTGAAATCTGTCGACCCGCATCGATCCGATCATCGGACCGATTGAGCACGATATGGACCCGTAGCGCTTCTATCGGGTCGTCATCGGACGATTTTGCACCATTTGCATTAACCGCGTCAACATTCGAACAAGCGAAACGCATCGACATCGGCCCGACATCGCACTATAGAACATCGTGCGATAGTCGGGCTCTTTTATTTTGTATTTTCTTCATATTTTACTTAGGATTTCTTGGATTTAACCGAAAGAAAAACAGTCGTTATCTTCATGTTTTAATTTATAACTCATAAATCTATATTATATTGACAAATCGTAGTTCAATTATCCACAATACCTGGGGTGGAATTACGTAAGGTGATTATCACCAGGTGACTATCACTTTTGAAAATTTGGAATCATGTAAGGTGATAAACACCAAGTTTTGTCACTACTGCTGAAAGGCTAACATCACTATCAAACGTTGGCATTACGTAAGGTGATAGTCACTACGATTTAATCACCTTCATGTCAAAATGGAGATGATAGCAATTTAGTTATCACTTTTAGTAGTGATTTCATTTTTTGAGAAGTGGCTTTATAAATTATTGCCGTTAGGTGAATTTTAAGCCACTGATATAAACATAACCTACCAAAATTGGTCGAAGAGGATAATTTTTTAATAAAATTCGTACTGATTTTGTGTCAAAATTAAATACCAAAATGAAAAGTAACTTCCCAAGTAACATTTTTAATATTATTAAATACTTGTAGCTGTCTTCAATGCTACATAATAAATCTTGCAATAAAACTTTAAACTCTGCGAAAACCTACTGAAAACCTCTATAAGAGCATTTTCCTGCAAAGTGGACCATTCGTCATAAGGTTTATAAATCAAAATGAAGAATCAGCATAAACCTGCTTTGAAACTCCAAACTCAAGAAAATTTTGAAACCAGCTTTACGATCAACATTAAATTTCTTTGGATGGAATGAATTCCGCTATGAGTAAACTGTCGTTTTGATGATATTTTTCTTGACTATGTGTGTCATGTCTACTTTGAATGCAATCAGTAAGAATATATTATATTTTAATTACGAGTTTGAGGTTTTTTCCGAAGGTAAAAACTTTATGCGCATTAATTTTTATCGTGAATGTGAGGATAAAAATAAGAATTATAACTAATCGCCTTGAAATAAATGCGGTTTTTGCGAAAGTCTCCATGATTTATGGAAATTATTTTTTGTGATTCATCGTCATTTTTGTATAAAACTGTTCTGTGGCGATAAAACTTGTGCATACGATCTGAAAATGAATCATGAAAGTCCAACATATTTCCTCGTTTTTGCATTTCGAAGTTTATTTGATGTCAATAAATGCTACGGTATAGAACATCATAATGGCGGCCATGAAATTACTTTAAATGCAAATTACACTTAACCTAAGAAGCAATAAATCAAATAGCCTACAACTAATGTGTCATAAATGTACTTTAGAACTCTCAAATTTACTCTGAGTGAAATTGTCATAGAATGAACACGCACGCACACAAAACTAGATTTATGAAAGAATTTAACTGACAATAATGTTTTAAAGAAAACGTTTGGAAGCAATATTAAGAGTGTTTGCATGGTTTTATTCTAGTGCAAATTGTTTTATTTTAATTTTATTTTTAGTGTAGGTAAAGGGTTTTATAGAAGCTTTGAAAACTATGATATTACTGGTTAAAAGAGACACTTATTATAGTTGTCATAAAACAGGTAGTGATTGAAAAATCAATCACGAAACTCCTATAAATTATAGTCAAAACCATAAGGCATTCGAATTGTTACTTGGGTTACTTTGTATTGTTTCAAGAATTCTTAGAATGAACGGTAGTGTTTATCAATTAAATCAATTCATTAATTGAATACTGTAGTTGTCAAAATCTGAGTAACATTTACTCAGTGCTATAAATGGGAAAATTAGCTCGGGTGAGTAAATGTTAAACACTATCGTTCGAATTATCTAAAGAATTCTTTATTATAATCAAAACTGCGTGTAAAATAAAAAACTGGATCCTGGAACGAAGATTGCACAAATGTGGCAACGAAAAACTTCAATCATTATAAGGATTAGGAGGTACAATAATATTACCTTTTAATTTTCGATAGTATTCATTTACCTTGGCTCCAACCTGCTCCATTTTTTTCAAAATTCCTTTCTTCAAAAATCATTTTCACGCAACGTTTTCAAAGTCCTGTGAGTAAAACTTGTTGTCAATTTAGAAACTGAGTAAAAGTTACTCAGTCTTCTACATTAATATTACTCACTTTTTGACATTTGCACTAAATAAACAAAAGTGAGTACAAATTGCTCACTTGAGAGTAACATTGAATGAGCGTGTATCATCTCTAAACAAGCAGCACCTCTACATTTCAGTTTTTCTAAAATATTTATTATACAAATAAATCTGTTGTCAGGTTATTTTTTCAAAAATCTGCTTCTGACTCAAAAAACTATCTGAATTTGTCTGGGTCTACTTCATATATACAAGGTAATTTAGACCGGCGTCATTTTCAGTGAGCAAAAAAGAAGATCTAGAATCGTAAAGATCTAGCAAGATCTGACCAAATTCTACACGGAACCGCAAATCACCCTATTTTTAAGTACATTCCACCCAATTTGGGGGTTTCGTTCAATAAACTAATTTTAGTAAAGTGGCTCTAGGTAGTTTTCGTAAGACACGTGCAAAAAATACTTAAGATGAGTTATATTTACTCTACAGTTGAGTCGTATTGACTCAATTTCAAGTTAATACGGTTTACTTAATTTTAGCTTATTGAAAGAAATTGTCGCTGGTTTTGCTCTTTGTATTTTGACAACAATTGAAGGAGAGAATGAAAGGAAGTACTCAAAATTAAGTAAAAAGAAGTCAAATAATAGGTAGTTTTTATTTTCCGTGTAGGAAAATTTGGAAAATCGGGCAAAAGATCTGGTTAGTTGTTTGGGTGTCGCGAGCAGAGATGCCAGATATTTTCATTGAAAATTTGTATTGCTTTGTATGAAAAATCTGTATTAATCTGTATTCACTAATAAAATGAAATTCTTACAACAAAATGACGCTAAAAGATGTTATTCCAATAGATTGTGGTTGTAGTATGGTAGATTCAATAGGTCATTGGCGCGTACACAAGAATATTCAAAGACGAAATTTCTTTTTTTTTTTAAATTTTTTTATCCCCAACAGTTCAATTGTAATTCATTGAAAATGTTGACGTCATTATTTGAAATGGAATTTCACCTCCCAAAATGCAACGTCAAGTCGCTTTATCTCGTCACTGGAATCAAATACTAAAAGATAGCTCAGGCAGACAAGTTTATTTTTTCTTTCTTACTCTTTGTGATATCTTTATAAAGCTGTATTATATTGAGGAAATCTGTATAAAATCTGTACCTGTATTAAATCTGTATGATCATGTAAAATTCGGTATAAGACAGATAAATCTGTATAAATGGCATCTCTGGTCGCGAGCAAAATCTAGCTTTAGCCAGACAAATCTGGCAACTTGGTAACGCTGCGTGTAACCAAACCAAGGATGCCAGGCATTATTTTTCATAATTATGTGAAAAATAATTTGTGCAAAATCTTTGCACCTTTCTCATAATTATAAATAATTGCCAAAATGAAATGCTTGTTCAGAGATGATACTTTCAGTGAAAGCTGTCAAATCGCTAGGAAATTTTTTAATTACTTTACTATTTTGACATTATTGACTAGTGTGACAGAAACAGTATGAGTATAAACATAAAAAATGCAGAGCAATTTTCTTTCTCACGATCACAATCTCCGATCGTATTTGAATACTCTATGATGGCTGTTCCAGTTCAACGCGTTTCTGCTGTTAAAGATTTGGGCATCGTCCTTGATCGTAAGCTTTGTTTCACCGAACAATTATCTCTAGTTACGGCAACGGCTTACGCAGTTTTGATTTTTTTAATTTTTTTCTCCCCAACAGTTCAATTTTAATTCGATATATTTATCTAGTTTGAAAATGTTGACGTCATTATTTGACATGGAATTTCACCGCCCAAAATGCAACACCAAGTCGCTTTATCTCGTCACTGGAATCAAATACTAAAAGATAGCTCAGGCAGACAAGTTTTTTGTGAGATTTTTTATAAAGCTGTATTATATTGAGGAAATCTGTATAAAATCTGTACCTGTATTAAATCTGTATGATCATGTAAAAATCGGTATAATAAAGATAAATCTGTATAAATGGCATCTCTGGTCGCGAGCAAAATCTAGCATTTGCCAGACAAATCTGGCAACTTGGTAACGCTGCGTGTAACCAAACCAAGGATGCAAGGCATTATTTTTCATAATTCTGTGAAAAATAATTTGTGCAAAATCTTTGCACCTTTCTCATAATTATGAATAATTGCCAAAATGAAATGCTTGTTCAGAGATTATACTTTCAGTGAAAGCTGTCAAATCGCTAGGAAATTTTTTAATTACTTTACTATTTTGACATTATTGACTGGTGTGACAGAAACGGTATGAGTATAAACATAAAAAATGCAGCGCAATTTTCTTTCTTACGATCACAATCTCCGATCGTATTTGAATACTCTATGATGGCTGTTCCAGTTCAACGCGTTTCTGCTATTAAAGATTTGGGCATCGTCCTTGATCGTAAGCTTTGTTTCACCGAACAATTATCTCTAGTTACGGCAACGGCTTACGCAGTTTTGGGACTTATCAAACGCAACACCAGAGACTTTCATAATGTGTATTGCTTAAAGACAGTTTACGTCGCTTTAGTACGCAGTATTTTGTCTTGCTTCGACCTGACCACCACCTTAAGGTAGCGCTTCGCCGTGGTCAGGTCGAAGCAAGACAACTCACTGCTTCCTCTTGCTTTGACGCCGAAATTTCACCCTAAATTGCAAATTTCTAAAATACTAACCCGATTCACGAAAAATCAAAAACATACGATTGTAGGTAAATGATTTTACTATGCATTTGGCGAAAAATATCAGTTAGAAAGCTTTTCTTTCGCGAGATTTCGTGCGAGTTTTGTTAAAATTTGGTTTTCTTTTTTCCTTTTATCGCTATAAACAACTCGCATATGTAGGGATGTGCTACGTTTTCAACAAAGCGTCAAAGCTAGTAGCGATGAAAATCTTTACTGATTTCTGGTTCTACTGAAACATGAATAGAAATTATTTTACAAAGTAGTAACACTTACTTACATTTTCTACTCATCTATATTCAACGTTTACGCAGAGAGAACGGACAACGAAAACAAAAGAAATGTTGTTGGCGTCTACCGCATGTTGCATTTTGCACACCCCAATGCATGCGTTGACATTGTGTGCGTGCGAAAGAATAAGGAAAAACTCATTTATTTTTATAACTCGCACGAAATCTTTCGATAAAAATGTTTATCAGGCACAATTTATATACGAATCGATAGAAAAATGGATTATCTAGAATCGTATGTTCTTGGAATTTCCGTTTTCTTCCCCGTTTTCTCACAATTTTGGGTAAAGTGCGTGAAACTCCGGGATAGGCAGCGAACTCCCGTGACCACGGCGAAGCGCTACCTTAAAGACAGTTTACGTCGCTTTAGTACGCAGTATTTTTGAATACGGAATAATAATCTGAGCACCCTACCACAACGTCCACATCGATCGAATCCAGGGATGTCAGATTCACAGATTAATCTGTGTTTCACAGATTTTGAATTTTCTGCACAGATTTTAAAAATGACACAGATTTTCACAGATTTCTGAAAACGATCACAGTATTTCACAGATACTTGTTGTCAATTTATAAACTGAGTAAAAGTTACTCAGTCTTCTACATCAATATTACTCACTTTTTGACATTTGCACTAAATAAACAAAAGTGAGTACAAATTGCTCACTTGAGAGTAACATTGAATGAGCGTGTATCATCTCTAAACAAGCAGCACCTCTACAATTCAGTTTTGCTACAATATTTATTATACAGATATATCTGTTGTCAGGTTATTTTTTCAAAAATCTGCTTCTGACTCAAAAAATTATCTGAATTTGCCTGGGTCTACTTCATATATACAAGGTAATTTAGACCGGCGTCATTTTCAGTGAGCAAAAAAGAAGATCTAGAATCGTAAAGATCTAGCAAGATCTGACCAAATTCTACACGGAACCGCAAATCAACCTAATTTTAAGTACATTCCACCCAATTTTACGATATACCCAAACGATATATTTATCTAGTTTGAAAATGTTGACGTCATTATTTGACATGGAATTTCACCGCCCAAAATGCAACGTCAAGTCGCTTTATCTCGTCACTGGAATCAAATACTAAAAGATAGCTCAGACAGACAAGTTTATTTTTTTCTTTCTTACTCTTTGTGAGATCTTTATAAAGCTGTATTATATTGAGGAAATCTGTACAAAATCTGCATCTGTGTTAAATCTGTATGATCATGTAAAAATCGGTATAATACAGATAAATCTGTATAAATGGCATCTCTGGTCGCGAGCAAAATCTAGCTTTTGCCAGACAAATCTGGCAACTTGGTAACGCTGCGTGTAACCAAACCAAGGATGCCAGGCATTATTTTTCATAATTCTGTGAAAAATAATTTGTGCAAAATCTTTGCACCTTTCTCATAATTATGAATAATTGCCAAAATGAAATGCTTGTTCAGAGATGATACTTTCAGTGAAGCTGTCAAATCGCTAGGAAATTTTTTAATTACTTTACTATTTTGACATTATTGACTGGTGTGACAGAAACGGTATGAGTATAAACATAAAAAATGCAGCGCAATTTTCTTTCTCACGATCACAATCTCCGATCGTATTTGAATACTCTATGATGGCTGTTCCAGTTCAACGCGTTTCTGCTGTTAAAGATTTGGGCATCGTCCTTGATCGTAAGCTTTGTTTCACCGAACAATTATCTCTAGTTACGGCAACGGCTTACGCAGTTTTGGGACTTATCAAACGCAACACCAGAGACTTTCATAATGTGTATTGCCTAAAGACAGTTTACGTCGCTTTAGTACGCAGTATTTTGGAATACGGAATAATAATCTGAGCACCCTACCACAACGTCCACATAGATCGAATCCAGGGATGTCAGATTCACAGATTAATCTGTGTTTCACAGATTTTGAATTTTCTGCACAGATTTTAAAAATGACACAGATTTCTGAAAACGATCACAGTATTTCACAGATACTTGAATAAATCACAGATTTTGGAAATCGAGCACAGTTTAGCACCAAAAAGTACAGATTGGTTGAGGAAAAAGGTACAGAGCGTGTTGCTAGAGAGACCTTTTTTTTTGCTCACTGAATTGATATTGAACGGTACGGAAAACGGTCGAAGATTTTCACAGACAGGTTTAGGGTTTGATCATAGATTTTTGAAAAAATGACCTGGCATCCCTGATCGACGAACGAGTTCAAAAATGTTTCATTTGATTTGCACTACGACGACTTCCATGGCAAAACCGTCTTCAATTAAATAGCTACGAGAATAGCTGCCTCTGATTAATCTTCCTGCACTACAAAACAGACGAATTTTTCTTTAGCGACTGTTTGTCTTCGATTTGCTTTCAAATAACATCGACTGCCCAGCGCTTTTAGAGAGATTGCATTTTTATATTCCTCGAAGATCATTGCGGAGAACAGACTATCTTCGACGATCAGTCCATCGCACACAGTACGGTCAAAACAATCCTATGGATGTTTGTTGTCATCGCTTCAATAGTGTTTATCATTTATTTGATTTTACAATAAACAAAGACGCATTGAATGAATGATGAATTGTTAATTTATCTTCAAAAGGCATGCAAATGTTACCACTTTCCTTTTATATTATTTTTTTAACCGTTACTGCTAACCTCAATCGAATCAACACATTTTGACAGTCCAGCAGTACTGTTTGTAAATAGGGATTTTTTTGTTTGTCTGTTAACAATTTGGACCCCTTTGACCCTTTACGATCCATATCTCTTAAATAGATTTTTAAAACATTTGTTCACGATTGGATACGGTTTATTTTTAAGATTTATTAAATAAAAGTGACTAGTTTCAAAACACTTTATCTTTACACAAAGATGACTGTTTATAACGTGTTCATCGATTTTTGTTTAAGCTTGTCTGTAAACAGTACCGCTGAACTGTCAAGGATGAATGCTTGTTGATTTGTGACGTCACGATAAAAAATCTAATCCACTGAATAACATGGAAAAAGTTTCACCCTTTTTCGATTCGTTTACTTTTATGCTTCCTGTGTGAATTATAAAGATACGCTCTTGCGCATGTTTCATAAAATTGACTGATTTTTGCGACTAAGTCAAATCTGCGAGTAATTTTATAGTCTCTTTTACTATTTCCAGTAGTAAAAGGTTCGGAAACCATCTAAAATAAAGAAAAAAAAATAGTTACTGTACCCAGTGAAATCTGTCGACCCGCATCGGACCCATCGGACCGATTGAGCACGATATGGACCCGATCGTAGCGCTTCTATCGGGTCGTCATCGGACGATTTTGCACCATTTGCATCAACCGCGTCAACATTCGAACAAGCGAAACGCATCGACATCGGCCCGACATTGCACTACAGAACATCGTGCGATAGTCGGGCTCTTTTATTTTGTATTTTCTTCATATTTTACTTAGGATTTCTTGGATTTAATCGAAAGAAAAACAGTCGTTATCTTCATGTTTTAATTTAAAACTCATAAATCTCATAAATCTCATTATATTGACAAATCGTAGTTCAATTATCTACAATACCTGGGGTGGAATTACGTAAGGTGATTATCACCAGGTGACTATCACTTTTGAAAATTTGGAATCATGTAAGGTGATAAACACCAAGTTCTGTCACTACTGCTGAACATCACTATCAAACGTTGGCATTACGTAAGGTGATAGTCACCACGATTTAATCACCTTCATGTCAAAATGGAGGTGATAGCAATTTAGTTATCACTTTTAGTAGTGATTTAATTTTTTGAGAAGTGGCTTTATAAATTATTGCCGTTAGGTGAATTTTAAGCCACTGATATAAACATAACCTACCAAAATTGGTCGAAGAGGATAATTTTTTAATAAAATTCGTACTGATTTTGTGTCAAAATTAAATACCAAAATGAAAAGTAACTTAGTTTGTATTGTTTTAAGAATTCTTAGAATGAACGGTAGTGTTTATCAATTAAATCAATTCATCAATTGAATACTGTAGTTGTCAAAATCTGAGTAACATTTACTCAGTGCTATAAATGGGAAAATTAGCTCGGGTGAGTAAATGTTAAACACTATCATTCGAATTATCTAAAGAATTCTTTATTATAATCGAAACTGCGTGTAAAATAAAAAAAATGCAACATTTTTTAAATATTCTCTCAATTCCCTCATTTACATTTTGTAGTTTTTTCATAGAAAGTTGAAAATGTTCTTTTAATTCCCTCACGTATCCTGGAACGAAGATTGCACAAATGTGGCAACGAAAAACTTCAATCATTAGGATTAGGAGGTACAATAATATTACCTTTTAATTTTCGATAGGTTGGCTCCAACCTGCTCCATTTTTTTCAAAATTCCTTTCTTCAAAAATCATTGAACGTAAATTTTCACGCAACGTTTTCAAAGTCCTGTTAGTAAAACTTGTTGTCAATTTAGAAACTGAGTAAAAGTTACTCAGTCTTCTACATCAATATTACTCACTTTTTGACATTTGCACTAAATAAACAAAAGTGAGTACAAATTGCTCACTTGAGAGTAACATTGAATGAGCGTGTATCATCTCTAAACAAGCAGCACCTCTACATTTCAGTTTTGCTACAATATTTATTATACAGATAAATCTGTTGTTAGGTTATTTTTTCAAAAATCTGCTTCTGACTCAAAAAATTATCTGAATTTGCCTGGGTCTACTTCATATATACAAGGTAATTTAGACCGGCGTCATTTTCAGTGAGCAAAAAAGAAGATCTAGAATCGTAAAGATCTAGCAAGATCTGACCAAATTCTACACGGAACCGCAAATCAACCTAATTTTAAGTACATTCCACCCAATTTGGGGGTTTCGTTCAATAAACTAATTTTAGTAAAGTGGCTCTATGTAGTTTTCGTAAGACACGTGCAAAAAAATACTTGAGATGAGTTATATTTACTCTACAGTTGAGTTTTATTGACTCAATTTCAAGTTAATACGGTTTACTTAATTTTAGCTTATTGAAAGAAACTGTCGCTGTTGGGTGGTTTTGCTTTTTGTATTTTGACAACAATTGAAGAAGAGAATGAAAGGAAGTACTCAAAATTAAGTAAACAGAAGTCAAATAATAGGTAGTTTTTATTTTCCGTGTAGGAAAATTTGGAAAATCGGGCAAAAGATCTGGTTAGTTGTTTGGGTGTCGCGAGCAGAGATGCCAGATATTTTCATTGAAAATTTGTATTGCTTTGTATGAAAAATCTGTATTAATCTGTATTCACTAATAAAATGAAATTCTTACAACAAAATGACGCTAAAAGATGTTATTCCAATAGATTGTGGTTGTAGTATGGTTGTAGTATGGTAGATTCATTCACAAGAATATTCAAAGACGAAATTTCTTTTTTTTTAATTTTTTTATCCACAACAGTTCAATTGTAATTCGATATATTTATCTAGTTTGAAAATGTTGACGTCATTATTTGACATGGAATTTCACCGCCCAAAGTGCAACGTCAAGTCGCTTTATCTCGTCACTGGAATCAAATACTAAAAGATAGCTCAGGCAGACAAGTTTATTTTTTTCTTTCTTACTCTTTGTGAGATCTTTATAAAGCTGTATTATATTGAAGAAATCTGTATAAAATCTGTACCTGTATTAAATCTGTATGATCATGTAAAAATCGGTATAATACAGATAAATCTGTATAAATGGCATCTCTGGTCGCGAGCAAAATCTAGCATTTGCCAGACAAATCTGGCAACTTGGTAACGCTGCGTGTAACCAAACCAAGGATGCCAGGCATTATTTTTCATAATTCTGTGAAAAATAATTTGTGCAAAATCTTTGCACCTTTCTCATAATTATGAATAATTGCCAAAATGAAATGCTTGTTCAGAGATGATACTTTCAGTGAAAGCTGTCAAATCGCTAGGAAATTTTTCAATTACTTTACTATTTTAACATTATTGACTGGTGTGACAGAAACGGTATGAGTATAAACATAAAAAATGCAGCGCAATTTTCTTTCTCACGATCACAATCTCCGATCGTATTTGAATACTCTATGATGGCTGTTCCAGTTCAACGCGTTTCTGCTGTTAAATATTTGGGCATCGTCCTTGATCGTAAGCTTTGTTTCACCGAACAATTATCTCTAGTTACGGCAACGGCTTACGCAGTTTTGGGACTTATCAAACGCAACACCAGAGACTTTCATAATGTGTATTGCTTAAAGACAGTTTACGTCGCTTTAGTACGCAGTATTTTGGAATACGAAATAATAATCTGAGCACCCTACCACAACGTCCACATCAATCGAATCCAGGGATGTCAGATTCACAGATTAATCTGTGTTTCACAGATTTTGAATTTTCTGCACAGATTTTAAAAATGACACAGATTTTCACAGATTTCTGAAAACGATCACAGTATTTCACAGATACTTGAATAAATCACAAATTTTGGAAATCGAGCACAGTTTAGCACCAAAAAGTACAGATTGGTTGAGGAAAAAGGTACAGAGCGTGTTGCTAGAGAGTCCTTTTTTTTGCTCACTGAATTGATTTTGAACGGTACGGAAAACGGTTAAAGATTTTCACAGACAGGTTTTGGGTTTGATCATAGATTTTTGAAAAAATGACCTGGCATCCCTGATCGACGAACGAGTTCAAAAATGTTTCATTTGATTTGCACTACGACGACTTCCATGGCAAAACCGTCTTCAATTAAATAGCTACGAGAATAGCTGCCTCTGATTAATCTTCCTACACTACAAAACAGACGAATTTTTCTTTAGCGACTGTTTGTCTTCGATTTGCTTTCAAATAACATCGACTGCCCAGCGCTTTTAGAGAGATTGCATTTTAATATTCCTCGAAGATCATTGCGGAGAACAGACTATCTTCGACGATCAGTCCATCGCACACAGTGCGGTCAAAACAATCCTATGGATGTTTGTTGTCATCGCTTCAATAGTGTTTATCATTTATTTGATTTTACAATAAACAAAGACGCATTGAATGAATGATGAATTGTTAATTTATCTTCAAAAGGCATGCAAACGTTACCACTTTCCTTTTATATTATTTTTTTAACCGTTACTGCTAACCTCAATCGAATCAACACATTTTGACAGTCCAGCAGTACTGTTTGTAAATAGGGATTTTTTTGTTTGTCTGTTAACAATTTGGACCCCTTTGACCCTTTACGATCCATATCTCTTAAATAGATTTTTAAAACATTTGTTCACGATTGGATACGGTTTATTTTTAAGATTTATTAAATAAAAGTGACTAGTTTCAAAACACTTTATCTTTACACAAAAACGACTGTTTATAACGTGTTCATCGATTTTTGTTTAAGCTTGTCTGTAAACAGTACCGCTGAACTGTCAAGGATGAATGCTTGTTGATTTGTGACGTCACGATAAAAAATCTAATCCACTGAATAAATCAACATGGAAAAAGTTTCACCCTTTTTCGATTCGTTTACTTTTATGCTTCCTGTGTGAATTATAAAGATACGCCCTTGCGCATGTTTCATAAAATTGACAGATTTTTGCGACTAAGACAAATCTGCGAGTAATTTTATTGTCTCCCTTACTATTTCCAGTAGTAAAAGGTTCGGAAACCATCTAAAATAAAGAAAAAAAAATAGTTACTGTACCCAGTGAAATCTGTCGACCCGCATCGGTCCGATCATCGGACCGATTGAGCACGATATGGACCCGATCGTAGCGCTTCTATCGGGTCGTCATCGGACGATTTTGCACCATTTGCATCAACCGCGTCAACATTCGAACAAGCGAAACGCATCGACATCGGCCCGACATCGCACTATAGAACATCGTGCGATAGTCGGACTCTTTTATTTTGTATTTTCTTCATATTTTACTTAGGATTTCTTGGATTTAATCGAAAGAAAAACAGTCGGTATCGTCATGTTTTAATTTAAAACTCATAAATCTATATTGACAAATCGTAGTTCAATTATCTACAATACCTGGGGTGGAATTACGTAAGGTGATTATCACCAGGTGACTATCACTTTTGAAAATTTGGAATCATGTAAGGTGATAAACACCAAGTTCTGTCACTACTGCTGAAAGGCTAACATCACTATCAAACGTTGGCATTACGTAAGGTGATAGTCACCACGATTTAATCACCTTCATGTCAAAATGGAGGTGATAGCAATTTAGTTATCACTTTTAGTAGTGATTTAATTTTTTGAGAAGTGGCTTTATAAATTATTGCCGTTAGGTGAATTTTAAGCCACTGATATAAACATAACCTACCAAAATTGGTCGAAGAGGGTAATTTTTAATAAAATTCGTACTGATTTTGTGTCAAAATTAAATACCAAAATGAAAAGTAACTTAGTTTGTATTGTTTTAAGAATTCTTAGAATGAACGATAGTGTTTATCAATTAAATCAATTCATTAATTGAATACTGTTGTTGTCAAAATCTGAGTAACATTTACTCAGTGCTATAAATGGGAAAATTAGCTCGGGTGAGTAAATGTTAAACACTATCATTCGAATTATCTAAAGAATTCTTTATTATAATCGAAACTGCGTGTAAAATAAAAAAAATGCAACATATTTTAAATATTCTCTCAATTCCCTCATTTACATTTTGTAGTTTTTTCATAGAAAGTTGAAAATGTTCTTTAAATTCCCTCACATATCCTGGAACGAAGATTGCACAAATGTGGCAACGAAAAACTTCAATCATTATAAGGATTAGGAGGTACAATAATATTACCTTTTAATTTTCGATAGTATTCATTTACCTTACCATTTTTTTCAAAATTCCTTTCTTCAAAAATCATTGAACGTAAATTTTCACGCAACGTTTTCAAAGTCCAGTTAGTAAAACTTGTTGTCAATTTAGAAACTGAGTAAAAGTTACTCAGTCTTCTACATCAATATTACTCACTTTTTGACATTTGCACTAAATAAACAAAAGTGAGTACAAATTGCTCACTTGAGAGTAACATTGAATGAGCGTGTATAATCTCTAAACAAGCAGCACCTCTACATTTTGCTACAATATTTATTATACAGATAAATCTGTTGTCAGGTTATTTTTTCAAAAATCTGCTTCTGACTCAAAAAATTATCTAAATTTGCCTGGGTCTATTTCATATATTCAAGGTAATTTAGACCGGCGTCATTTTCAGTGAGCAAAAAAGAAGATCTAGAATCGTAAAGATCTAGCAAGATCTGACCAAATTCTACACGGAACCGCAAATCAACCTAATTTTAAGTACATTTCACCTAATTTGGGGGTTTCGTTCAATAAACTAATTTTAGTAAAGTGGCTCTAGGTAGTTTTCGTAAGACACGTGCAAAAAATATTTAAGATGAGTTATATTTACTCTACATTTGAGTCGTATTGACTCAATTTCAAGTTAATACGGTTTACTTAATTTTAGCTTATTGAAAGAAACTGTCGCTTTTGGGTGGTTTTGCTCTTTGTATTTTGACAACAATTGAAGGAGAGAATGAAAGGAAGTACTCAAAATTAAGTAAACAGAAATCAAATAATAGGTAGTTTTTATTTTCCGTGTAGGAAAATTTGGAAAATCGGGCAAAAGATCTGGTTAGTTGTTTGGGTGTCGCGAGCAGAGATGCCAGATATTTTCATTGAAAATTTGTATTGCTTTGTATGAAAAATCTGTATTAATCTGTATTCACTAATAAAATGAAATTCTTACAACAAAATGACGCTAAAAGATGTTATTCCAATAGATTGTGGTTGTAGTATGGTAGATTCAATAAGTCATTGGCGGCGTTCACAAGAATATTCAAAGACGAAATTTCTTTTTTTTTAATTTTTTTTATCCACAACAGTTCAATTGTAATTCGATATATTTATCTAGTTTGAAAATGTTGACGTCATTATTTGACATGGAATTTCACCGCCCAAAATGCAACGTCGTCGCTTTATCTCGTCACTGGAATCAAATACTAAAAGATAGCTCAGGCAGACAAGTTTATTTTTTTCTTTCTTACTCTTTGTGAGATCTTTATAAAGCTGTATTATATTGAGGAAATCTGTATTAAATCTGTACCTGTATTAAATCTGTACCTGTATTAAATCTGTATGATCATGTAAAAATCGGTATAATACAGATAAATCTGTATAAATGGCATCTCTGGTCGCGAGCAAAATCTAGCATTTGCCAGACAAATCTGGCAACTTGGTAACGGTGCGTGTAACCAAACCAAGGATGCCAGGCATTATTTTTCATAATTCTGTGAAAAATAATTTGTGCAAAATCTTTGCACCTTTCTCATAATTATGAATAATTGCCAAAATGAAATGCTTGTTCAGAGATGATACTTTCAGTGAAAGCTGTCAAATCGCTAGGAAATTTTTTAATTACTTTACTATTTTAACATTATTGACTGGTGTGACAGAAACGGTATGAGTATAAACATAAAAAATGCAGCGCAATTTTCTTTCTCACGATCACAATCTCCGATCGTATTTGAATACTCTATGATGGCTGTTCCAGTTCAACGCGTTTCTGCTGTTAAATATTTGGGCATCGTCCTTGATCGTAAGCTTTGTTTCACCGAACAATTATCTCTAGTTACGGCAACGGCTTACGCAGTTTTGGGACTTATCAAACGCAACACCAGAGACTTTCATAATGTGTATTGCTTAAAGACAGTTTACGTCGCTTTAGTACGCAGTATTTTGGAATACGAAATAATAATCTGAGCACCCTACCACAACGTCCACATCAATCGAATCCAGGGATGTCAGATTCACAGATTAATCTGTGTTTCACAGATTTTGAATTTTCTGCACAGATTTTAAAAATGACACAGATTTTCACAGATTTCTGAAAACGATCACAGTATTTCACAGATACTTGAATAAATCACAAATTTTGGAAATCGAGCACAGTTTAGCACCAAAAAGTACAGATTGGTTGAGGAAAAAGGTACAGAGCGTGTTGCTAGAGAGTCCTTTTTTTTGCTCACTGAATTGATTTTGAACGGTACGGAAAACGGTTAAAGATTTTCACAGACAGGTTTTGGGTTTGATCATAGATTTTTGAAAAAATGACCTGGCATCCCTGATCGACGAACGAGTTCAAAAATGTTTCATTTGATTTGCACTACGACGACTTCCATGGCAAAACCGTCTTCAATTAAATAGCTACGAGAATAGCTGCCTCTGATTAATCTTCCTACACTACAAAACAGACGAATTTTTCTTTAGCGACTGTTTGTCTTCGATTTGCTTTCAAATAACATCGACTGCCCAGCGCTTTTAGAGAGATTGCATTTTAATATTCCTCGAAGATCATTGCGGAGAACAGACTATCTTCGACGATCAGTCCATCGCACACAGTACGGTCAAAACAATCCTATGGATGTTTGTTGTCATCGCTTCAATAGTGTTTATCATTTATTTGATTTTACAATAAACAAAGACGCATTGAATGAATGATGAATAGTTAATTTATCTTCAAAATGCATGCAAATGTTACCACTTTCCTTTTATATTATTTTTTTAACCGTTACTGCTAACCTCAATCGAATCAACACAACAATTTGGACCACTTTGACCCTTTACGATACATATCTCTTAAATAGATTTTTAAAACATTTGTTCACGATTGGATACGGTTTATTTTTAAGATTTATTAAATAAAAGTGACTAGTTTCAAAACACTTTATTTTTACACAAAGATGACTGTTTATAACGTGTTCATCGATTTTTGTTTAAGCTTGTCTGTAAACAGTACCGCTGAACTGTCAAGGATGAATGCTTGTTCATTTGTGACGTCACGATAAAAAATCTAATCCACTGAATAAATCAACATGGAAAAAGTTTCACCCTTTTTCGATTCGTTTACTTTTATGCTTCCTGTGTGAATTATAAAGATACGCCCTTGCGCATGTTTCATAAAATTGACTGGTTTTATGACTAAGACAAATCTGCGAGTAATTTTATTGTCTCCCTTATTATTTCCAGTAGTAAAAGGTTCGGAAACCATCTAAAATAAAGAAAAAAAATAGTTACTGTACCCAGTGAAATCTGTCGACCCGCATCGGTCCGATCATCGGACCGATTGAGCACGATATGGACCCGATCGTAGTGCTTCTATCGGGTCGTCATCGGACGATTTTGCACCATTTGCATCAACCGCGTCAACATTCGAACAAGCGAAACGCATCGACATCGGCCCGACATCGCACTATAGAACATCGTGCGATAGTCGGGCTCTTTTATTTTGTATTTTCTTCATATTTTACTTAGGATTTCTTGGATTTAATCGAAAGAAAAACAGTCGTTATCTTCATGTTTTAATTTATAACTCATAAATCTATATTATATTGACAAATCGTAGTTCAATTATCTACAATATCTGGGGTGGAATTACGTAAGGTGATTATCACCAGGTGACTATCACTTTTGAAAATTTTGAATCATTTAAGGTGATAAACACCAAGTTCTGTCACTACTGCTGAAAGGCTAACATCACTATCAAACGTTGGCATTACGTAAGGTGATAGTCACCACGATTTAATCACCTTCATGTCAAAATGCAGGTGATAGCAATTTAGTTATCACTTTTAGTAGTGATTTAATTTTATGAGAAGTGGCTTTATAAATTATTGCCGTTAGGTGAATTTTAAGCCACTGATATAAACATAACCTACCAAAATTGGTCGAAGAGGGTAATTTTTTAATAAAATTCGTACTGATTTTGTGTCAAAATTAAATACCAAAATGAAAAGTAACTTAGTTTGTATTGTTTTAAGAATTCTTAGAATGAACGGTAGTGTTTATCAATTAAATCAATTCATTAATTGAATACTGTAGTTGTCAAAATCTGAGTAACATTTACTCAGTGCTATAAATGGGAAAATTAGCTCGGGTGAGTAAATGTTACACACTATCATTCGAAATATCTAAAGATTTCTTTATTATAATCGAAACTGCGTGTAAAATAAAAAAAATGCAACATTTTTTAAATATTCTCTCAATTCCCTCATTTACATTTTGTAGTTTTTTCATAGAAAGTTGAAAATGTTCTTTTAATTCCCTCACGTATCCTGGAACGAAGATTGCACAAATGTGGCAACGAAAAACTTCAATCATTATAAGGATTAGGAGGTACAATAATAATACCTTTTAATTTTCGATAGTATTCATTTACCTTACCATTTTTTTCAAAATTCCTTTCTTCAAAAATCATTGAACGTAAATTTTCACGCAACGTTTTCAAAGTCCTGTTAGTAAAACTTGTTGTCAATTTAGAAATTGAGTAAAAGTTACTCAGTCTTCTACATCAATATTACTCACTTTTTGACATTTGCACTAAATAAACAAAAGTGAGTACAAATTGCTCACTTGAGAGCAACATTGAAGTATTCATTTACCTTACCATTTTTTTCAAAATTCCTTTCTTCAAAAATCATTGAACGTAAATTTTCACGCAACGTTTTCAAAGTCCTGTTAGTAAAACTTGTTGTCAATTTAGAAACTGAGTAAAAGTTACTCAGTCTTCTACATCAATATTACTCACGTTTTGACATTTGCACTAAATAAACAAAAGTGAGTACAAATTGCTCACTTGAGAGTAACATTGAATGAGCGTGTATCATCATTAAACAAGCAGCACTTCTACATTTTGCTACAATACTTATTATACAGATAAATCTGTTGTCAGGTTATTTTTTCAAAAATCTGCTTCTGACTCAAAAAATTATCTCAAAAATTAATTTGCCTGGGTCTACTTCATATATACAAGGTAATTAAGACCGGCGTCGTTTTCACTGAGCAAAAAAGAAGATTTAGAATCGTAAAGATCTAGCAAGATCTGACCAAATTCTACACGGAACCGCAAATCAACCTAATTTTAAGTACATTCCACCCAATTTGGGGGTTTCGTTCAATAAACTAATTTTAGTAAAGTGGCTCTAGGTAGTTTTCGTAAGACACGTGCAAAAAAATACTTAAGATGAGTTATATTTACTCTACAGTTGAGTCGTATTGACTCAATTTCAAGTTAATACGGTTTACTTGATTTTAGCTTATTGAAAGAAACTGTCGCTGTTGGGTGGTTTTGCTCTTTGTATTTTGACAACAATTGAAGGAGAGAATGAAAGGAAGTACTCAAAATTAAGTAAACAGAAGTCAAATAATAGGTAGTTTTTATTTTCCGTGTAGGAAAATTTGGAAAATCGGGCAAAAGATCTGGTTAGTTGTTTGGGTGTCGCGAGCAGAGATGCCAGATATTTTCATTGAAAATTTGTATTGCTTTGTATGAAAAATCTGTATTAATCTGTATTCACTAATAAAATGAAATTCTTACAACAAAATGACGCTAAAAGATGTTATTCCAATAGATTGTGGTTGTAGTATGGTAGATTCAATAAGTCATTGGCGGCGCGTTCACAAGAATATTCAAAGACGAAATTTCTTTTTTTTTTATTTTTTTTATCCACAACAGTTCAATTGTAATTCGATATATTTATCTAGTTTGAAAATGTTGACGTCATTATTTGACATGGAATTTCACCGCCCAAAATGCAACGTCAAGTCGCTTTATCTCGTCACTGGAATCAAATACTAAAAGATAGCTCAGGCAGACAAGTTTATTTTTTTCTTTCTTACTCTTTGTGAGATCTTTAAAAAGCTGTATTATATTGAGGAAATCTGTATAAAATCTGTACCTGTATTAAATCTGTATGATCATGTAAAAATCGGTATAATACAGATAAATCTGTATAAATGGCATCTCTGGTCGCGAGCAAAATCTAGCATTTGCCAGACAAATCTGGCAACTTGGTAACGCTGCGTGTAACCAAACCAAGCATGCCAGGCATTATTTTTCATAATTCTGTGAAAAATAATTTGTGCAAAATCTTTGCACCTTTCTCATAATTATGAATAATTGCCAAAATGAAATGCTTGTTCAGAGATGATACTTTCAGTGAAAGCTGTCAAATCGCTAGGAAATTTTTTAATTACTTTACTATTTTAACATTATTGACTGGTGTGACAGAAACGGTATGAGTATAAACATAAAAAATTCAGCGCAATTTTCTTTCTCACGATCACAATCTCCGATCGTATTTGAATACTCTATGATGGCTGTTCCAGTTCAACGCGTTTCTGCTGTTAAAGATTTGGGCATCGTCCTTGATCGTAAGCTTTGTTTCACCGAACAATTATCTCTAGTTACGGCAACGGCTTACGCAGTTTTGGGACTTATCAAACGCAACACCAGAGACTTTCATAATGTGTATTGCTTAAAGACAGTTTACGTCGCTTTAGTACGCAGTATTTTGGAATACGGAATAATAATCTGAGCACCCTACCACAACGTCCACATCGATCGAATCCAGGGATGTCAGAATTGATGAATTTTTCTTTAGCGACTGTTTGTCTTCGATTTGCTTTCAAATAACATCGACTGCCAAGCGTTTTTGGAGAGATTGCATTTTAATATTCCTCGAAGATCATTGCGGAGAACAGACTATCTTCGACGATCAGTCCATCGCACACAGTACGGTCAAAACAATCCTATGGATGTTTGTTGTCATCGCTTCAATAGTGTTTATCATTTATTTGATTTTACAATAAACAAAGACGCATTGAATGAATGATGAATTGTTAATTTATCTTCAAAAGGCATGCAAATGTTACCACTTTCCTTTTATATTATTTTTTTTAACCGTTACTGCTAACCTCAATCGAATCAACATAACAATTTGGACCACTTTGACCCTTTACGATCCATATCTCTTAAATAGATTTTTAAAACATTTGTTTACGAATGGATACGGTTTATTTTTAAGATTTATTAAATAAAAGTGACTAGTTTCAAAACACTTTATTTTTACACAAAGATGACTGTTTATAACGTGTTCATCGATTTTTGTTTAAGCTTGTCTGTAAACAGTACCGATGAACTGTCAAGGATGAATGCTTGTTCATTTGTGACGTCACGATAAAAAATCTAATCCACTGAATAAATCAACATGGAAAAAGTTTCACCCATTTTCGATTCGTTTACTTTTATGCTTCCTGTGTGAATTATATAGATAGGCCCTTGCGCATGTTTCATAAAATTGACTGGTTTTTACGACTAAGACAAATCTGCGAGTAATTTTATTGTCTCCCTTATTATTTCCAGTAGTAAAAAATTCGGAAACCATCTAAAATAAAGAAAAAAAATAGTTACTGTACTCAGTGAAATCTGTCGACCCGCATCGGTCCGATCATCGGACCGATTGAGCACGATATGGACCCGATCGTAGCGCTTCTATCGGGACGTCATCGGACGATTTTGCACCATTTGCATCAACCGCGTCAACATTCGAACAAGCGAAACGCATCGACTTCGGCCCGACATCGCACTATAGAACATCGCTCTTTTATTTTGTATTTTCTTCATATTTTACTTAGGATTTCTTGGATTTAATCGAAAGAAAAACAGTCGTTATCTTCATGTTTTAATTTATAACTCATAAATCTATATTATATTGACAAATCGTAGTTCAATTACCTACAATACCTGGGGTGGAACTACGTAAGGTGATTATCACCAGGTGACTATCACTTTTGAAAATTTGGAATCATGTAAGGTGATAAACACCAAGTTCTGTCACTACTGCTGAAAGGCTAACATCACTATCAAACGTTGGCATTACGTAAGGTAATCACCTTCATGTCAAAATGGAGGTGATAGCAATTTAGTTATCACTTTTAGTAGTGATTTAATTTTTTGAGAAGTGGCTTTATAAATTATTGCCGTTAGGTGAATTTTAAGCCACTGATATAAACATAACCTACCAAAATTGGTCGAAGAGGATAATTTTTTAATAAAATTCGTACTGATTTTGTGTCAAAATTAAATACCAAAATGAAAAGTAACTTAGTTTGTATTGTTTTAAGAATTCTTAGAATGAACGGTAGTGTTTATCAATTAAATCAATTCATTAATTGAATACTGTAGTTGTCAAAATCTGAGTAACATTTACTCAGTGCTGTAAATGGGAAAATTAGCTCGGGTGAGTAAATGTTAAACACTATCATTCGAATTATCTAAAGAATTCTTTATTATAATCGAAACTGCGTGTAAAATAAAAAAAAAATGCAACATTTTTTAAATATTCTCTCAATTCCCTCATTTACATTTTGTAGTTTTTTCATAGAAAGTTGAAAATGTTCTTTAAATTCCCTCACGTATCCTGGAACGAAGATTGCACAAATGTGGCAACGAAAAACTTCAATCATTATAAGGATTAGGAGGTACAATAATATAACCTTTTAATTTTCGATAGTATTCATTTACCTTGGCTCCAACCTGCTCCATTTTTTTCAAAATTCCTTTCTTCAAAAATCATTGAACGTAAATTTTCACGCAACGTTTTCAAAGTCCTGTTAGTAAAACTTGTTGTCAATTTAGAAACTGAGTAAAAGTTACTCAGTCTTCTACATCAATATTACTCACGTTTTGACATTTGCACTAAATAAACAAAAGTGAGTACAAATTGCTCACTTGAGAGTAACATTGAATGAGCGTGTATCATCATTAAACAAGCAGCACTTCTACATTTTGCTACAATATTTATTATACAGATAAATCTGTTGTCAGGATATTTTTTCAAAAATCTGCTTCTGACTCAAAAAATTATCTGAATTTGCCTGGGTCTACTTCATATATACAAGGTAATTTAGACCGGCGTCATTTTCAGTGAGCAAAAAAGAAGATCTAGAATCGTAAAGATCTAGCAAGATCTGACCAAATTCTACACGGAACCGCAAATCAACCTAATTTTAAGTACATTCCACCCAATTTGGGGGTTTCGTTCAATAAACTAATTTTAGTAAAGTGGCTCTAGGTAGTTTTCGTAAGACACGTGCAAAAAAATACTTAAGATGAGTTATATTTACTCTACAGTTGAGTCGTATTGACTCAATTTCAAGTTAATACGGTTTACTTAATTTTAGCTTATTGAAAGAAACTGTCGCTGTTGGGTGGTTTTGCTCTTTGTATTTTGACAACAATTGAAGGAGAGAATGAAAGGAAGTACTCAAAATTAGGTAAACAGATATCAAATAATAGGTAGTTTTTATTTTCCGTGTAGGAAAATTTGGAAAATCGGGCAAAAGATCTGGTTAGTTGTTTGGGTGTCGCGAGCAGAGATGCCAGATATTTTCATTGAAAATTTGTATTGCTTTGTATGAAAAATCTGTATTAATCTGTATTCACTAATAAAATGAAATTCTTACAACAAAATGACGTTAAAAGATGTTATTCCAATAGATTGTGGTTGTAGTATGGTAGATTCAATAAGTCATTGGCGGCGCGTTCACAAGAATATTCAAAGACGAAATTTCTTTTTTTTTTATTTTTTTATCCACAACAGTTCAATTGTAATTCGATATATTTATCTAGTTTGAAAATGTTGACGTCATTATTTGACATGGAATTTCACCGCCCAAAATGCAACGTCAAGTTGCTTTATCTCGTCACTGGAATCAAATACTAAAAGATAGCTCAGGCAGACAAGTTTATTTTTTTCTTTCTTACTCTTTGTGAGATTTTTCATAAAGCTGTATTATATTGAGGAAATCTGTATAAAATCTGTACCTGTATTAAATCTGTATGATCATGTAAAAATCGGTATAATACAGATAAATCTGTATAAATGGCATCTCTGGTCGCGAGCAAAATCTAGCATTTGCCAGACAAATCTGGCAACTTGGTAACGCTGCGTGTAACCAAACCAAGGATGCCAGGCATTATTTTTCATCATTCTGTGAAAAATAATTTGTGCAAAATCTTTGCACCTTTCTCATAATTATGAATAATTGCCAAAATGAAATGCTTGTTCAGAGATGATACTTTCAGTGAAAGCTGTCAAATCGCTAAGAAATTTTTTAATTACTTTACTATTTTAACATTATTGACTGGTGTGACAGAAACGGTATAAGTATAAACATAAAAAATGCAGCGCAATTTTCTTTCTCACGATCACAATCTCCGATCGTATTTGAATACTCTATGATGGCTGTTCCAGTTCAACGCGTTTCTGCTGTTAAAGATTTGGGCATCGTCCTTGATCGTAAGCTTTGTTTCATCGAACAATTATCTCTAGTTACGGCAACGGCTTACGCAGTTTTGGGACTTATCAAACGCAACACCAGAGACTTTCATAATGTGTATTGCTTAAAGACAGTTTACGTCGCTTTAGTACGCAGTATTTTGGAATACGGAATAATAATCTGAGCACCCTACCACAACGTCCACATCGATCGAATCCAGGGATGTCAGAATTGATGAATTTTTCTTTAGCGACTGTTTGTCTTCGATTTGCTTTCAAATAACATCGACTGCCCAGCGCTTTTAGAGAGATTACATTTTAATATTCCTCGAAGATCATTGCGGAGAACAGACTATCTTCGACGATCAGTCCATCGCACACAGTACGGTCAAAACAATCCTATGGATGTTTGTTGTCATCGCTTCAATAGTGTTTATCATTTATTTGATTTTACAATAAACAAAGACGCATTGAATGAATGATGAATTGTTAATTTATCTTCAAAAGGCATGCAAATGTTACCACTTTCCTTTTATATTATTTTTTTAACCGTTACTGCTAACCTCAATCGAATCAACACATTTTGACAGTCCAGCAGTACTGTTTGTAAATAGAGATTTTTTTGCGATAGTCGGGCTCTTTTATTTTGTATTTTCTTCATATTTTACTTAGGATTTCTTGGATTTAATCGAAAGAAAAACAGTCGTTATCTTCATGTTTTAATTTATAACTCATAAATCTATATTATATTGACAAATCGTAGTTCAATTATCTACAATACCTGGGGTGGAATTACGTAAGGTGATTATCACCAGGTGACTATCACTTTTGAAAATTTGGAATCATGTAAGGTGATAAACACCAAGTTCTGTCACTACTGCTGAAAGGCTAACATCACTATCAAACGTTGGCATTACGTAAGGTGATAGTCACCACGATTTAATCACCTTTATGTCAAAATGGAGGTGATAGCAATTTAGTTATCACTTTTAGTAGTGATTTAATTTTTTGAGAAGTGGCTTTATAAATTATTGCCGTTAGGTGAATTTTAAGCCACTGATATAAACATAACCTACCAAAATTGGTCGAAGAGGATAATTTTTTAATAAAATTCGTACTGATTTTGTGTCAAAATTAAATACCAAAATGAAAAGTAACTTAGTTTGTATTGTTTTAAGAATTCTTAGAATGAACGGTAGTGTTTATCAATTAAATCAATTCATTAATTGAATACTGTAGTTGTCAAAATCTGAGTAACATTTACTCAGTGCTGTAAATGGGAAAATTAGCTCGGGTGAGTAAATGTTAAACACTATCATTCGAATTATCTAAAGAATTCTTTATTATAATCGAAACTGCGTGTAAAATAAAAAATGCAATATTTTTTAAATATTCTCTCAATTCCCTCATTTACATTTTGTAGTTTTTTCATAGAAAGTTGAAAATGTTCTTTAAATTCCCTCACGTATCCTGGAACGAAGATTGCACAAATGTGGCAACGAAAAACTTCAATCATTATAAGGATTAGGAGGTACAATAATATTACCTTTTAATTTTCGATAGTATTCATTTACCTTGGCTCCAACCTGCTCCATTTTTTTCAAAATTCCTTTCTTCAAAAATCATTTTCAAGCAACGTTTTTAAAGTCCTGTGAGTAAAACTTGTTGTCAATTTAGAAACTGAGTAAAAGTTACTCAGTCTTCTACATTAATATTACTCACTTTTTGACATTTGCACTAAATAAACAAAAGTGAGTACAAATTGCTCACTTGAGAGTAACATTGAATGAGCGTGTATCATCTCTAAACAAGCAGCACCTCTACATTTCAGTTTTGCTACAATATTTATTATACAGATAAATCTGTTGTCAGGTTATTTTTTCAAAAATCTGCTTCTGACTCAAAAACATATCTGAATTTGTCTGAGTCTACTTCATATATACAAGGTAATTTAGACCGGCGTCATTTTCAGTGAGCAAAAAAGAAGATCTAGAATCGTAAAGATCTAGCAAGATCTGACCAAATTATACACGGAACCGCAAATCAACCTAATTTTAAGTACATTCCACCCAATTTAGGGGTTTCGTTCAATAAACTAATTTTAGTAAAGTGGCTCTAGGTAGTTTTCGTAAGACACGTGCAAAAAAATACTTAAGATGAGTTATATTTACTCTACAGTTGAGTCGTATTGACTCAATTTCAAGTTAATACGGTTTACTTAATTTTAGCTTATAGAAAGAAACTGTCGCTGTTGGGTGGTTTTGCTCTTTGTATTTTGACAACAATTGAAGGAGAGAATGCAAGGAAGTACTCAAAATTAAGTAAAAAGATGTCAAATAATAGGTAGTTTTTATTTTCCGTGTAGGAAAATTTGGAAAATCGGGCAAAAGATCTGGTTAGTTGTTTGGGTGTCGCGAGCAGAGATGCCAGATATTTTCATTGAAAATTTGTATTGCTTTATATGAAAAATCTGTATTAATCTGTATTCACTAATAAAATGAAATTCTTACAACAAAATGACGCTAAAAGATGTTATTCCAATAGATTGTGGTTGTAGTATGGTAGATTTGTTCACAAGAATATTCAAAGACGAAATTTCTTTTATTTTTTAAATTTTTTTATCCACAACAGTTCAATTGTAATTCGATATATTTATCTAGTTTGAAAATGTTGACGTCATTATTTGACATGGAATTTCACCGCCCAAAATGCAACGTCAAGTCGCTTTATCTCGTCACTGGAATCAAATACTAAAAAAAAGCTCAGGCAAACAAGTTTATTTTTTTCTTTCTTACTCTTTGTGAGATCTTTATAAAGCTGTATTATATTGAGGAAATCTGTATAAAATCTGTACCTGTATTAAATCTGTATGATCATGTAAAAATCGTTATAATACAGATAAATCTGTATAAATGGCATCTCTGGTCGCGAGCAAAATCTAGCATTTGCCAGACAAATCTGGCAACTTGGTAACGCTGCGTGTAACCAAACCAAGGATGCCAGGCATTATTTTACATCATTCTGTGAAAAATAATTTGTGCAAAATCTTTGCACCTTTCTCATAATTATGAATAATTGCCAAAATGAAATGCTTGTTCAGAGATGATACATTCAGTGAAAGCTGTCAAATCGCTAGGAAATTTTTTAATTACTTTACTATTTTGACATTATTGACTGGTGTGACAGAAACGGTATGAGTATAAACATAAAAAATGCAGCGCAATTTTCTTTCTCACGATCACAATCTCCGATCGTATTTGAATACTCTATGATGGCTGTTCCAGTTCAACGCGTTTCTGCTGTTAAAGATTTGGCTTTGTTTCACCGAACAATTATCTCTAGTTACGGCAACGGCCTACGCAGTTTTGGGACTTATCAAACGCAACACCAGAGACTTTCATAATGTGTATTGCTTAAAGACAGTTTACGTCGCTTTAGTACGCAGTATTTTAGAATACGGAATAATAATCTGAGCACCCTACCACAACGTCCACATCAATCGAATCCAGGGATGTCAGATTCACAGATTAATCTGTGTTTCACAGATTTTGAATTTTCTGCACAGATTTTAAAAATGACACAGATTTTCACAGATTTCTGAAAACGATCACAGTATTTCACAGATTCTTGAATAAATCACAGATTTTGGAAATCGAGCACAGTTTAGCACCAAAAAGTACAGATTGGTTGAGGAAAAAGGTACAGAGCGTGTTGCTATAGAGACCTTTGTTTATTTTGCTCACTGAATTGGTTTTGAACGGTACGGAAAACGGTCAAAGATTTTCACAGACAGGTTTTGGGTTTGATCATAGATTTTTGAAAAAATGACCTGGCATCCCTGATCGACGAACGAGTTCAAAAATGTTTCATTTGATTTGCACTACGACGACTTCCATGGCAAAACCGTCTTCAATTAAAATAGCTACGAGAATAGCTGCCTCTGATTAATCTTCCTACACTACAAAACAGACGAATTTTTCTTTAGCGACTGTTTGTCTTCGATTTGCTTTCAAATAACATCGACTGGCCAGCGCTTTTAGAGAGATTGCATTTTAATATTCCTCGAAGATCATTGCGGAGAAAAGACTATCTTCGACGATCAATCCATCGCACACAGTACGGTCAAAACAATCCTATGGATGTTGTTTGTCATCGCTTCAATAGTGTTTATCATTTATTTGATTTTACAATAAACAAAGACGCATTGAATTGTTAATTTATCTTCAAAACGCATGCAAATGTTACCACTTTCCTTTTATATTATTTTTTTAACCGTTACTGCTAACCTCAATCGAATCAACACATTTTGACAGTCCAGCAGTACTGTTTGTAAATAGGGATTTTTTTGTTTGTCTGTTAACAATTTGGACCCCTTTGACCCTTTACGATACATATCTCTTAAATAGATTTTTTAAACATTTGTTCACGATTGGATACGGTTTATTTTTAAGATTTATTAAATAAAAGTGACTAGTTTCAAAACACTTTATTTTTACACAAAGATGACTGTTTATAACGTGTTCATCGATTTTTGTTTAAGCTTGTCTGTAAACAGTACCGCTGAACTGTCAAGGATGAATGCTTGTTCATTTGTGACGTCACGATAAAAAATCTAATCCACTGAATAAATCAACATGGAAAAAGTTTCACCCTTTTTCGATTCGTTTACTTTTATGCTTCCTGTGTGAATTATAAAGATACGCTCTTGCGCATGTTTCATAAAATTGACTGGTTTTTGCGACTAAGACAAATCTGCGAGTAATTTTATTGTCTCCCTTACTATTTCCAGTAGTAGAAGGTTCGGAAACCATCTAAAATAAAGAAAAAAAATAGTTACTGTACCCAGTGAAATCTGTCGACCCACATCGGTCCGATCATCGAACCGATTGAGCACGATATGGACCCGATCGTAGCGCTTCTATCGGGTCGTCATCGGACGATTTTGCACCATTTGCATCAACCGCGTCAACATTCGAACAAGCGAAACGCATCGACATCGGCCCGACATCGCACTATAGAACATCGTGCGATAGTCGGGCTCTTTTATTTTGTATATTTTTCATATTTTACTTAGGATTTCTTGGATTTAATCGAAAGAAAAACAGTCGTTATCTTCATGTTTTAATTTATAACTCATAAATCTATATTATATTGACCATTCGTAGTTCAATTATCCACAATACCTGGGGTGGAATTACGTAAGGTGATTATCACCAGGTGACTATCACTTTTGAAAATTTGGAATCATGTAAGGTGATAAACACCAAGTTCTGTCACTACTGCTGAAAGGCTAACATCACTATCAAACGTTGGCATTACGTAAGGTGATAGTCACCACGATTTAATCACCTTCATGTGAAAATGGAGGTGATAGCAATTTAGTTATCACTTTTAGTAGTGATTTAATTTTTTGAGAAGTGGCTTTATAAATTATTGCCGTTAGGTGAATTTTAAGCCACTGATATAAACATAACCTACCAAAATTGGTCGAAGAGGATAATTTTTTAATAAAATTCGTACTGATTTTGTGTCTTAGTAACTTAGTTTGTATTGTTTTAAGAATTCTTAGAATGAACGGTAGTGTTTATCAATTAAATCAATTCATTAATTTAATACTGTAGTTGTCAAAATCTGAGTAACATTTACTCAGTGCTGTAAATGGGAAAATTAGCTCGGGTGAGTAAATGTTAAACACTATCATTCGAATTATCTAAAGAATTCTTTATTATAATCGAAACTGCGTGTAAAATAAAAAAAATGCAACATTTTTTAAATATTCTCTCAATTCCCTCATTTACATTTTGTAGTTTTTTCATAGAAAGTTGAAAATGTTCTTTAAATTCCCTCACGTATCCTGGAACGAAGATTGCACAAATGTGGCAACGAAAAACTTCAATCATTATAAGGATTAGGAGGTACAATAATATTACCTTTTAATTTTCGATAGTATTCATTTACCTTGTCTCCAACCTGCTCCATTTTTTTCAAAATTCCTTTCTTCAAAAATCATTGAACGTAAATTTTCACGCAACGTTTTCAAAGACCTGTTAGTAAAACTTGTTGTCAATTTAGAAACTGAGTAAAAGTTACTCAGTCTTCTACATCAATATTACTCACTTTTTGACATTTGCACTAAATAAACAAAAGTGAGTACAAATTGCTCACTTGAGAGTAACATTGAATGAGCGTGTATCATCTTTAAACAAGTAGCACTTCTACATTTTGCTACAATATTTATTATACAGATAAATCTGTTGTCAGGTTACTTTTTCAAAAATCTGCTTCTGACTCAAAAAATTATCTGAATTTGCCTGGGTCTACTTCATATATACAAGGTAATTTAGACCGGCGTCATTTTCAGTGAGCAAAAAAGAAGATCTAGAATCGTAAAGATCTAGCAAGATCTGACCAAATTCTACACGGAACCGCAAATCAACCTAATTTTAAGTACATTCCACCCAATTTGGGGGTTTCGTTCAATAAACTAATTTTAGTAAAGTGGCTCTATGTAGTTTTCGTAAGACACGTGCAAAAAAATACTTAAGATGAGTTATATTTACTCTACAGTTGAGTTTTATTGACTCAATTTCAAGTTAATACGGTTTACTTAATTTTAGCTTATTGAAAGAAACTGTCGCTGTTGGGTGGTTTTGCTCTTTGTATTTTGACAACAATTGAAGGAGAGAATGAAAGGAAGTACTCAAAATTAAGTAAACAGATATCAAATAATAGGTAGTTTTTATTTTCCGTGTAGTAAAATTTGGAAAATCGGGCAAAAGATCTGGTTAGTTGTTTGGGTGTCGCGAGCAGAGATGCCAGATATTTTCATTGAAAATTTGTATTGCTTTGTATGAAAAATCTGTATTAATCTGTATTCACTAATAAAATGAAATTCTTACAACAAAATGACGCTAAAAGATGTTATTCCAATAGATTGTGGTTGTAGTATGGTAGATTTGTTCACAAGAATATTCAAAGACGAAATTTCTTTTATTTTTTAAATTTTTTTATCCACAACAGTTCAATTGTAATTCGATATATTTATCTAGTTCGAAAATGTTGACGTCATTATTTGACATGGAATTTCACCGCCCAAAGTGCAACGTCAAGTCGCTTTATCTCGTCACTGGAATCAAATACTAAAAGATAGCTCAGGCAGACAAGTTTATTTTTTTCTTTCTTACTCTTTGTGAGATCTTTATAAAGCTGTATTATATTGAGGAAATCTGTATAAAATCTGTACCTGTATTAAATCTGTATGATCGTGTAAAAATTGGTATAATACAGGTAAATCTGTATAAATGGCATCTCTGGTCGCGAGCAAAATCTAGCATTTGCCAGACAAATCTGGCAACTTGGTAACGCTGCGTGTAACCAAACCAAGGATGCCAGGCATTATTTTTCATAATTCTGTGAAAAATAATTTGTGCAAAATCTTTGCATCTTTCTCATAATTATGAATAATTGCCAAAATGAAATGCTTGTTCAGAGATGATACTTTCAGTGAAAGCTGTCAAATCGCTAGGAAATTTTTTAATTACTTTACTATTTTAACATTATTGACTGGTGTGACAGAAACGGTATAAGTATAAACATAAAAAATGCAGCGCAATTTTCTTTCTCACGATCACAATCTCCGATCGTATTTGAATACTCTATGATGACTGTTCCAGTTCAACGCGTTTCTGCTGTTAAAGATTTGGGCATCGTCCTTGATCGTAAGCTTTGTTTCACCGAACAATTATCTCTAGTTACGGCAACGGCTTACGCAGTTTTGGGAAACGCAACACCAGAGACTTTCATAATGTGTATTGCTTAAAGACAGTTTACGTCGCTTTAGTACGCAGTATTTTGGAATACGGAATAATAATCTGAGCACCCTACCACAACGTCCACATCAATCGAATCCAGGGATGTCAGATTCACAGATTAATCTGTGTTTCACAGATTTTGAATTTTCTGCACACATTTTAAAAATGACACAGATTTCTGAAAACGATCACAGTATTTCACAGATACTTGAATAAATCACAGATTTTGGAAATCGAGCACAGTTTAGCACCAAAAAGTACAGATTGGTTGAGGAAAAAGGTACAGAGCGTGTTGCTAGAGAGACCTTTTTTTTTGCTCACTGAATTGATATTGAACGGTACGGAAAACGGTCAAAGATTTTCACAGACAGGTTTAGGGTTTGATCATAGATTTTTGAAAAAATGACCTGGCATCCCTGATCGACGAACGAGTTCAAAAATGTTTCATTTGATTTGCACTACGACGACTTCCATGGCAAAACCGTCTTCAATTAAATAGCTACGAGAATAGCTGCCTCTGATTAATCTTCCTACACTACAAAACAGACAAATTTTTCTTTAGCGACTGTTTGTCTTCGATTTGCTTTCAAATAACATCGACTGCCCAGCGCTTTTAGAGAGATTGCATTTTTATATTCCTCGAAGATCATTGCGGAGAACAGACTATCTTCGACGATCAGTCCATCGCACACAGTACGGTCAAAACAATCCTATGGATGTTTGTTGTCATCGCTTCAATAGTGTTTATCATTTATTTGATTTTACAATAAACAAAGACGCATTGAATGAATGATGAATTGTTAATTTATCTTCAAAAGGCATGCAAATGTTACCACTTTCCTTTTATATTATTTTTTTAACCGTTACTGCTAACCTCAATCGAATCAACACATTTTGACAGTCCAGCAGTACTGTTTGTAAATAGGGATTTTTTTGTTTGTCTGTTAACAATTTGGACCCCTTTGACCCGATACATATCTCTTAAATAGATTTTTAAAACATTTGTTCACGATTGGATACGGTTTATTTTTAAGATTTATTAAATAAAAGTGACTAGTTTCAAAACACTTTATCTTTACACAAAGATGACTGTTTATAACGTGTTCATCGATTTTTGTTTAAGCTTGTCTGTAAACAGTACCGCTGAACTGTCAAGGATGAATGCTTGTTCATTTGTGACGTCACGATAAAAAATCTAATCCACTGAATAAATCAACATGGAAAAAGTTTCACCCTTTTTCGATTCGTTTACTTTTATGCTTCCTGTGTGAATTATAAAGATACGCCCTTGCGCATGTTTCATAAAATTGACTGATTTTTGCGACTAAGTCAAATCTGCGAGTAATTTTATTGTCTCCCTTACTATTTCCAGGAGTAAAAGGTTCGGAAACCATCTAAAATAAAGAAAAAAAATAATAGTTACTGTACCCAGTGAAATCTGTCGACCCGCATCGGTCCGATCATCGGACCGATTGAGCACGATATGGACCCGATCGTAGCGCTTCTATCGGGTCGTCATCGGACGATTTTGCACCATTTGCATCAACCGCGTCAACATTCGAACAAGCGAAACGCATCGACATCGGCCCGACATCGCACTATAGAACATCGTGCGATAGTCGGGCTCTTTTATTTTGTATTTTCTTCATATTTTACTTAGGATTTCTTGGATTTAATCGAAAGAAAAACAGTCGTTATCTTCATGTTTTAATTTATAACTCATAAATCTATATTATATTGACAAATCGTAGTTCAATTATCTACAATACCTGGGGTGGAATTACGTAAGGTGATTATCACCAGGTGACTATCACTTTTGAAAATTTGGAATCATGTAAGGTGATAAACACCAAGTTCTGTCACTACTGCTGAAAGGCTAACATCACTATCAAACGTTGGCATTACGTAAGGTGATAGTCACCACGATTTAATCACCTTCATGTGAAAATGGAGGTGATAGCAATTTAGTTATTACTTTTAGTAGTGATTTAATTTTTTGAGAAGTGGCTTTATAAATTATTGCCGTTAGGTGAATTTTAAGCCACTGATATAAACATAACCTACCAAAATTGGTCGAAGAGGATAATTTTTTAATAAAATTCGTACTGATTTTGTGTCAAAATTAAATACCAAAATGAAAAGTAACTTACTTTGTATTGTTTCAAGAATTCTTAGAATGAACGGTAGTGTTTATCAATTAAATCAATTCATTAATTAAATACTGTAGTTGTCAAAATCTGAGTAAAATTTACTCAGTGCTATAAATGGGAAAATTAGCTCGGGTGAGTAAATGTTAAACACTATCATTCGAATTATCTAAAGAATTCTTTATTATAATCGAAACTGCGTGTAAAATAAAAAAAAATGCAACATTTTTTAAATATTCTCTCAATTCCCTCATTTACATTTTGTAGTTTTTTCATAGAAAGTTGAAAATGTTCTTTAAATTCCCTCACGTATCCTGGAACGAAGATTGCACAAATGTGGCAACGAAAAACTTCAATCATTAGGATTAGGAGGTACATATTAAAAGGCAGAGCAAACGTTAAAAGGCTTGTTTATTGAACAAAGAAGTGAATTGGAATGAAAATTTATTCTTCAAACATCAGGGATTACCTTGATTTGTTACATTACTGTAACTATGGACGACGTTAGGTCGGTTGTATTCTTAACACCTCCGCTCAACCGAATAATCCTAGTTTGTTCCTTAATTGTTCGAAAGGGCCCCTCGCCAATCCTTTGGTGAAGATATCAGCAATTTGTTCTGATGTTGGCTTGTAAATTATTTTAAACACACCATCTTGAATCTTTTCACGAATGAAATTGTATCTAATGTCAATGTGCTTCATTCGTTTATGATTTCTTGGTTCCTCAGCAACGCGAATGCAAGATTGATTATCTTCGAATAACGGTATGGGATGATGAAAAACAACTCCGAGTTCTTCAAGAAGATACTTGAGCCAAATCGCTTCACAAGCAGCTTGACTCAAAGAAACATACTCGGCCTCTGTTGATGAAAGTGAAACGGTTGCTTGCTTCCTTGTCATCCAGGAAACTGTAGCTCCATAAACTTGAAAAATATTACCGGAAACCGATCGACGATCATTCTGGTCATTTCCCCAGTCAGCATCAGCAAAGCCAACTAGTGGCTGTTCTTCACCATGCTGTTGATAAATCAAACCCATGTTCATTGTCCCCTTCAGATATCGCAATATACGCTTCAAGTGACACCAATGGACATCGGTTGGCATGGATTGAAATCGACTAAATGTATTTACAGCAGCACTAATATCTGGTCGTGACGCAAGAGCCAGATATGTTAAGCAACCGACAAGTTCTTTATATGGCTTCTTTGTCACATCTTCACGCATCCTGCTCTCGAGTTTCAAATTAGGCTCCAATGGAGTTGCCACCGGTTTGCAGTCTTCCATGCCAAACCTTTGCAAAAGATCTGCGATATATTTGGGTTGACTAATTTTCATTGTACCTCCTCTCAAATCGCGATCTACTTTCAATCCAAGAAACAGCTTCAGATCCCCCATATCAGACATTTCGAATTGTTTCGATAATTGCCGTTTAAACTTCTCAATCAGGTCCATTTGATTTGACACCAGAATTATGTCATCAACATATAACAGTAAGTATACAACAGATCCATTTAACGCAATCTTATACAAACATGTGTCCACATTGGATCGCTTGAATCCGAGCTTCTCAATGAATAAATTAAATTTATCATTCCAGCTTTTTGGAGCCTGTTTCAGACCGTATAATGACTTCTTCAGATGACATACAAGATGTGGATTTGTGTTTTCAAGTCCCTCTGGCTGTCGCATATATATTTCCTCCTTCAGTGAACCGTTGAGGAACTGTCGCTGTTGGGTGGTTTTGCTCTTTGTATTTTGACAACAATTGAAGGAGAGAATGCAAGGAAGTACTCAAAATTAAGTAAAAAGATGTCAAATAATAGGTAGTTTTTATTTTCCGTGTAGGAAAATTTGGAAAATCGGGCAAAAGATCTGGTTAGTTGTTTGGGTGTCGCGAGCAGAGATGCCAGATATTTTCATTGAAAATTTGTATTGCTTTATATGAAAAATCTGTATTAATCTGTATTCACTAATAAAATGAAATTCTTACAACAAAATGACGCTAAAAGATGTTATTCCAATAGATTGTGGTTGTAGTATGGTAGATTTGTTCACAAGAATATTCAAAGACGAAATTTCTTTTATTTTTTAAATTTTTTTATCCACAACAGTTCAATTGTAATTCGATATATTTATCTAGTTTGAAAATGTTGACGTCATTATTTGACATGGAATTTCACCGCCCAAAATGCAACGTCAAGTCGCTTTATCTCGTCACTGGAATCAAATACTAAAAAAAAGCTCAGGCAAACAAGTTTATTTTTTTCTTTCTTACTCTTTGTGAGATCTTTATAAAGCTGTATTATATTGAGGAAATCTGTATAAAATCTGTACCTGTATTAAATCTGTATGATCATGTAAAAATCGTTATAATACAGATAAATCTGTATAAATGGCATCTCTGGTCGCGAGCAAAATCTAGCATTTGCCAGACAAATCTGGCAACTTGGTAACGCTGCGTGTAACCAAACCAAGGATGCCAGGCATTATTTTACATCATTCTGTGAAAAATAATTTGTGCAAAATCTTTGCATTTTTCTCATAATTATGAATAATTGCCAAAATGAAATGCTTGTTCAGAGATGATACATTCAGTGAAAGCTGTCAAATCGCTAGGAAATTTTTTAATTACTTTACTATTTTGACATTATTGACTGGTGTGACAGAAACGGTATGAGTATAAACATAAAAAATGCAGCGCAATTTTCTTTCTCACGATCACAATCTCCGATCGTATTTGAATACTCTATGATGGCTGTTCCAGTTCAACGCGTTTCTGCTGTTAAAGATTTGGCTTTGTTTCACCGAACAATTATCTCTAGTTACGGCAACGGCCTACGCAGTTTTGGGACTTATCAAACGCAACACCAGAGACTTTCATAATGTGTATTGCTTAAAGACAGTTTACGTCGCTTTAGTACGCAGTATTTTAGAATACGGAATAATAATCTGAGCACCCTACCACAACGTCCACATCAATCGAATCCAGGGATGTCAGATTCACAGATTAATCTGTGTTTCACAGATTTTGAATTTTCTGCACAGATTTTAAAAATGACACAGATTTTCACAGATTTCTGAAAACGATCACAGTATTTCACAGATTCTTGAATAAATCACAGATTTTGGAAATCGAGCACAGTTTAGCACCAAAAAGTACAGATTGGTTGAGGAAAAAGGTACAGAGCGTGTTGCTAGAGAGACCTTTGTTTATTTTGCTCACTGAATTGATTTTGAACGGTACGGAAAACGGTCAAAGATTTTCACAGACAGGTTTTGGGTTTGATCATAGATTTTTGAAAAAATGACCTGGCATCCCTGATCGACGAACGAGTTCAAAAATGTTTCATTTGATTTGCACTACGACGACTTCCATGGCAAAACCGTCTTCAATTAAAATAGCTACGAGAATAGCTGCCTCTGATTAATCTTCCTACACTACAAAACAGACGAATTTTTCTTTAGCGACTGTTTGTCTTCGATTTGCTTTCAAATAACATCGACTGGCCAGCGCTTTTAGAGAGATTGCATTTTAATATTCCTCGAAGATCATTGCGGAGAAAAGACTATCTTCGACGATCAATCCATCGCACACAGTACGGTCAAAACAATCCTATGGATGTTGTTTGTCATCGCTTCAATAGTGTTTATCATTTATTTGATTTTACAATAAACAAAGACGCATTGAATTGTTAATTTATCTTCAAAACGCATGCAAATGTTACCACTTTCCTTTTATATTATTTTTTTAACCGTTACTGCTAACCTCAATCGAATCAACACATTTTGACAGTCCAGCAGTACTGTTTGTAAATAGGGATTTTTTTGTTTGTCTGTTAACAATTTGGACCCCTTTGACCCTTTACGATACATATCTCTTAAATAGATTTTTTAAACATTTGTTCACGATTGGATACGGTTTATTTTTAAGATTTATTAAATAAAAGTGACTAGTTTCAAAACACTTTATTTTTACACAAAGATGACTGTTTATAACGTGTTCATCGATTTTTGTTTAAGCTTGTCTGTAAACAGTACCGCTGAACTGTCAAGGATGAATGCTTGTTCATTTGTGACGTCACGATAAAAAATCTAATCCACTGAATAAATCAACATGGAAAAAGTTTCACCCTTTTTCGATTCGTTTACTTTTATGCTTCCTGTGTGAATTATAAAGATACGCTCTTGCGCATGTTTCATAAAATTGACTGGTTTTTGCGACTAAGACAAATCTGCGAGTAATTTTATTGTCTCCCTTACTATTTCCAGTAGTAGAAGGTTCGGAAACCATCTAAAATAAAGAAAAAAAATAGTTACTGTACCCAGTGAAATCTGTCGACCCGCATCGGTCCGATCATCGAACCGATTGAGCACGATATGGACCCGATCGTAGCGCTTCTATCGGGTCGTCATCGGACGATTTTGCACCATTTGCATCAACCGCGTCAACATTCGAACAAGCGAAACGCATCGACATCGGCCCGACATCGCACTATAGAACATCGTGCGATAGTCGGGCTCTTTTATTTTGTATATTTTTCATATTTTACTTAGGATTTCTTGGATTTAATCGAAAGAAAAACAGTCGTTATCTTCATGTTTTAATTTATAACTCATAAATCTATATTATATTGACCATTCGTAGTTCAATTATCCACAATACCTGGGGTGGAATTACGTAAGGTGATTATCACCAGGTGACTATCACTTTTGAAAATTTGGAATCATGTAAGGTGATAAACACCAAGTTCTGTCACTACTGCTGAAAGGCTAACATCACTATCAAACGTTGGCATTACGTAAGGTGATAGTCACCACGATTTAATCACCTTCATGTGAAAATGGAGGTGATAGCAATTTAGTTATCACTTTTAGTAGTGATTTAATTTTTTGAGAAGTGGCTTTATAAATTATTGCCGTTAGGTGAATTTTAAGCCACTGATATAAACATAACCTACCAAAATTGGTCGAAGAGGATAATTTTTTAATAAAATTCGTACTGATTTTGTGTCTTAGTAACTTAGTTTGTATTGTTTTAAGAATTCTTAGAATGAACGGTAGTGTTTATCAATTAAATCAATTCATTAATTTAATACTGTAGTTGTCAAAATCTGAGTAACATTTACTCAGTGCTGTAAATGGGAAAATTAGCTCGGGTGAGTAAATGTTAAACACTATCATTCGAATTATCTAAAGAATTCTTTATTATAATCGAAACTGCGTGTAAAATAAAAAAAATGCAACATTTTTTAAATATTCTCTCAATTCCCTCATTTACATTTTGTAGTTTTTTCATAGAAAGTTGAAAATGTTCTTTAAATTCCCTCACGTATCCTGGAACGAAGATTGCACAAATGTGGCAACGAAAAACTTCAATCATTATAAGGATTAGGAGGTACAATAATATTACCTTTTAATTTTCGATAGTATTCATTTACCTTGTCTCCAACCTGCTCCATTTTTTTCAAAATTCCTTTCTTCAAAAATCATTGAACGTAAATTTTCACGCAACGTTTTCAAAGACCTGTTAGTAAAACTTGTTGTCAATTTAGAAACTGAGTAAAAGTTACTCAGTCTTCTACATCAATATTACTCACTTTTTGACATTTGCACTAAATAAACAAAAGTGAGTACAAATTGCTCACTTGAGAGTAACATTGAATGAGCGTGTATCATCTTTAAACAAGTAGCACTTCTACATTTTGCTACAATATTTATTATACAGATAAATCTGTTGTCAGGTTACTTTTTCAAAAATCTGCTTCTGACTCAAAAAATTATCTGAATTTGCCTGGGTCTACTTCATATATACAAGGTAATTTAGACCGGCGTCATTTTCAGTGAGCAAAAAAGAAGATCTAGAATCGTAAAGATCTAGCAAGATCTGACCAAATTCTACACGGAACCGCAAATCAACCTAATTTTAAGTACATTCCACCCAATTTGGGGGTTTCGTTCAATAAACTAATTTTAGTAAAGTGGCTCTATGTAGTTTTCGTAAGACACGTGCAAAAAAATACTTAAGATGAGTTATATTTACTCTACAGTTGAGTTTTATTGACTCAATTTCAAGTTAATACGGTTTACTTAATTTTAGCTTATTGAAAGAAACTGTCGCTGTTGGGTGGTTTTGCTCTTTGTATTTTGACAACAATTGAAGGAGAGAATGAAAGGAAGTACTCAAAATTAAGTAAACAGATATCAAATAATAGGTAGTTTTTATTTTCCGTGTAGTAAAATTTGGAAAATCGGGCAAAAGATCTGGTTAGTTGTTTGGGTGTCGCGAGCAGAGATGCCAGATATTTTCATTGAAAATTTGTATTGCTTTGTATGAAAAATCTGTATTAATCTGTATTCACTAATAAAATGAAATTCTTACAACAAAATGACGCTAAAAGATGTTATTCCAATAGATTGTGGTTGTAGTATGGTAGATTTGTTCACAAGAATATTCAAAGACGAAATTTCTTTTATTTTTTAAATTTTTTTATCCACAACAGTTCAATTGTAATTCGATATATTTATCTAGTTCGAAAATGTTGACGTCATTATTTGACATGGAATTTCACCGCCCAAAGTGCAACGTCAAGTCGCTTTATCTCGTCACTGGAATCAAATACTAAAAGATAGCTCAGGCAGACAAGTTTATTTTTTTCTTTCTTACTCTTTGTGAGATCTTTATAAAGCTGTATTATATTGAGGAAATCTGTATAAAATCTGTACCTGTATTAAATCTGTATGATCGTGTAAAAATTGGTATAATACAGGTAAATCTGTATAAATGGCATCTCTGGTCGCGAGCAAAATCTAGCATTTGCCAGACAAATCTGGCAACTTGGTAACGCTGCGTGTAACCAAACCAAGGATGCCAGGCATTATTTTTCATAATTCTGTGAAAAATAATTTGTGCAAAATCTTTGCATCTTTCTCATAATTATGAATAATTGCCAAAATGAAATGCTTGTTCAGAGATGATACTTTCAGTGAAAGCTGTCAAATCGCTAGGAAATTTTTTAATTACTTTACTATTTTAACATTATTGACTGGTGTGACAGAAACGGTATAAGTATAAACATAAAAAATGCAGCGCAATTTTCTTTCTCACGATCACAATCTCCGATCGTATTTGAATACTCTATGATGGCTGTTCCAGTTCAACGCGTTTCTGCTGTTAAAGATTTGGGCATCGTCCTTGATCGTAAGCTTTGTTTCACCGAACAATTATCTCTAGTTACGGCAACGGCTTACGCAGTTTTGGGAAACGCAACACCAGAGACTTTCATAATGTGTATTGCTTAAAGACAGTTTACGTCGCTTTAGTACGCAGTATTTTGGAATACGGAATAATAATCTGAGCACCCTACCACAACGTCCACATCAATCGAATCCAGGGATGTCAGATTCACAGATTAATCTGTGTTTCACAGATTTTGAATTTTCTGCACACATTTTAAAAATGACACAGATTTCTGAAAACGATCACAGTATTTCACAGATACTTGAATAAATCACAGATTTTGGAAATCGAGCACAGTTTAGCACCAAAAAGTACAGATTGGTTGAGGAAAAAGGTACAGAGCGTGTTGCTAGAGAGACCTTTTTTTTTGCTCACTGAATTGATATTGAACGGTACGGAAAACGGTCAAAGATTTTCACAGACAGGTTTAGGGTTTGATCATAGATTTTTGAAAAAATGACCTGGCATCCCTGATCGACGAACGAGTTCAAAAATGTTTCATTTGATTTGCACTACGACGACTTCCATGGCAAAACCGTCTTCAATTAAATAGCTACGAGAATAGCTGCCTCTGATTAATCTTCCTACACTACAAAACAGACAAATTTTTCTTTAGCGACTGTTTGTCTTCGATTTGCTTTCAAATAACATCGACTGCCCAGCGCTTTTAGAGAGATTGCATTTTTATATTCCTCGAAGATCATTGCGGAGAACAGACTATCTTCGACGATCAGTCCATCGCACACAGTACGGTCAAAACAATCCTATGGATGTTTGTTGTCATCGCTTCAATAGTGTTTATCATTTATTTGATTTTACAATAAACAAAGACGCATTGAATGAATGATGAATTGTTAATTTATCTTCAAAAGGCATGCAAATGTTACCACTTTCCTTTTATATTATTTTTTTAACCGTTACTGCTAACCTCAATCGAATCAACACATTTTGACAGTCCAGCAGTACTGTTTGTAAATAGGGATTTTTTTGTTTGTCTGTTAACAATTTGGACCCCTTTGACCCGATACATATCTCTTAAAAAGATTTTTAAAACATTTGTTCACGATTGGATACGGTTTATTTTTAAGATTTATTAAATAAAAGTGACTAGTTTCAAAACACTTTATCTTTACACAAAGATGACTGTTTATAACGTGTTCATCGATTTTTGTTTAAGCTTGTCTGTAAACAGTACCGCTGAACTGTCAAGGATGAATGCTTGTTCATTTGTGACGTCACGATAAAAAATCTAATCCACTGAATAAATCAACATGGAAAAAGTTTCACCCTTTTTCGATTCGTTTACTTTTATGCTTCCTGTGTGAATTATAAAGATACGCCCTTGCGCATGTTTCATAAAATTGACTGATTTTTGCGACTAAGTCAAATCTGCGAGTAATTTTATTGTCTCCCTTACTATTTCCAGGAGTAAAAGGTTCGGAAACCATCTAAAATAAAGAAAAAAAATAATAGTTACTGTACCCAGTGAAATCTGTCGACCCGCATCGGTCCGATCATCGGACCGATTGAGCACGATATGGACCCGATCGTAGCGCTTCTATCGGGTCGTCATCGGACGATTTTGCACCATTTGCATCAACCGCGTCAACATTCGAACAAGCGAAACGCATCGACATCGGCCCGACATCGCACTATAGAACATCGTGCGATAGTCGGGCTCTTTTATTTTGTATTTTCTTCATATTTTACTTAGGATTTCTTGGATTTAATCGAAAGAAAAACAGTCGTTATCTTCATGTTTTAATTTATAACTCATAAATCTATATTATATTGACAAATCGTAGTTCAATTATCTACAATACCTGGGGTGGAATTACGTAAGGTGATTATCACCAGGTGACTATCACTTTTGAAAATTTGGAATCATGTAAGGTGATAAACACCAAGTTCTGTCACTACTGCTGAAAGGCTAACATCACTATCAAACGTTGGCATTACGTAAGGTGATAGTCACCACGATTTAATCACCTTCATGTGAAAATGGAGGTGATAGCAATTTAGTTATTACTTTTAGTAGTGATTTAATTTTTTGAGAAGTGGCTTTATAAATTATTGCCGTTAGGTGAATTTTAAGCCACTGATATAAACATAACCTACCAAAATTGGTCGAAGAGGATAATTTTTTAATAAAATTCGTACTGATTTTGTGTCAAAATTAAATACCAAAATGAAAAGTAACTTACTTTGTATTGTTTCAAGAATTCTTAGAATGAACGGTAGTGTTTATCAATTAAATCAATTCATTAATTAAATACTGTAGTTGTCAAAATCTGAGTAAAATTTACTCAGTGCTATAAATGGGAAAATTAGCTCGGGTGAGTAAATGTTAAACACTATCATTCGAATTATCTAAAGAATTCTTTATTATAATCGAAACTGCGTGTAAAATAAAAAAAAATGCAACATTTTTTAAATATTCTCTCAATTCCCTCATTTACATTTTGTAGTTTTTTCATAGAAAGTTGAAAATGTTCTTTAAATTCCCTCACGTATCCTGGAACGAAGATTGCACAAATGTGGCAACGAAAAACTTCAATCATTAGGATTAGGAGGTACATATTAAAAGGCAGAGCAAACGTTAAAAGGCTTGTTTATTGAACAAAGAAGTGAATTGGAATGAAAATTTATTCTTCAAACATCAGGGATTACCTTGATTTGTTACATTACTGTAACTATGGACGACGTTAGGTCGGTTGTATTCTTAACACCTCCGCTCAACCGAATAATCCTAGTTTGTTCCTTAATTGTTCGAAAGGGCCCCTCGCCAATCCTTTGGTGAAGATATCAGCAATTTGTTCTGATGTTGGCTTGTAAATTATTTTAAACACACCATCTTGAATCTTTTCACGAATGAAATTGTATCTAATGTCAATGTGCTTCATTCGTTTATGATTTCTTGGTTCCTCAGCAACGCGAATGCAAGATTGATTATCTTCGAATAACGGTATGGGATGATGAAAAACAACTCCGAGTTCTTCAAGAAGATACTTGAGCCAAATCGCTTCACAAGCAGCTTGACTCAAAGAAACATACTCGGCCTCTGTTGATGAAAGTGAAACGGTTGCTTGCTTCCTTGTCATCCAGGAAACTGTAGCTCCATAAACTTGAAAAATATTACCGGAAACCGATCGACGATCATTCTGGTCATTTCCCCAGTCAGCATCAGCAAAGCCAACTAGTGGCTGTTCTTCACCATGCTGTTGATAAATCAAACCCATGTTCATTGTCCCCTTCAGATATCGCAATATACGCTTCAAGTGACACCAATGGACATCGGTTGGCATGGATTGAAATCGACTAAATGTATTTACAGCAGCACTAATATCTGGTCGTGACGCAAGAGCCAGATATGTTAAGCAACCGACAAGTTCTTTATATGGCTTCTTTGTCACATCTTCACGCATCCTGCTCTCGAGTTTCAAATTAGGCTCCAATGGAGTTGCCACCGGTTTGCAGTCTTCCATGCCAAACCTTTGCAAAAGATCTGCGATATATTTGGGTTGACTAATTTTCATTGTACCTCCTCTCAAATCGCGATCTACTTTCAATCCAAGAAACAGCTTCAGATCCCCCATATCAGACATTTCGAATTGTTTCGATAATTGCCGTTTAAACTTCTCAATCAGGTCCATTTGATTTGACACCAGAATTATGTCATCAACATATAACAGTAAGTATACAACAGATCCATTTAACGCAATCTTATACAAACATGTGTCCACATTGGATCGCTTGAATCCGAGCTTCTCAATGAATAAATTAAATTTATCATTCCAGCTTTTTGGAGCCTGTTTCAGACCGTATAATGACTTCTTCAGATGACATACAAGATGTGGATTTGTGTTTTCAAGTCCCTCTGGCTGTCGCATATATATTTCCTCCTTCAGTGAACCGTTGAGGAAGGCAGTCCTCACGTCCATCTGGTGAATAAAGAATTTCTTCTTATTTGCCATAGCCAGAAGCGTTCTAACTGTGGTTATTTTGGCTACGGGTGCATAAGTTTCATCAAAATCGAATCCCTTTCGTTGCGAATATCCTTTGGCCACCAGACGCGCTTTGTAGCGATCTACGTTTCCACTTTGATCTCGTTTTAACTTGAACACCCATTTGCAATCCACCAAGTGTTTTCCATGTATCGTTCTTTTGAAGAGATGCTAACTCACTGTCGATTGCAGACTTCCAATTACTCCAGTCACTACGTTTCTTCAGACCGTCTATGGTTGAAGGTAGATCCTCTACGTAAGCCTCTGCGTTCAATGCGAAAGTCTCCATTTCATCTAGCACATGTTCATCTTTAGACAGACCTGCGAAACATTGGACACCAGTATTTGCTCCAAAGCCAGTGATGAAATCGTTAAACTTACCGGGAATTTTGCGCTCCCGTTCGCTATGCCTCGTGGAAGCCTCTGCGGGGATATTTCCACAATCTGATTGCGAAGGAAGCGCACCGGTTGGTTCTTCGTACTCCTCATTTGTCGAAATGTTTTCTCTTATCGGTTCGTTCTCATCCAACTCAGACTCTGTTGGTACGATTTCCTTTTCTGCAGCGAATTCAACGTCATCCTCTGATTCATAAGCTATCTTTTCTGGCACTTCGTTGTGAATCGTTTTCATGTTTTCGTCGAATACAACATCACGAGAAGTAAAAATCATCCTCTTTCTAGGATCCCAAATCCTGTAACCATTTGCTGTGTAGCCAACCATAATGTTTTTCTCACTTTTTGGATCCAGTTTGCCACGCTTTTCTTTGGGCACCCAGGTGAATGCTGTTGAACCAAAAACACGCATCTTATCTACGTTCGGTTTTCTGCCATACCACCTTTCGAATGGAGTTTTCTTTTCGTTCAGAGCAGATGTCGGACTTCTATTCAGAATGTAGGCAGCAGTGAGCACTGCTTCGCCCCACATAGATTTCGGTAATTCAGTATCTTGTAACATGGAACGAGCTTTCTCTAACAAGGTGCGATTTAAACGCTCTGCTACTCCGTTCTGCTGCGGACTATATAGTACGGTTGTTTCCATTCGAATTCCCTCAGTGGCACAGTACTTTCTAAATGACTTTCCGATATACTCTCCACCATTGTCGCATCGTAATCTAGACACTCTTGTTCCAAAGAAAGATGTTACTAATGCACAATATTCTTCGAATTTTTCTTGAACCTCATCTTTTGATGCTAGCAAATAAATCATTGTGAAGTGACTGTAGTCATCCATAAATGACACATAGAAACGCTTTCCATTCCATGTCGTTTGTGTGAACGGCCCACATACGTCGGAGTGTATGAGTTCTAACGGTCGAGAAGAACGTGTCTTGGAAATTTCCTCAAACGGTTGTCTTGTCTGTTTACCTTCCAAGCACACCTCACACAAACTCTTGTGTGACCAATCCTGGATCGTCATCGCAGTCTCTATCATATTATGCTTCCATAGATTTTTAAGATTTGTCTCTCCTATGTGTCCATATCTCCGATGCCATAACTCTAGAGTAGCATTCTTTGTTGCCATAGCACTCGCACTCAGTGGTCCTATGCTATCGCGTAAATAAATTTCCATAGCATACAGCTGTCCCGTTCTATGTCCAACACATACTAAACGCCCATTCTTTTTTATGGACACTTTTCCTCCAGAAAAAGTTACTACCATTCCGTTGTCTTCGAGCCGACGTACAGAGAACAAATTACACTGTAGTTCGGGTACGTATAAAACATTCGCTACAACTGCCGGTTGTGTCTTGTTGTTTATCATCATACCAACATGGATTGTTCCCGCCGATTCTGCCACGATAACTTGGCCAGACTTTGCCACGGAAATAGACACTTTCCGTTCCAATGAATGTAGCTCGTCGAACAAATGCTTGTCTTTCACCATGTGGTCTGTGGCTCCCGAGTCCAAAAACCATTCGATACGATTCTTGAATATCGCATTTTGGGTTGAAAATGCACCGGTGGGTGTGGTAGCAATGAACGAAATTTCATGTTCACATGTGGCGTGTGCATGATCTTTAAATTTTCGATGTGATTTTCCATTTTTCTGTGAGCTTCTTTCACGTTCCTTTTCCACCATAGGACGGTAATCAGGACAGTCAATCCGTTTGTGACCGAATTTACCACACTCGAAACATCTGAAGCCGTTCTTTCTTCCAGCAAACGCTGACTCACCCACGGAATCTTCCGATTGATCAATTTGATTCGCACGTTTTACCGACTCATCCGTTAGTCGTTTCTTCACATATTCCAATGTAAGCTGTTCCGGTTGAATAGTTTCCAATGCTGTGATCAAGGCTTCGTACGACTTTGGTAGCGATAGTAACAACTGACAAACAACATCTTCCTCCTCGATTTTTACACCGGCAGCCTTCATTTCTCGCAATACTTTTTCAAATTGTAATAAGTAGGCTTTCATGTTTCCGGCTTCTTTCAGTCGTAACTCCTGAAATTGTTTCTTCAAGAACAGCTTGCCGGCGATTCCAACATGTTCAAATGCATTTTTCAACGCGTCCCAAGCTTCTTTTGCCGTTCGTTTGTCCTTGACATAGTCCAGCTGGTCCTCAGATATTCGATGAATGAGCAAATTTTTGCACTTTCGGTCTCTGGCCATTCGCTCTTCGAGTTTCTTCCTCTTTTCTTCCTTGACAGCTGCTGTGTCCTGCGGAAGTTCTATCGCGTACTCTTCGTTTTCTATGGCATTCTCCAGACAGTCCAGCAAATTTTTGTCTTCCATCAAAACTTCAATACGGAATTTCCAGTTTCCGAAATTGGTTCCGTCAAACAACCACAACTTTTCTTCGCCCATTTTTGGATTCTTCGAGGCTTCCGTTACTTCACTGGGCCCATAACCTATTAAAAGGCAGAGCAAACGTTAAAAGGCTTGTTTATTGAACAAAGAAGTGAATTGGAATGAAAATTTATTCTTCAAACATCAGGGATTACCTTGATTTGTTACATTACTGTAACTATGGACGACGTTAGGTCGGTTGTATTCTTAACAGTACAATAATATACCTTTTAATTTTCGATAGTATTTATTTACCTTGGCTCCAACCTGCTCCATTTTTTTCAAAATTCCTTTCTTCAAAAATCATTGAACGTAAATTTTCACGCAACGTTTTCAAAGTCCTGTTAGTAAAACTTGTTGTCAATTTAGAAACTGAGTAAAAGTTATTAAGTCTTCTACATCAATATTACTCACTTTTTGACATTTGCACTAAATAAACAAAAGTGAGTACAAATTGCTCACTTGAGAGTAACATTGAATGAGCGTGTATCATCTCTAAACAAGCAGCACCTCTACATTTCAGTTTTGCTACAATATTTATTATACAGATAAATCTGTTGTCAGGTTATTTTTTCAAAAATCTGCTTCTGACTCAAAAAATTATCTGAATTTGCCTGGATCTACTTCATATATACAAGGTAATTTAGACCGGCGTCATTTTCAGTGAGCAAAAAAGAAGATCTAGAATCGTAAAGATCTAGCAAGATCTGACCAAATTCTACACGGAACCGCAAATCAACCTAATTTTAAGTACATTCCACCCAATTTGGGGGTTTCGTTCAATAAACTAATTTTAGTAAAGTGGCTCTAGGTAGTTTTCGTAAGACACGTGCAAAAAAATACTTAAGATGAGTTATATTTACTCTACAGTTGAGTCGTATTGACTCAATTTCAAGTTAATACGGTTTACTTAATTTTAGCTTATTGAAAGAAACTGTCGCTGTTGGGTGGTTTTGCTCTTTGTATTTTGACAACAATTGAAGGAGAGAATGAAAGGAAGTACTCAAAATTAAGTAAAAAGAAGTCAAATAATAGGTAGTTTTTATTTTCCGTGTAGGAAAATTTGGAAAATCGGGCAAAAGATCTGGTTAGTTGTTTGGGTGTCGCGAGCCGAGATGCCAGATATTTTCATTGAAAATTTGTATTGCTTTGTATGAAAAATCTGTATTAATCTGTATTCACTAATAAAATGAAATTCTTACAACAAAATGACGCTAAAAGATGTTATTCCAATAGATTGTGGTTGTAGTATGGTAGATTTGTTCACAAGAATATTCAAAGACGAAATTTCTTTTATTTTTTAAATTTTTTTATCCACAACAGTTCAATTGTAATTCGATATATTTATCTAGTTTGAAAATGTTGACGTCATTGTTTGACATGGAATTTCACCGCCCAAAATGCAACGTCAAGTCGCTTTATCTCGTCACTGGAATCAAATACTAAAAGATAGCTCAGGCAGACAAGTTTATTTTTTTCTTTCTTACTCTTTGTGAGATCTTTATAAAGCTGTATTATATTGAGGAAATCTGTATAAAATCTGTACCTGTATTAAATCTGTATGATCATGTAAAAATCGGTATAATACAGATAAATCTGTATAAATGGCATCTCTGGTCGCGAGCAAAATCTAGCATTTGCCAGACAAATCTGGCAACTTGGTAACGCTGCGTGTAACCAAACCAAGGATGCCAGGCATTATTCATAATTCTGTGAAAAATAATTTGTGCAAAATCTTTGCACCTTTCTCATAATTATGAATAATTGCCAAAATGAAATGCTTGTTCAGAGATGATACTTTCAGTGAAAGCTGTCAAATCGCTAGGAAATTTTTTAATTACTTTACTATTTTGACATTATTGACTGGTGTGACAGAAACGGTATGAGTATAAACATAAAAAATGCAGCGCAATTTTCTTTCTCACGATCACAATCTCCGATCGTATTTGAATACTCTATGATGGCTGTTCCAGTTCAACGCGTTTCTGCTGTTAAAGATTTGGGCATCGTCCTTGATCGTAAGTTTTGTTTCACCGAACAATTATCTCTAGTTACGGCAACGGCTTACGCAGTTTTGGGACTTATCAAACGCAACACCAGAGACTTTCATAATGTGTATTGCTTAAAGACAGTTTACGTCGCTTTAGTACGCAGTATTTTGGAATACGGAATAATAATCTGAGCACCCTACCACAACGTCCACATCGATCGAATCCAGGGATGTCAGATTCACAGATTAATCTGTGTTTCACAGATTTTGAATTTTCTGCACAGATTTTAAAAATGACACAGATTTTCACAGATTTCTGAAAACGATCACAGTATTTCACAGATACTTGAATAAATCACAGATTTTGGAAATCGAGCACAGTTTAGCACTAAAAAGTACAGATTGGTTGAGGAAAAAGGTACAGAGCGTGTTGCTAGAGAGACCTTTTTTTTTGCTCACTGAATTGATTTTGAACGGTACGGAAAACGGTCAAAGATTTTCACAGACAGGTTTTGGGTTTGATCATAGATTTTTGAAAAAATGACCTGGCATCCCTGATCGACGAACGAGTTCAAAAATGTTTCATTTGATTTGCACTACGACGACTTTTATGGCAAAACCGTCTTCAATTAAATAGCTACGAGAATAGCTGCCTCTGATTAATCTTCCTACACTACAAAACAGACGAATTTTGCTTTAGCGACTGTTTGTCTTCGATTTGCTTTCAAATAACATCGACTGCCCAGCGCTTTTAGAGAGATTGCATTTTAATATTCCTCGAAGATCATTGCGGAGAACAGGGCTGACATTATGCATCTCGAATCGAGTTGCTCGAAACGATTATTTTTGAAGTCGATTCGACTGAACTGAGGCATTACGTATCGCTTTCGACCTCGTGATCGAGATCCTAACAATTTGGTACTAGATTTCGACTGACGCTGCTCGAACTGTCATAACCAGAGATGCCATTTATACAGATTTATCTGTATTATACAGATTTTTACAGATTTAATACAGAGTACAAATTTCTTACAGATTTCTTAAATTTAATACAGATTTCATCAAAAGTATTAAGGAAAAAATTAAACTATCTATTAGTATTTGAGCTATCTATCAGTATTTGATTGCAATGACGAGATAAACGTTTTGGTATCAACGTACAAATCACTTTTTAAAATATATATTTTTTGTGCAGATATTTAAAGAAGAACACTGAAATCCATATATATTAAAATTTGTAACTAAATTGAACTTAAAAGTTAGACAAGTCATGGCATCATGAAACATTATTGCCAGACTGACAGTTGTATTACCTGACTCGACGTTGCATATTGGGTTTTGGAAATCCATCTCAACTTATGAAGTGAACATTTTCAAATTAGACAAGTATATGGCACCATAATTCAATTGTTGTGGATAGGAAAGAACTATAAAATTTCGTCGATGAATATAATATAAGATATGAAATTTAATCTACCACTCTATAGCCATAATCTATTGGAATAACACCTTTTAACATAATTGTATTGTAGAAATTTCATTTTATTAGCGAATACAGATAATTACAGATATTTTATACGATTCAATACAGATTTTCTATGAAAATATCTGGCATCTCTGGTCATAACATACATAGGTAAACAAACCCATATACGTTGCAATCATGAAAAAAATTAAACTGAATTATTGTTCGAATATTTTCGATTACATTTATTCAGTTCAAGTACTGAAAAGAAGCAAACTGTTTGTAATACTGCGGTTTTAAGTTGCCGCACGAAATTAACATGAACACATTTCTGAAATTTAAATCAAGAAGCAGATTTGTTTCCACTCCTTTTGAAAACTTAAAGAATTTTTTCAAGCGTGTTCTTGTACACAATTTATCGATGAACTTTTGAAATTATAATAAAAAAAATTCTGTATTTTTCATGTATTGTTTCAAGTCTAATACAATTTACGTCATCCATATGTGTAGTTTTAAACAAAGGCTTTTAGGTTTTGCAGCTTTCTTTGTAGTATTTTATCATATTTATTATGAGATATTGCTTTAGCTAATATACCAGGAGCAACCCATTCTTTGTAGTCTTCATACTCTATTTAGGTACTATTGAAGAGTCAAATACACGCTAATAGCACGAGATTGTGATGCTTTTGGCATATTCTAAATACTTTTAAGGTGTTTGGACAAATTTTTCAATTTACTTGAGTTAGATATATGGGTAAAAACATTATTTGCTCATTGTTATCGAGCGAATAAGCTTTTTCCTACAATCCGTTTGAGCGACGTTTTCATTCCACAGGATTCAGAAATTTCATTACAAACTACAGTTACTGGTAAACACCACGCAGCTTTCAATTAATATGCTTTTTAAACAGTTCGACTTGTACATAATATGCCAAACACACAAAATATATATAACGATATACAAAACAATGCATTAAAATAAAGATTATCAATACTAATATGTTTATGAAAATCTAAGATGTTATTGATAACTACCTAAATAAAAGAAAAACGTATTCGAAAACTCATAGTCGATAGTAATAAGGCTTTCGACCATATCTTATCGAGTTCAGTCGTTTACGAGCTCGATTGTTTTGGTTCCATAACGCCAAAACTTCTCGATAATCTAATACTTCTTCGAGTGAAGTCGAACGAAGCTCGATGATCGACTTCGAATCGAGAACCATAATACGAAACGTGGTCGATTCGATAAAATTTCAGTCGAATCGAGATACATAATGCCACCCCAGACTATCTTCGACGATCAGTCCATCGCACATAGTACGGTCAAAACAATCCTATGGATGTTTGTTGTCATCGCTTCAATAGTGTTTATCATTTATTTGATTTTACAATAAACAATATTTGTTTCCAATTTGTTCCAATAAACAAAGATGCATTGAATGAATGATGAATTGTTAATTTATCTTCAAAAGGCATGCAAATGTTACCACTTCCCTTTTATATTATTTTTTTAACCGTTACTGCTAACCTCAATCGAATCAACACATTTTGACAGTCCAGCAGTACTGTTTGTAAATAGGGATTTTTTTGTTTGTCTGTTAACAATTTGGACCCCTTTGACCCTTTACGATCCATATCTCTTAAATAGATTTTTAAAACATTTGTTCACGATTGGATACGGTTTATTTTCAAGATTTATTAAATAAAAGTGACTAGTTTCAAAGCACTTTATCTTTACACAAAGATGACTGTTTATAACGTGTTCATCGATTTTTGTTTAAGCTTGTCTGTAAACAGTACCGCTGAACTGTCAAGGATGAATGCTTGTTGATTTGTGACGTCACGATAAAAAATCTAATCCACTGAATAACATGGAAAAAGTTTCACCCTTTTTCGATTCGTTTACTTTTATGCTTCATGTGTGAATTATAAAGATACGCTCTTGCGCATGTTTCATAAAATTGACTGATTTTTGCGACTAAGACAAATCTGCGAGTAATTTTATTGTCTCCCTTACTATTTCCAGCAGTAAAAGGTTCGGAAACCATCTAAAATAAAGAAAAAAAAATAGTTACTGTACCCAGTGAAATCTGTCGACCCGCATCGGACCCATCGGACCGATTGAGCACGATATGGACCCGATCGTAGCGCTTCTATCGGGTCGTCATCGGACGATTTTGCACCATTTGCATCAACCGCGTCAACATTCGAACAAGCGAAACGCATCGACATCGGCCCGACATCGCACTACAGAACATCGTGCGATAGTCGGGCTCTTTTATTTTGTATTTTCTTCATATTTTACTTAGGATTTCTTGGATTTAATCGAAAGAAAAACAGTCGTTATCTTCATGTTTTAATTTAAAACTCATAAATCTCATAAATCTCATTATATTGACAAATCGTAGTTCAATTATCTACAATACCTGGGGTGAAATTACGTAAGGTGATTATCACCAGGTGACTATCACTTTTGAAAATTTGGAATCATGTAAGGTGATAAACACCAAGTTCTGTCACTACTGCTGAACATCACTATCAAACGTTGGCATTACGTAAGGTGATAGTCACCACGATTTAATCACCTTCATGTCAAAATGGAGGTGATAGCAATTTAGTTATCACTTTTAGTAGTGATTTAATTTTTTGAGAAGTGGCTTTATAAATTATTGCCGTTAGGTGAATTTTAAGCCACTGATATAAACATAACCTACCAAAATTGGTCGAAGAGAATAATTTTTTAATAAAATTCGTACTGATTTTGTGTCAAAATTAAATACCAAAATGAAAAGTAACTTAGTTTGTATTGTTTTAAGAATTCTTAGAATGAACGGTAGTGTTTATCAATTAAATCAATTCATCAATTGAATACTGTAGTTGTCAAAATCTGAGTAACATTTACTCAGTGCTGTAAATGGGAAAATTAGCTCGGGTGAGTAAATAAATGTTGAACACTATCATTCGAATTATCTAAAGAATTCTTTATTATAATCGAAACTGCGTGTAAAATAAAAAAAATGCAACATTTTTTAAATATTCTCTCAATTCCCTCATTTACATTTTGTAGTTTTTTCATAGAAAGTTGAAAATGTTCTTTTAATTCCCTCACGTATCCTGGAATGAAGATTGCACAAATGTGGCAACGAAAAACTTCAATCATTAGGATTAGGAGGTACAATAATATTACCTTTTAATTTTCGATAGGTTGGCTCCAACCTGCTCCATTTTTTTCAAAATTCCTTTCTTCAAAAATCATTGAACGTAAATTTTCACGCAACGTTTTCAAAGTCCTGTTAGTAAAACTTGTTGTCAATTTAGAAACTGAGTTTTACTCAGTCTTCTACATCAATATTACTCACTTTTTGACATTTGCACTAAATAAACAAAAGTGAGTACAAATTGCTCACTTGAGAGTAACATTGAATGAGCGTGTATCATCTCTAAACAAGCAGCACCTCTACATTTCAGTTTTGCTACAATATTTATTATACAGATAAATCTGTTGTCAGGTTATTTTTTCAAAAATCTGCTTCTGACTCAAAAAATTATCTGAATTTGCCTGGGTCTACTTCATATATACAAGGTATCTTAGACCGGCGTCATTTTCAGTGAGCAAAAAAGAAGATCTAGAATCGTAAAGATCTAGCAAGATCTGACCAAATTCTACACGGAACCGCAAATCAACCTAATTTTAAGTACATTCCACCCAATTTGGGGGTTTCGTTCAATAAACTAATTTTAGTAAAGTGGCTCTATGTAGTTTTCGTAAGACACGTGCAAAAAAATACTTAAGATGAGTTATATTTACTCTACAGTTGAGTTTTATTGACTCAATTTCAAGTTAATACGGTTTACTTAATTTTAGCTTATTGAAAGAAACTGTCGCTGTTGGGTGGTTTTGCTTTTTGTATTTTGACAACAATTGAAGAAGAGAATGAAAGGAAGTACTCAAAATTAAGTAAACAGAAGTCAAATAATAGGTAGTTTTTATTTTCCGTGTAGGAAAATTTGGAAAATCGGGCAAAAGATCTGGTTAGTTGTTTGGGTGTCGCGAGCAGAGATGCCAGATATTTTCATTGAAAATTTGTATTACTTTGTATGAAAAATCTGTATTAATCTGTATTCACTAATAAAATGAAATTCTTACAACAAAATGACGCTAAAAGATGTTATTCCAATAGATTGTGGTTGTAGTATGGTAGATTCAATAAGTCATTGGCGGCGCGTTCACAAGAATATTTAAAGACGAAATTTCTTTTTTTTAAATTTTTTTATCCACAACAGTTCAATTGTAATTCGATATATTTATCTAGTTTGAAAATGTTGACGTTATTATTTAACATGGAATTTCACCGCCCAAAGTGCAACGTCAAGTCGCTTTATCTCGTCACTGGAATCAAATACTAAAAGATAGCTCAGGCAGACAAGTTTATTTTTTTCTTTCTTACTCTTTGTGAGATCTTTATAAAGCTGTATTATATTGAAGAAATCTGTATAAAATCTGTACCTGTATTAAATCTGTAAGATCATGTAAAAATCGGTATAATACAGATAAATCTGTATAAATGGCATCTCTGGTCGCGAGCAAAATCTAGCATTTGCCAGACAAATCTGGCAACTTGGTAACGCTGCGTGTAACCAAACCAAGGATGCCAGGCATTATTCATAATTCTGTGAAAAATAATTTGTGCAAAATCTTTGCACCTTTCTCATAATTATGAATAATTGCCAAAATGAAATGCTTGTTCAGAGATGATACTTTCAGTGAAAGCTGTCAAATCGCTAGGAAATTTTTTAATTACTTTACTATTTTGACATTATTGACTGGTGTGACAGAAACGGTATGAGTATAAACATAAAAAATGCAGCGCAATTTTCTTTCTCACGATCACAATCCCCGATCGTATTTGAATACTCTATGATGGCTGTTCCAGTTCAACGCGTTTCTGCTGTTAAAGATTTGGGCATCGTCCTTGATCGTAAGCTTTGTTTCACCGAACAATTATCTCTAGTTACGGCAACGGCTTACACAGTTTTGGGACTTATCAAACGCAACACCAGAGACTTTCATAATGTGTATTGCTTAAAGACAGTTTACGTCGCTTTAGTACGCAGTATTTTGGAATACGAAATAATAATCTGAGCACCCTACCACAACGTCCACATCAATCGAATCCAGGGATGTCAGATTCACAGATTAATCTGTGTTTCACAGATTTTGAATTTTCTGCACAGATTTTAAAAATGACACAGATTTTCAAAGATTTCTGAAAACGATCACAGTATTTCACAGATACTTGAATAAATCACAAATTTTGGAAATCGAGCACAGTTTAGCACCAAAAAGTACAGATTGGTTGAGGAAAAAGGTACAGAGCGTGTTGCTAGAGAGTCCTTTTTTTTTGCTCACTGAATTGATTTTGAACGGTACGGAAAACGGTCGAAGATTTTCACAGACAGGTTTTGGGTTTGATCATAGATTTTTGAAAAAATGACCTGGCATCCCTGATCGACGAACGAGTTCAAAAATGTTTCATTTGATTTGCACTACGACGACTTCCATGGCAAAACCGTCTTCAATTAAATAGCTACGAGAATAGCTGCCTCTGATTAATCTTCCTACACTACAAAACAGACGAATTTTTCTTTAGCGACTGTTTGTCTTCGATTTGCTTTCAAATAACATCGACTGCCCAGCGCTTTTAGAGAGATTGCATTTTAATATTCCTCGAAGATCATTGCGGAGAACAGACGATCAGTCCATCGCACACAGTACGGTCAAAACAATCCTATGGATGTTTGTTGTCATCGCTTCAATAGTGTTTATCATTTATTTGATTTTACAATAAACAAAGACGCATTGAATGAATGATGAATTGTTAATTTATCTTCAAAAGGCATGCAAATGTTACCACTTTCCTTTTATATTATTTTTTTAACCGTTACTGCTAACCTCAATCGAATCAACACATTTTGACAGTCCAGCAGTACTGTTTGTAAATAGGGATTTTTTTGTTTGTCTGTTAACAATTTGGACCCCTTTGACCCTTTACGATCCATATCTCTTAAATAGATTTTTAAAACATTTGTTCACGATTGGATACGGTTTATTTTTAAGATTTATTAAATAAAAGTGACTAGTTTCAAAACACTTTATCTTTACACAAAGATGACTGTTTATAACGTGTTCATCGATTTTTGTTTAAGCTTGTCTGTAAACAGTACCGCTGAACTGTCAAGGATGAATGCTTGTTGATTTGTGACGTCACGATAAAAAATCTAATCCACTGAATAAATCAACATGGAAAAAGTTTCACCCTTTTTCGATTCGTTTACTTTTATGCTTCCTGTGTGAATTATAAAGATACGCCGTTGCGCATGTTTCATAAAATTGACTGATTTTTGCGACTAAGACAAATCTGCGAGTAATTTTATTGTCTCCCTTACTATTTCCAGTAGTAAAAGGTTCGGAAACCATCTAAAATAAAGAAAAAAAATAGTTACTGTACCCAGTGAAATCTGTCGACCCGCATCGGTCCGATCATCGGACCGATTGAGCACGATATGGACCCGATCGTAGCGCTTCTATCGGGTCGTCATCGGACGATTTTGCACCATTTGCATCAACCGCGTCAACATTCGAACAAGCGAAACGCATCGACATCGGCCCGACATCGCACTATAGAACATCGTGCGATAGTCGGACTCTTTTATTTTGTATTTTCTTCATATTTTACTTAGGATTTCTTGGATTTAATCGAAAGAAAAACAGTCGGTATCTTCATGTTTTAATTTAAAACTCATAAATCTATATTGACAAATCGTAGTTCAATTATCTACAATACCTGGGGTGGAATTACGTAAGGTGATTATCACCAGGTGACTATCACTTTTGAAAATTTGGAATCATTTAAGGTGATAAACACCAAGTTCTGTCACTACTGCTGAAAGGCTAACATCACTATTAAACGTTGGCATTACGTAAGGTGATAGTCACCACGATTTAATCACCTTCATGTCAAAATGGAGGTAATAGCAATTTAGTTATCACTTTTAGTAGTAATTTAATTTTTTGAGAAGTGGCTTTATAAATTATTGCCGTTAGGTGAATTTTAAGCCACTGATATAAACATAACCTACCAAAATTGGTCGAAGAGGATAATTTTTTAATAAAATTCGTACTGATTTTGTGTCAAAATTAAATACCAAAATGAAAAGTAACTTAGTTTGTATTGTTTTAAGAATTCTTAGAATGAACGGTAGTGTTTATCAATTAAATCAATTCATTAATTGAATACTGTTGTTGTCAAAATCTGAGTAACATTTACTCAGTGCTATAAATGGGAAAATTAGCTCGGGTGAGTAAATGTTAAACACTATCATTCGAATTATCTAAAGAATTCTTTATTATAATCGAAACTGCGTGTAAAATAAAAAAAATGCAACATATTTTAAATATTCTCTCAATTCCCTCATTTACATTTTGTAGTTTTTTCATAGAAAGTTGAAAATGTTCTTTAAATTCCCTCACATATCCTGGAACGAAGATTGCACAAATGTGGCAACGAAAAACTTCAATCATTATAAGGATTAGGAAGTACAATAATATTACCTTTTAATTTTCGATAGTATTCATTTACCTTACCATTTTTTTTCAAAATTCCTTTCTTCAAAAATCATTGAACGTAAATTTTCACGCAACGTTTTCAAAGTCCAGTTAGTAAAACTTGTTGTCAATTTAGAAACTGAGTAAAAGTTACTCAGTCTTCTACATCAATATTACTCACTTTTTGACATTTGCACTAAATAAACAAAAGTGAGTACAAATTGCTCACTTGAGCAACATTGAATGAGCGTGTATAATCTCTAAACAAGCAGCACCTCTACATTTTGCTACAATATTTATTATACAGATAAATCTGTTGTCAGGTTATTTTTTCAAAAATCTGCTTCTGACTCAAAAAATTATCTAAATTTGCCTGGGTCTATTTCATATATTCAAGGTAATTTAGACCGGCGTCATTTTCAGTGAGCAAAAAAGAAGATCTAGAATCGTAAAGATCTAGCAAGATCTGACCAAATTCTACACGGAACCGCAAATCAACCTAATTTTAAGTACATTCCACCTAATTTGGGGGTTTCGTTCAATAAACTAATTTTAGTAAAGTGGCTCTAGGTAGTTTTCGTAAGACACGTGCAAAAAAATACTTAAGATGAGTTATATTTACTCTACATTTGAGTCGTATTGACTCAATTTCAAGTTAATACGGTTTACTTAATTTTAGCTTATTGAAAGAAACTGTCGCTGTTGGGTGGTTTTGCTCTTTGTATTTTGACAACAATTGAAGGAGAGAATGAAAGGAAGTACTCAAAATTAAGTAAACAGAAATCAAATAATAGGTAGTTTTTATTTTCCGTGTAGGAAAATTTGGAAAATCGGGCAAAAGATCTGGTTAGTTGTTTGGGTGTCGCGAGCAGAGATGCCAGATATTTTCATTGAAAATTTGTATTGCTTTGTATGAAAAATCTCTATTAATCTGTATTCACTAATAAAATGAAATTCTTACAACAAAATGACGCTAAAAGATGTTATTCCAATAGATTGTGGTTGTAGTATGGTAGATTCAATAAGTCATTGGCGGCGCGTTCACAAGAATATTCAAAGACGAAATTTCTTTTTTTTTATTTTTTTTATCCACAACAGTTCAATTGTAATTCGATATATTTATCTAGTTTGAAAATGTTGACGTCATTATTTGACATGGAATTTCACCGCCCAAAATGCAACGTCAAGTCGCTTTATCTCGTCACTGGAATCAAATACTAAAAGATAGCTCAGGCAGAGTTTATTTTTTTCTTTCTTACTCTTTGTGAGATCTTTATAAAGCTGTATTATATTGAGGAAATCTGTATAAAATCTGTACCTGTATTAAATCTGTACCTGTATAAAATCTGTATGATCATGCAAAAATAATACAGATAAATCTGTATAATTGGCATCTCCGGTCGCGAGCAAAATCTAGCATTTGCAGACAAATCTGGCAACTTGGTAACGCTGCGTGTAACCAAACCAAGGATGCCAGGCATTATTTTTCATAATCCTGTGAAAAATAATTTGTGCAAAATCTTTGCACCTTTCTCATAATTATGAATAATTGCCAAAATGAAATGCTTGTTCAGAGATGATACTTTCAGTGAAAGCTGTCAAATCGCCAGGAAATTTTTTAATTACTTTACTATTTTAACATTATTGACTGGTGTGACAGAAACGGTATGAGTATAAACATAAAAAATGCAGCGCAATTTTCTTTCTCACGATCACAATCTCCGATCGTATTTGAATACTCTATGATGGCTGTTCCAGTTCAACGCGTTTCTGCTGTTAAAGATTTGGGCATCGTCCTTGATCGTAAGCTTTGTTTCACCGAACAATTATCTCTAGTTACGGCAACAGCTTACGCAGTTTTGGGACTTATCATACGCAACACCAGAGACTTTCATAATGTGTATTGCTTAAAGACAGTTTACGTCCCTTTAGTACGCAGTATTTTGGAATACGGAATAATAATCTGAGCACCCTACCACAACGTCCACATCGATCGAATCCAGGGATGTCAGAATTGATGAATTTTTCTTTAGCGACTGTTTGTCTTCGGTTTGCTTTCAAATAACATCGACTGCCCAGCGCTTTTAGAGAGATTGCATTTTAATATTCCTCGAAGATCATTGCGGAGAACAGACTATCTTCGACGATCAGTCCATCGCACACAGTACGGTCAAAACAATCCTATGGATGTTTGTTGTCATCGCTTCAATAGTGTTTATCATTTATTTGATTTTACAATAAACAAAGACGCATTGAATGAATGATGAATTGTTAATTTATCTTCAAAAGGCATGCAAATGTTACCACTTTCCTTTTATATTATTTTTTTAACCGTTACTGCTAACCTCAATCGAATCAACACAACAATTTGGACCACTTTGACCCTTTACGATCCATATCTCTTAAATAGATTTTTAAAACATTTGTTCACGATTGGATACGGTTTATTTTTAAGATTTATTAAATAAAAGTGACTAGTTTCAAAACACTTTATTTTTACACAAAGATGACTGTTTATAACGTGTTCATCGATTTTTGTTTAAGCTTGTCTGTAAACAGTACCGCTGAACTGTCAAGGATGAATGCTTGTTCATTTGTGACGTCACGATAAAAAATCTAGTCCACTGAATAAATCAACATGGAAAAAGTTTCACCCTTTTTCGATTCGTTTACTTTTATGCTTCCTGTGTGAATTATAAAGATACGCCCTTGCGCATGTTTCATAAAATTGACTGGTTTTACGACTAAGACAAATCTGCGAGTAATTTTATTGTCTCCCTTATTATTTCCAGTAGTAAAAGGTTCGGAAACCATCTAAAATAAAGAAAAAAAATAGTTACTGTACCCAGTGAAATCTGTCGACCCGCATCGGTCCGATCATCGGACCGATTGAGCACGATATGGACCCGATCGTAGTGCTTCTATCGGGTCGTCATCGGACGATTTTGCACCATTTGCATCAACCGCGTCAACATTCGAACAAGCGAAACGCATCGACATCGGCCCGACATCGCACTATAGAACATCGTGCGATAGTGGGGCTCTTTTATTTTGTATTTTCTTCATATTTTACTTAGGATTTCTTGGATTTAATCGAAAGAAAAACAGTCGTTATCTTCATGTTTTAATTTATAACTCATAAATCTATATTATATTGACAAATCGTAGTTCAATTATCTACAATACCTGGGGTGGAATTACGTAAGGTGATTATCACCAGGTGACTATCACTTTTGAAAATTTGGAATCATTTAAGGTGATAAACACCAAGTTCTGTCACTACTGCTGAAAGGCTAACATCACTATCAAACATTGGCATTACGTAAGGTGATAGTCACCACGATTTAATCACCTTCATGTCAAAATGGAGGTGATAGCAATTTAGTTATAACTTTTAGTAGTGATTTAATTTTATGAGAAGTGGCTTTATAAATTATTGCCGTTAGGTGAATTTTAAGCCACTGATATAAACATAACCTACCAAAATTGGTCGAAGAGGGTAATTTTTTAATAAAATTCGTACTGATTTTGTGTCAAAATTAAATACCAAAATGAAAAGTAACTTAGTTTGTATTGTTTTAAGAATTCTTAGAATGAACGGTAGTGTTTATCAATTAAATCAATTCATTAATTGAATACTGTAGTTGTCAAAATCTGAGTAACATTTACTCAGTGCTATAAATGGGAAAATTAGCTCGGGTGAGTAAATGTTACACACTATCATTCGAAATATCTAAAGATTTCCTTATTATAATCGAAACTGCGTGTAAAATAAAAAAAATGCAACATTTTTTAAATATTCTCTTAATTCCCTCATTTACATTTTGTAGTTTTTTCATAGAAAGTTGAAAATGTTCTTTAAATTCCCTCACGTATCCTGGAACGAAGATTGCACAAATGTGGCAACAAAAAACTTCAATCATTATAAGGATTAGGAGGTACAATATTACCTTTTAATTTTCGATAGTATTCATTTACCTTACCATTTTTTTCAAAATTCCTTTCTTCAAAAATCATTGAACGTAAATTTTCACGCAACGTTTTCAAAGTCCTGTTAGTAAAACTTGTTGTCAATTTAGAAACTGAGTAAAAGTTCTTCTACATCAATATATCTTCTACATCAATATTACTCACTTTTTGACATTTGCACTAAATAAACAAAAGTGAGTACAAATTGCTCACTTGAGAGCAACATTGAATGAGCGTGTATCATCTCTAAACAAGCAGCACCTCTACATTTCAGTTTTGCTACAATATTTATTATACAGATAAATCGGTGTCAGGTTATTTTTTCAAAAATCTGCTTCTGACTCAAAAAATTATCTGAATTTGCCTGGGTCTACTTCATATATACAAGGTAATTAAGACCGGCGTCATTTTCAGTGAGCAAAAAAGAAGATCTAGAATCGTAAAGATCTAGCAAGATCTGACCAAATTCTACACGGAACCGCAAATCAACCTAATTTTAAGTACATTCCACCCAATTTGGGGGTTTCGTTCAATAAACTAATTTTAGTAAAGTGGCTCTAGGTAGTTTTCGTAAGACACGTGCAAAAAAATACTTGAGATGAGTTATATTTACTCTACAGTTGAGTCGTACACGGTTAAATGAAAGTACTCATAAATGAGTACTATACTACCCATATCGGACAAAACTGGGAAAACTCATTTAATGTGAAAAAGACCTCTATTCAAAAGTGAGTACTGTCCGTATATGTCAAAATATGGGTAATTTTACACTCAGATTTCAGTTGGAGAAAATGGGTGAAAAAGTACTCAGTGCTAGAAACTTGAGAAGAAATGGAATAAGCAATAATTTAGAGTATTTGCAACCAGTGGGTAATTTTAAACCATTTATTAGTGTCAAATTTACGAAACCTGCACGTTACAATAATTTTTCTGCATTTTCGCTTTCAATGAATAAAGAACACAAATTCTGAACGGTCGAACGATTACTGTATGATTTAATTTTGTAGGCAAACACGTCCAGGAAATCTGCAATTTTTAATAAATTTACCGGAATTCGCAAATTAAACACTGCGAACGATCTAAAGAATGTATCAATAGCGTTAATTGATTCCTTTCCACAGGGAATAATGACACAAGGAGATAGATATACAAAAAAATTTTCGCTTTGACAAAAATATGCAATACAGGAGCGTTATAATCCTGGATCGATTGAGAGTCAGAAATCCATCTAATTAATGGAGCTGCTAGTTCAGTTTCTATACCAATATTCGGCTCCATTGTTTCCTTATGCTTTATGCCCTTGCGAGTTAATTTAATCATTATACGAAAACATCCTCTTATGTAATCTACAATAATAACAAATGTTTCAAATAAGGTTTGATTCGTTCTTTATTTTCAGTCATATCTGCTTACCATCCGAAACTTCTTTAATTTTACGTGGCTCTTGAGCTCGTTCACATATCCATTGATAAGTTTATCACATCCAGAGACAGGACAATGCAAACCTTCAATGTAATAGAAAAAATTGAAATGATTCAATGCAATAGAAAAAATTGAAGTATGCAGAATGACTCTGTTCTATACAAAAAATAATGCAAAATATATATATTTTTTCTAATCAGATAATGGCATTGCTCAATATCGATGCTTTATTAGCAGAAGAATAATTATTTTTTTAACTTTCAATTGTTGAAACATACCGACAAGTATTCCAAACGATTCCTGGTCCAATGTTTGTTTAAGCTCATCCATTTTTTTCACCTAAGCTTTGCTATTGTTAATATAACAAATTTCAAACACCGTGATATACACACCACGCTTTTAAAAAATCTTAAGCCGCTAGAAACTTTTCAACCAATAATGAGTTGAATTTTACCCATTTTTTTCGCGAAACAGTAATACTGAGACGAGTATTTTTGTACCCATTTTTCGATTGGAAAAGTACTCATTTTGTGACAGCTAGAACTGATTAAAAATCTGGGTATTTATTGTACTCATTAATGAGTAATTCCATTTAACCGTGTATTGACTCAATTTCAAGTTAATACGGTTTACTTAATTTTAGCTTATTGAAAGAAACTGTCGCTGTTGGGTGGTTTTGCTCTTTGTATTTTGACAACAATTGAAGGAGAGAATGAAAGGAAGTACTCAAAATTAAGTAAACAGAAATCAAATAATAGGTAGTTTTTATTTTCCGTGTAGGAAAATTTGGAAAATCGGGCAAAAGATCTGCACGCTTACTTGTGGGTACTCAGTGGCTGAATCAAAAGTACTCATTTTCGAAAACTGTGACCAGCTGTCAAAAAATGAGTGAAATATAAAACTTTCAATGAGTAGAATTAGCTTCATCCGACATTTTGATGTTTGAAATTTTAAAGACTTAAAGTTGCTCATTATGGAAAAAATCAGAGATCTAGGGGACAGTGAGTCGTATGAGGCTCTAGTTGGTAAGTAGAGCTAGCTTCTGCGAGGATTTCTCTGTATTTTTGCAAGTTTGTCTAAAAAGGGATCAACAAATCCGGATCGGAGACCTGGAATTTTCCAGAGGAGCTACTATTTTCTCCGGTCATACAGTGGACTCAGGTATTAAGACGAAATTATCAATCCACTAGGCGCTATTCAATCATACATGATTTTTCAGAACCTGACTGATTACTTGGTATCTGCAAATAGAGTACCGCATCTAGTTTGTGATGCTGAAACGTTTAAATTTGGATCATACTGTGTCATTGTTGATGGTGTTGTTGTGTTAAAAAACAGTTCTATCAGAAATGCTGTAGACATATATTTTAAAACGTTCTCCGTCTTCGTCATACAAATTCCAACACTAGTGAAAATTCTTCACGATTATAATTTACAAAACGAAAAAAACATACAGCTCACAAAACGGTGCATAAAATTGCCGGAGTGCTTAAGCTCTACTTATGTGAAAACATAAATTATTTCATAAAACTAAACTATTTGAAGACAATACAGCGACTGAAATTAAATGAAAATTTGTAAAACTATTAGTTTTCTTTTTAGTTGTTGAGAAATCATAGAGACGTAAAATCTATCCATATTCAATGAAAAAATGAGTAATTTCCGCTCGCTTACAAGTGTCAACAAAATCGAGTAATTTCTACTCAAATTTTGCGAAAAACGTATTTACCCAAAATTGCGTAATACCTATTCTACTCAACTTTGGGTAGGTATAGTTTTTGCGAAATTGGGTAACTTTTGACTCAATTTTGGGTAGCCACAAATAAGCGTGTGGTTAGTTGTTTGGGTGTCGCGAGCAGAGATGCCAGATATTTTCATTGAAAATTTGTATTACTTTGTATGAAAAATCTGTATTAATCTGTATTCACTAATAAAATGAAATTCTTACAACAAAATGACGCTAAAAGATGTTATTCCAATAGATTGTGGTTGTAGTATGGTAGATTCAATAAGTCATTGGCGGCGCGTTCACAAGAATATTCAAAGACGAAATTTCTTTTTTTTATCCACAACAGTTCAATTGTAATTCGATATATTTATCTAGTTTGAAAATGTTGACGTCATTATTTGACATGGAATTTCACCGCCCAAAATGCAACGTCAAGTCGCTTTATCTCGTCACTGGAATCAAATACTAAAAGATAGCTCAGGCAGACAAGTTTATTTTTTTCTTTCTTACTCTTTGTGAGATCTTTAAAAAGCTGTATTATATTGAGGAAATCTGTATAAAATCTGTACCTGTATTAAATCTGTATGATCATGTAAAAATCGGTATAATACAGATCAAGGGTGGCAAAAACTCGCTCATAAGATTCGATTTTTTCTATTAATCAGCTCACCTCATGATTTACGATGCAATCCGTAAAATGATGGTAAAGATGAAACTCATCGCTGATCTAAGCAAACACACTCACCTATACAGAGCACCGCTGACATCAAATTATGATGGTATTGATGGTTCTCAGTTTTGATTTCATAGCATTTAACTCTCATTCCTAGTTTTAAAAAGTGAGTACTGAGTTTGGCATCACCGTACGAGCTACACCGGTGAGTGTATGCCTAAACCACAGAGCTGCCAACACGACCCAGCTTTTCGGTTTTGTTTTTGCTGGTACTCAAAACGAGCACGTGCATTAATGTACGAAAACAAAAGTCGAATCGTAGCGTGATGTTCCGTAGCGATTGAATTTCATGTCTCGAGCTAAACACAACTGGCTACTAAAACCGAATTCGTTTTCCAGCATACGAAAACATGTCTTGAGAATTGGATTGAAATGGCATCGATTCGAACGTTGGCCGCCCATGGCAACTCTGTTGGATGGGGAATACAAGCGAGACAGTCTCACAAGAATCTGATTCAATGTGTTGATGTACAAACACATCAAATCACAACTCACAAATCGTCTCTCAGTGGGTTCTAATATTTGATGTGCACTCAGCGCTCATCTGCTGATTGCTTGACACTACGATGTTGAGACGATGTTTTCTCTACACAAATGGTTACCCAGTTACTCAACTCGCTCAGCGATGCTTCTGAAACCGATTTGCAGGTGAGCTGAACTCGGTGATGATGAAGTAGGGAGTTGATTATTGACAGCCCTGATACAGATAAATCTGTATAAATGGCATCTCTGGTCGCGAGCAAAATCTAGCATTTGCCAGACAAATCTGGCAACTTGGTAACGCTGCGTGTAACCAAACCAAGGATGCCAGGCATTATTTTTCATAATCCTGTGAAAAATAATTTGTGCAAAATCTTTGCACCTTTCTCATAATTATGAATAATTGCCAAAATGAAATGCTTGTTCAGAGATGATACTTTCAGTGAAAGCTGTCAAATCGCTAGGAATTTTTTTAATTACTTTACTATTTTAACATTATTGACTGGTGTGACAGAAACGGTATGAGTATAAACATAAAAAATTCAGCGCAATTTTCTTTCTCACGATCACAATCTCCGATCGTATTTGAATACTCTATGATGGCTGTTCCAGTTCAACGCGTTTCTGCTGTTAAAGATTTGGGCATCGTCCTTGATCGTAAGCTTTGTTTCACCGAACAATTATCTCTAGTTACGGCAACGGCTTACGCAGTTTTGGGACTTATCAAACGCAACACCAGAGACTTTCATAATGTGTATTGCTTAAAGACAGTTTACGTCGCTTTAGTACGCAGTATTTTGGAATACGGAATAATAATCTGAGCACCCTACCACAACGTCCACATCGATCGAATCCAGGGATGTCAGAATTGATGAATTTTTCTTTAGCGACTGTTTGTCTTCGATTTGCTTTCAAATAACATCGACTGCCAAGCGTTTTTGGAGAGATTGCATTTTAATATTCCTCGAAGATCATTGCGGAGAACAGACTATCTTCGACGATCAGTCCATCGCACACAGTACGGTCAAAACAATCCTATGGATGTTTGTTGTCATCGCTTCAATAGTGTTTATCATTTATTTGATTTTACAATAAACAAAGACGCATTGAATGAATGATGAATTGTTAATTTATCTTCAAAAGGCATGCAAATGTTACCACTTTCCTTTTATATTATTTTTTTAACCGTTACTGCTAACCTCAATCGAATCAACACAACAATTTGGACCACTTTGACCCTTTACGATCCATATCTCTTAAATAGATTTTTAAAACATTTGTTCACGATTGGATACGGTTTATTTTTAAGATTTATTAAATAAAAGTGACTAGTTTCAAAACACTTTATTTTTACACAAAGATGACTGTTTATAACGTGTTCATCGATTTTTGTTTAAGCTTGTCTGTAAACAGTACCGATGAACTGTCAAGGATGAATGCTTGTTCATTTGTGACGTCACGATAAAAAAATCTAATCCACTGAATAAATCAACATGGAGAAAGTTTCACCCTTTTTCGATTCGTTTACTTTTATGCTTCCTGTGTGAATTATATAGATAGGCCCTTGCGCATGTTTCATAAAATTGACTGGTTTTTACGACTAAGACAAATCTGCGAGTAATTTTATTGTCTCCCTTATTATTTCCAGTAGTAAAAGGTTCGGAAACCATCTAAAATAAAGAAAAAAAATAGTTACTGTACTCAGTGAAATCTGTCGACCCGCATCGGTCCGATCATCGGACCGATTGAGCACGATATGGACCCGATCGTAGCGCTTCTATCGAGTCGTCATCGGACGATTTTGCACCATTTGCATCAACCGCGTCAACATTCGAACAAGCGAAACGCATCGACATCGGCCCGTCATCGCACTATAGAACATCGCTCTTTTATTTTGTATTTTCTTCATATTTTACTTAGGATTTCTTGGATTTAATCGAAAGAAAAACAGTCGTTATCTTCATGTTTTAATTTATAACTCATAAATCTATATTATATTGACAAATCGTAGTTCAATTATCTACAATACCTGGGGTGGAATTACGTAAGGTGATTATCACCAGGTGACTATCACTTTTGAAAATTTGGAATCATGTAAGGTGATAAACACCAAGTTCTGTCACTACTGCTGAAAGGCTAACATCACTATCAAACGTTGGCATTACGTAAGGTAATCACCTTCATGTCAAAATGGAGGTGATAGCAATTTAGTTATCACTTTTAGTAGTGATTTAATTTTTTGAGAAGTGGCTTTATAAATTATTGCCGTTAGGTGAATTTTAAGCCACTGATATAAACATAACCTACCAAAATTGGTCGAAGAGGATAATTTTTTAATAAAATTCGTACTGATTTTGTGTCAAAATTAAATACCAAAATGAAAAGTAACTTAGTTTGTATTGTTTTAAGAATTCTTAGAATGAACGGTAGTGTTTATCAATTAAATCAATTCATTAATTGAATACTGTAGTTGTCAAAATCTGAGTAACATTTACTCAGTGCTGTAAATGGGAAAATTAGCTCGGGTGAGTAAATGTTAAACACTATCATTCGAATTATCTAAAGAATTCTTTATTATAATCGAAACTGCGTGTAAAATAAAAAAAATGCAACATTTTTTAAATATTCTCTCAATTCCCTCATTTACATTTTGTAGTTTTTTCATAGAAAGTTGGAAATGTTCTTTAAATTCTCTCACGTATCCTGGAACGAAGATTGCACAAATGTGGCAAAGAAAAACTTCAATCATTATAAGGATTAGGAGGTACAATAATATAACCTTTTAATTTTCGATAGTATTCATTTACCTTGGCTCCAACCTGCTCCATTTTTTTCAAAATTCCTTTCTTCAAAAATCATTGAACGTAAATTTTCACGCAACGTTTTCAAAGTCCTGTTAGTAAAACTTGTTGTCAATTTAGAAACTGAGTAAAAGTTACTCAGTCTTCTACATCAATATTACTCACGTTTCGACATTTGCACTAAATAAACAAAAGTGAGTACAAATTGCTCACTTGAGAGTAACATTGAATGAGCGTGTATCATCTTTAAACAAGTAGCACTTCTACATTTTGCTACAATATTTATTATACAGATAAATCTGTTGTCAGGTTATTTTTTCAAAAATCTGCTTCTGACTCAAAAAATTATCTGAATTTGCCTGGGTCTACTTCATATATACAAGGTAATTTAGACCGGCGTCATTTTCAGTGAGCAAAAAAGAAGATCTAGAATCGTAAAGATCTAGCAAGATCTGACCAAATTCTACACGGAACCGCAAATCAACCTAATTTTATATACATTCCACCCAATTTGGGGGTTTCGTTCAATAAACTAATTTTAGTAAAGTGGCTCTAGGTAGTTTTCGTAAGACACGTGCAAAAAAATACTTAAGATGAGTTATATTTACTCTACAGTTGAGTCGTATTGAATCAATTTCAAGTTAATACGGTTTACTTAATTTTAGCTTATTGAAAGAAACTGTCGCTGTTGGGTGGTTTTGCTCTTTGTATTTTGACAACAATTGAAGGAGAGAATGAAAGGAAGTACTCAAAATTAAGTAAACAGATATCAAATAATAGGTAGTTTTTATTTTCCGTGTAGGAAAATTTGGAAAATCGGGCAAAAGATCTGGTTAGTTGTTTGGGTGTCGCGAGCAGAGATGCCAGATATTTTCATTGAAAATTTGTATTGCTTTGTATGAAAAATCTGTATTAATCTGTATTCACTAATAAAATGAAATTCTTACAACAAAATGACGTTAAAAAAAGTTATTCCAATAGATTGTGGTTGTAGTATGGTAGATTCAATAAGTCATTGGCGGCGCGTTCACAAGAATATTCAAAGAAATTTCTTTTTTTTTATTTTTTTATCCACAACAGTTCAATTGTAATTCGATATATTTATCTAGTTTGAAAATGTTGACGTCATTATTTGACATGGAATTTCACCGCCCAAAATGCAACGTCAAGTCGCTTTATCTCGTCACTGGAATCAAATACTAAAAAAAAGCTCAGGCAAACAAGTTTATTTTTTTCTTTCTTACTCTTTGTGAGATCTTTATAAAGCTGTATTATATTGAGGAAATCTGTATAAAATCTGTACCTGTATTAAATCTGTATGATCATGTAAAAATCGGTATAATACAGATAAATCTGTATAAATGGCATCTCTGGTCGCGAGCAAAATCTAGCATTTGCCAGACAAATCTGGCAACTTGGTAACGCTGCGTGTAACCAAACCAAGGATGCCAGGCATTATTTTTCATAATTCTGTGAAAAATAATTTGTGCAAAATCTTTGCACCTTTCTCATAATTATGAATAATTGCCAAAATGAAATGCTTGTTCAGAGATGATACTTTCAGTGAAAGCTGTCAAATCGCTAGGAAATTTTTTAATTACTTTACTATTTTGACATTATTGACTGGTGTGACAGAAACGGTATGAGTATAAACATAAAAAATGCAGCGCAATTTTCTTTCTCACGATCACAATCTCCGATCGTATTTGAATACTCTATGATGGCTGTTCCAGTTCAACGCGTTTCTGCTGTTAAAGATTTGGGCATCGTCCTTGATCGTAAGCTTTGTTTCACCGAACAATTATCTCTAGTTACGGCAACGGCCTACGCAGTTTTGGGACTTATCAAACGCAACACCAGAGACTTTCATAATGTGTATTGCTTAAAGACAGTTTACGTCGCTTTAGTACGCAGTATTTTAGAATACGGAATAATAATCTGAGCACCCTACCACAACGTCCACATCAATCGAATCCAGGGATGTCAGATTCACAGATTAATCTGTGTTTCACAGATTTTGAACTACTTTTATGCTTCATGTGTGAATTATAAAGATACGCTCTTGCGCATGTTTCATAAAATTGACTGATTTTTGCGACTAAGTCAAATCTGCGAGTAATTTTATTGTCTCCCTTACTATTTCCAGTAGTAAAAGGTTCGGAAACCATCTAAAATAAAGAAAAAAAAATAGTTACTGTACCCAGTGAAATCTGTCGACCCGCATCGGACCCATCGGACCGATTGAGCACGATATGGACCCGATCGTAGCGCTTCTATCGGGTCGTCATCGGACGATTTTGCACCATTTGCGTCAACCGCGTCAACATTCGAACAAGCGAAACGCATCGACATCGGCCCGACATCGCACTACAGAACATCGTGCGATAGTCGGGCTCTTTTATTTTGTATTTTCTTCATATTTTACTTAGGATTTCTTGGATTTAATCGAAAGAAAAACAGTCGTTATCTTCATGTTTTAATTTAAAACTCATAAATCTCATAAATCTCATTATATTGACAAATCGTAGTTCAATTATCTACAATACCTGGGGTGAAATTACGTAAGGTGATTATCACCAGGTGACTATCACTTTTGAAAATTTGGAATCATGTAAGGTGATAAACTCCAAGTTCTGTCACTACTGCTGAACATCACTATCAAACGTTGGCATTACGTAAGGTGATAGTCACCACGATTTAATCACCTTCATGTCAAAATGGAGGTGATAGCAATTTAGTTATCACTTTTAGTAGTGATTTAATTTTTTGAGAAGTGGCTTTATAAATTATTGCCGTTAGGTGAATTTTAAGCCACTGATATAAACATAACCTACCAAAATTGGTCGAAGAGAATAATTTTTTAATAAAATTCGTACTGATTTTGTGTCAAAATTAAATACCAAAATGAAAAGTAACTTAGTTTGTATTGTTTTAAGAATTCTTAGAATGAACGGTAGTGTTTATCAATTAAATCAATTCATCAATTGAATACTGTAGTTGTCAAAATCTGAGTAACATTTACTCAGTGCTGTAAATGGGAAAATTAGCTCGGGTGAGTAAATAAATGTTGAACACTATCATTCGAATTATCTAAAGAATTCTTTATTATAATCGAAACTGCGTGTAAAATAAAAAAAATGCAACATTTTTTAAATATTCTCTCAATTCCCTCATTTACATTTTGTAGTTTTTTCATAGAAAGTTGAAAATGTTCTTTTAATTCCCTCACGTATCCTGGAATGAAGATTGCACAAATGTGGCAACGAAAAACTTCAATCATTAGGATTAGGAGGTACAATAATATTACCTTTTAATTTTCGATAGGTTGGCTCCAACCTGCTCCATTTTTTTCAAAATTCCTTTCTTCAAAAATCATTGAACGTAAATTTTCACGCAACGTTTTCAAAGTCCTGTTAGTAAAACTTGTTGTCAATTTAGAAACTGAGTAAAAGTTACTCAGTCTTCTACATCAATATTACTCACTTTTTGACATTTGCACTAAATAAACAAAAGTGAGTACAAATTGCTCACTTGAGAGTAACATTGAATGAGCGTGTATCATCTCTAAACAAGCAGCACCTCTACATTTCAGTTTTGCTACAATATTTATTATACAGATAAATCTGTTGTCAGGTTATTTTTTCAAAAATCTGCTTCTGACTCAAAAAATTATCTGAATTTGCCTGGGTCTACTTCATATATACAAGGTATCTTAGACCGGCGTCATTTTCAGTGAGCAAAAAAGAAGATCTAGAATCGTAAAGATCTAGCAAGATCTGACCAAATTCTACACGGAACCGCAAATCAACCTAATTTTAAGTACATTCCACCCAATTTGGGGGTTTCGTTCAATAAACTAATTTTAGTAAAGTGGCTCTATGTAGTTTTCGTAAGACACGTGCAAAAAAATACTTAAGATGAGTTATATTTACTCTACAGTTGAGTTTTATTGACTCAATTTCAAGTTAATACGGTTTACTTAATTTTAGCTTATTGAAAGAAACTGTCGCTGTTGGGTGGTTTTGCTTTTTGTATTTTGACAACAATTGAAGAAGAGAATGAAAGGAAGTACTCAAAATTAAGTAAACAGAAGTCAAATAATAGGTAGTTTTTATTTTCCGTGTAGGAAAATTTGGAAAATCGGGCAAAAGATCTGGTTAGTTGTTTGGGTGTCGCGAGCAGAGATGCCAGATATTTTCATTGAAAATTTGTATTGCTTTGTATGAAAAATCTGTATTAATCTGTATTCACTAATAAAATGAAATTCTTACAACAAAATGACGCTAAAAGATGTTATTCCAATAGATTGTGGTTGTAGTATGGTAGATTCAATAAGTCATTGGCGGCGCGTTCACAAGAATATTTAAAGACGAAATTTCTTTTTTTTAAATTTTTTTATCCACAACAGTTCAATTGTAATTCGATATATTTATCTAGTTTGAAAATGTTGACGTTATTATTTAACATGGAATTTCATCGCCCAAAGTGCAACGTCAAGTCGCTTTATCTCGTCACTGGAATCAAATACTAAAAGATAGCTCAGGCAGACAAGTTTATTTTTTTCTTTCTTACTCTTTGTGAGATCTATATAAAGCTGTATTATATTGAAGAAATCTGTATAAAATCTGTACCTGTATTAAATCTGTAAGATCATGTAAAAATCGGTATAATACAGATAAATCTGTATAAATGGCATCTCTGGTCGCGAGCAAAATCTAGCATTTGCCAGACAAATCTGGCAACTTGGTAACGCTGCGTGTAACCAAACCAAGGATGCCAGGCATTATTCATAATTCTGTGAAAAATAATTTGTGCAAAATCTTTGCACCTTTCTCATAATTATGAATAATTGCCAAAATGAAATGCTTGTTCAGAGATGATACTTTCAGTGAAAGCTGTCAAATCGCTAGGAAATTTTTTAATTACTTTACTATTTTGACATTATTGACTGGTGTGACAGAAACGGTATGAGTATAAACATAAAAAATGCAGCGCAATTTTCTTTCTCACGATCACAATCCCCGATCGTATTTGAATACTCTATGATGGCTGTTCCAGTTCAACGCGTTTCTGCTGTTAAAGATTTGGGCATCGTCCTTGATCGTAAGCTTTGTTTCACCGAACAATTATCTCTAGTTACGGCAACGGCTTACACAGTTTTGGGACTTATCAAACGCAACACCAGAGACTTTCATAATGTGTATTGCTTAAAGACAGTTTACGTCGCTTTAGTACGCAGTATTTTGGAATACGAAATAATAATCTGAGCACCCTACCACAACGTCCACATCAATCGAATCCAGGGATGTCAGATTCACAGATTAATCTGTGTTTCACAGATTTTGAATTTTCTGCACAGATTTTAAAAATGACACAGATTTTCAAAGATTTCTGAAAACGATCACAGTATTTCACAGATACTTGAATAAATCACAAATTTTGGAAATCGAGCACAGTTTAGCACCAAAAAGTACAGATTGGTTGAGGAAAAAGGTACAGAGCGTGTTGCTAGAGAGTCCTTTTTTTTTTGCTCACTGAATTGATTTTGAACGGTACGGAAAACGGTCGAAGATTTTCACAGACAGGTTTTGGGTTTGATCATAGATTTTTGAAAAAATGACCTGGCATCCCTGATCGACGAACGAGTTCAAAAATGTTTCATTTGATTTGCACTACGACGACTTCCATGGCAAAACCGTCTTCAATTAAATAGCTACGAGAATAGCTGCCTCTGATTAATCTTCCTACACTACAAAACAGACGAATTTTTCTTTAGCGACTGTTTGTCTTCGATTTGCTTTCAAATAACATCGACTGCCCAGCGCTTTTAGAGAGATTGCATTTTAATATTCCTCGAAGATCATTGCGGAGAACAGACGATCAGTCCATCGCACACAGTACGGTCAAAACAATCCTATGGATGTTTGTTGTCATCGCTTCAATAGTGTTTATCATTTATTTGATTTTACAATAAACAAAGACGCATTGAATGAATGATGAATTGTTAATTTATCTTCAAAAGGCATGCAAATGTTACCACTTTCCTTTTATATTATTTTTTTAACCGTTACTGCTAACCTCAATCGAATCAACACATTTTGACAGTCCAGCAGTACTGTTTGTAAATAGGGATTTTTTTGTTTGTCTGTTAACAATTTGGACCCCTTTGACCCTTTACGATCCATATCTCTTAAATAGATTTTTAAAACATTTGTTCACGATTGGATACGGTTTATTTTTAAGATTTATTAAATAAAAGTGACTAGTTTCAAAACACTTTATCTTTACACAAAGATGACTGTTTATAACGTGTTCATCGATTTTTGTTTAAGCTTGTCTGTAAACAGTACCGCTGAACTGTCAAGGATGAATGCTTGTTGATTTGTGACGTCACGATAAAAAATCTAATCCACTGAATAAATCAACATGGAAAAAGTTTCACCCTTTTTCGATTCGTTTACTTTTATGCTTCCTGTGTGAATTATAAAGATACGCCGTTGCGCATGTTTCATAAAATTGACTGATTTTTGCGACTAAGACAAATCTGCGAGTAATTTTATTGTCTCCCTTACTATTTCCAGTAGTAAAAGGTTCGGAAACCATCTAAAATAAAGAAAAAAAAATAGTTACTGTACCCAGTGAAATCTGTCGACCCGCATCGGTCCGATCATCGGACCGATTGAGCACGATATGGACCCGATCGTAGCGCTTCTATCGGGTCGTCATCGGACGATTTTGCACCATTTGCATCAACCGCGTCAACATTCGAACAAGCGAAACGCATCGACATCGGCCCGACATCGCACTATAGAACATCGTGCGATAGTCGGACTCTTTTATTTTGTATTTTCTTCATATTTTACTTAGGATTTCTTGGATTTAATCGAAAGAAAAACAGTCGGTATCTTCATGTTTTAATTTAAAACTCATAAATCTATATTGACAAATCGTAGTTCAATTATCTACAATACCTGGGGTGGAATTACGTAAGGTGATTATCACCAGGTGACTATCACTTTTGAAAATTTGGAATCATTTAAGGTGATAAACACCAAGTTCTGTCACTACTGCTGAAAGGCTAACATCACTATTAAACGTTGGCATTACGTAAGGTGATAGTCACCACGATTTAATCACCTTCATGTCAAAATGGAGGTAATAGCAATTTAGTTATCACTTTTAGTAGTAATTTAATTTTTTGAGAAGTGGCTTTATAAATTATTGCCGTTAGGTGAATTTTAAGCCACTGATATAAACATAACCTACCAAAATTGGTCGAAGAGGATAATTTTTTAATAAAATTCGTACTGATTTTGTGTCAAAATTAAATACCAAAATGAAAAGTAACTTAGTTTGTATTGTTTTAAGAATTCTTAGAATGAACGGTAGTGTTTATCAATTAAATCAATTCATTAATTGAATACTGTTGTTGTCAAAATCTGAGTAACATTTACTCAGTGCTATAAATGGGAAAATTAGCTCGGGTGAGTAAATGTTAAACACTATCATTCGAATTATCTAAAGAATTCTTTATTATAATCGAAACTGCGTGTAAAATAAAAAAAATGCAACATATTTTAAATATTCTCTCAATTCCCTCATTTACATTTTGTAGTTTTTTCATAGAAAGTTGAAAATGTTCTTTAAATTCCCTCACATATCCTGGAACGAAGATTGCACAAATGTGGCAACGAAAAACTTCAATCATTATAAGGATTAGGAAGTACAATAATATTACCTTTTAATTTTCGATAGTATTCATTTACCTTACCATTTTTTTTCAAAATTCCTTTCTTCAAAAATCATTGAACGTAAATTTTCACGCAACGTTTTCAAAGTCCAGTTAGTAAAACTTGTTGTCAATTTAGAAACTGAGTAAAAGTTACTCAGTCTTCTACATCAATATTACTCACTTTTTGACATTTGCACTAAATAAACAAAAGTGAGTACAAATTGCTCACTTGAGCAACATTGAATGAGCGTGTATAATCTCTAAACAAGCAGCACCTCTACATTTTGCTACAATATTTATTATACAGATAAATCTGTTGTCAGGTTATTTTTTCAAAAATCTGCTTCTGACTCAAAAAATTATCTAAATTTGCCTGGGTCTATTTCATATATTCAAGGTAATTTAGACCGGCGTCATTTTCAGTGAGCAAAAAAGAAGATCTAGAATCGTAAAGATCTAGCAAGATCTGACCAAATTCTACACGGAACCGCAAATCAACCTAATTTTAAGTACATTCCACCTAATTTGGGGGTTTCGTTCAATAAACTAATTTTAGTAAAGTGGCTCTAGGTAGTTTTCGTAAGACACGTGCAAAAAAATACTTAAGATGAGTTATATTTACTCTACATTTGAGTCGTATTGACTCAATTTCAAGTTAATACGGTTTACTTAATTTTAGCTTATTGAAAGAAACTGTCGCTGTTGGGTGGTTTTGCTCTTTGTATTTTGACAACAATTGAAGGAGAGAATGAAAGGAAGTACTCAAAATTAAGTAAACAGAAATCAAATAATAGGTAGTTTTTATTTTCCGTGTAGGAAAATTTGGAAAATCGGGCAAAAGATCTGGTTAGTTGTTTGGGTGTCGCGAGCAGAGATGCCAGATATTTTCATTGAAAATTTGTATTGCTTTGTATGAAAAATCTGTATTAATCTGTATTCACTAATAAAATGAAATTCTTACAACAAAATGACGCTAAAAGATGTTATTCCAATAGATTGTGGTTGTAGTATGGTAGATTCAATAAGTCATTGGCGGCGTTCACAAGAATATTCAAAGACGAAATTTCTTTTTTTTTATTTTTTTTATCCACAACAGTTCAATTGTAATTCGATATATTTATCTAGTTTGAAAATGTTGACGTCATTATTTGACATGGAATTTCACCGCCCAAAATGCAACGTCAAGTCGCTTTATCTCGTCACTGGAATCAAATACTAAAAGATAGCTCAGGCAGAGTTTATTTTTTTCTTTCTTACTCTTTGTGAGATCTTTATAAAGCTGTATTATATTGAGGAAATCTGTATAAAATCTGTACCTGTATTAAATCTGTACCTGTATAAAATCTGTATGATCATGCAAAAATCGGTATAATACAGATAAATCTGTATAATTGGCATCTCCGGTCGCGAGCAAAATCTAGCATTTGCAGACAAATCTGGCAACTTGGTAACGCTGCGTGTAACCAAACCAAGGATGCCAGGCATTATTTTTCATAATCCTGTGAAAAATAATTTGTGCAAAATCTTTGCACCTTTCTCATAATTATGAATAATTGCCAAAATGAAATGCTTGTTCAGAGATGATACTTTCAGTGAAAGCTGTCAAATCGCCAGGAAATTTTTTAATTACTTTACTATTTTAACATTATTGACTGGTGTGACAGAAACGGTATGAGTATAAACATAAAAAATGCAGCGCAATTTTCTTTCTCACGATCACAATCTCCGATCGTATTTGAATACTCTATGATGGCTGTTCCAGTTCAACGCGTTTCTGCTGTTAAAGATTTGGGCATCGTCCTTGATCGTAAGCTTTGTTTCACCGAACAATTATCTCTAGTTACGGCAACAGCTTACGCAGTTTTGGGACTTATCATACGCAACACCAGAGACTTTCATAATGTGTATTGCTTAAAGACAGTTTACGTCCCTTTAGTACGCAGTATTTTGGAATACGGAATAATAATCTGAGCACCCTACCACAACGTCCACATCGATCGAATCCAGGGATGTCAGAATTGATGAATTTTTCTTTAGCGACTGTTTGTCTTCGGTTTGCTTTCAAATAACATCGACTGCCCAGCGCTTTTAGAGAGATTGCATTTTAATATTCCTCGAAGATCATTGCGGAGAACAGACTATCTTCGACGATCAGTCCATCGCACACAGTACGGTCAAAACAATCCTATGGATGTTTGTTGTCATCGCTTCAATAGTGTTTATCATTTATTTGATTTTACAATAAACAAAGACGCATTGAATGAATGATGAATTGTTAATTTATCTTCAAAAGGCATGCAAATGTTACCACTTTCCTTTTATATTATTTTTTTAACCGTTACTGCTAACCTCAATCGAATCAACACAACAATTTGGACCACTTTGACCCTTTACGATCCATATCTCTTAAATAGATTTTTAAAACATTTGTTCACGATTGGATACGGTTTATTTTTAAGATTTATTAAATAAAAGTGACTAGTTTCAAAACACTTTATTTTTACACAAAGATGACTGTTTATAACGTGTTCATCGATTTTTGTTTAAGCTTGTCTGTAAACAGTACCGCTGAACTGTCAAGGATGAATGCTTGTTCATTTGTGACGTCACGATAAAAAATCTAGTCCACTGAATAAATCAACATGGAAAAAGTTTCACCCTTTTTCGATTCGTTTACTTTTATGCTTCCTGTGTGAATTATAAAGATACGCCCTTGCGCATGTTTCATAAAATTGACTGGTTTTACGACTAAGACAAATCTGCGAGTAATTTTATTGTCTCCCTTATTATTTCCAGTAGTAAAAGGTTCGGAAACCATCTAAAATAAAGAAAAAAAATAGTTACTGTACCCAGTGAAATCTGTCGACCCGCATCGGTCCGATCATCGGACCGATTGAGCACGATATGGACCCGATCGTAGTGCTTCTATCGGGTCGTCATCGGACGATTTTGCACCATTTGCATCAACCGCGTCAACATTCGAACAAGCGAAACGCATCGACATCGGCCCGACATCGCACTATAGAACATCGTGCGATAGTGGGGCTCTTTTATTTTGTATTTTCTTCATATTTTACTTAGGATTTCTTGGATTTAATCGAAAGAAAAACAGTCGTTATCTTCATGTTTTAATTTATAACTCATAAATCTATATTATATTGACAAATCGTAGTTCAATTATCTACAATACCTGGGGTGGAATTACGTAAGGTGATTATCACCAGGTGACTATCACTTTTGAAAATTTGGAATCATTTAAGGTGATAAACACCAAGTTCTGTCACTACTGCTGAAAGGCTAACATCACTATCAAACATTGGCATTACGTAAGGTGATAGTCACCACGATTTAATCACCTTCATGTCAAAATGGAGGTGATAGCAATTTAGTTATCACTTTTAGTAGTGATTTAATTTTATGAGAAGTGGCTTTATAAATTATTGCCGTTAGGTGAATTTTAAGCCACTGATATAAACATAACCTACCAAAATTGGTCGAAGAGGGTAATTTTTTAATAAAATTCGTACTGATTTTGTGTCAAAATTAAATACCAAAATGAAAAGTAACTTAGTTTGTATTGTTTTAAGAATTCTTAGAATGAACGGTAGTGTTTATCAATTAAATCAATTCATTAATTGAATACTGTAGTTGTCAAAATCTGAGTAACATTTACTCAGTGCTATAAATGGGAAAATTAGCTCGGGTGAGTAAATGTTACACACTATCATTCGAAATATCTAAAGATTTCCTTATTATAATCGAAACTGCGTGTAAAATAAAAAAATGCAACATTTTTTAAATATTCTCTTAATTCCCTCATTTACATTTTGTAGTTTTTTCATAGAAAGTTGAAAATGTTCTTTAAATTCCCTCACGTATCCTGGAACGAAGATTGCACAAATGTGGCAACAAAAAACTTCAATCATTATAAGGATTAGGAGGTACAATATTACCTTTTAATTTTCGATAGTATTCATTTACCTTACCATTTTTTTCAAAATTCCTTTCTTCAAAAATCATTGAACGTAAATTTTCACGCAACGTTTTCAAAGTCCTGTTAGTAAAACTTGTTGTCAATTTAGAAACTGAGTAAAAGTTCTTCTACATCAATATATCTTCTACATCAATATTACTCACTTTTTGACATTTGCACTAAATAAACAAAAGTGAGTACAAATTGCTCACTTGAGAGCAACATTGAATGAGCGTGTATCATCTCTAAACAAGCAGCACCTCTACATTTCAGTTTTGCTACAATATTTATTATACAGATAAATCGGTGTCAGGTTATTTTTTCTAAAATCTGCTTCTGACTCAAAAAATTATCTGAATTTGCCTGGGTCTACTTCATATATACAAGGTAATTAAGACCGGCGTCATTTTCAGTGAGCAAAAAAGAAGATCTAGAATCGTAAAGATCTAGCAAGATCTGACCAAATTCTACACGGAACCGCAAATCAACCTAATTTTAAGTACATTCCACCCAATTTGGGGGTTTCGTTCAATAAACTAATTTTAGTAAAGTGGCTCTAGGTAGTTTTCGTAAGACACGTGCAAAAAAATACTTGAGATGAGTTATATTTACTCTACAGTTGAGTCGTACACGGTTAAATGAAAGTACTCATAAATGAGTACTATACTACCCATATCGGACAAAACTGGGAAAACTCATTTAATGTGAAAAAGACCTCTATTCAAAAGTGAGTACTGTCCGTATATGTCAAAATATGGGTAATTTTACACTCAGATTATAGTTGGAGAAAATGGGTGAAAAAGTACTCAGTGCTAGAAACTTGAGAAGAAATGGAATAAGCAATAATTTAGAGTATTTGCAACCAGTGGGTAATTTTAAACCATTTATTAGTGTCAAATTTACGAAACCTGCACGTTACAATAATTTTTCTGCATTTTCGCTTTCAATGAATAAAGAACACAAATTCTGAACGGTCGAACGATTACTGTATGATTTAATTTTGTAGGCAAACACGTCCAGGAAATCTGCAATTTTTAATAAATTTACCGGAATTCGCAAATTAAACACTGCGAACGATCTAAAGAATGTATCAATTGCGTTAATTGATTCCTTTCCACAGGGAATAATGACACAAGGAGATAGATATACAAAAAAATTTTCGCTTTGACAAAAATATGCGATACAGGAGCGTTATAATCCTGGATCGATTGAGAGTCAGAAATCCATCTAATTAATGGAGCTGCTAGTTCAGTTTCTATACCAATATTCGGCTCCATTGTTTCCTTATGCTTTATGCCCTTGCGAGTTAATTTAATCATTATACGAAAACATCCTCTTATGTAATCTACAATAATAACAAATGTTTCAAATAAGGTTTGATTCGTTCTTTATTTTCAGTCATATCTGCTTACCATCCGAAACTTCTTTAATTTTACGTGGCTCTTGAGCTCGTTCACATATCCATTGATAAGTTTATCACATCCAGAGACAGGACAATGCAAACCTTCAATGTAATAGAAAAAATTGAAATGATTCAATGCAATAGAAAAAATTGAAGTATGCAGAATGACTCTGTTCTATACAAAAAATAATGCAAAATATATATATTTTTTCTAATCACATAATGGCATTGCTCAATATCGATGCTTTATTAGCAGAAGAATAATTATTTTTTTAACTTTCAATTGTTGAAACATACCGACAAGTATTCCAAACGATTCCTGGTCCAATGTTTGTTTAAGCTCATCCATTTTTTTCACCTAAGCTTTGCTATTGTTAATATAACAAATTTCAAACACCGTGATATACACACCACGCTTTTAAAAAATCTTAAGCCGCTAGAAACTTTTCAACCAATAATGAGTTGAATTTTACCCATTTTTTTCGCGAAACAGTAATACTGAGACGAGTATTTTTGTACCCATTTTTCGATTGGAAAAGTACTCATTTTGTGACAGCTAGAACTGATTAAAAATCTGGGTATTTATTGTACTCATTAATGAGTAATTCCATTTAACCGTGTATTGACTCAATTTCAAGTTAATACGGTTTACTTAATTTTAGCTTATTGAAAGAAACTGTCGCTGTTGGGTGGTTTTGCTCTTTGTATTTTGACAACAATTGAAGGAGAGAATGAAAGGAAGTACTCAAAATTAAGTAAACAGAAATCAAATAATAGGTAGTTTTTATTTTCCGTGTAGGAAAATTTGGAAAATCGGGCAAAAGATCTGCACGCTTACTTGTGGGTACTCAGTGGCTGAATCAAAAGTACTCATTTTCGAAAACTGTGACCAGCTGTCAAAAAATGAGTGAAATATAAAACTTTCAATGAGTAGAATTAGCTTCATCCGACATTTTGATGTTTGAAATTTTAAAGACTTAAAGTTGCTCATTATGGAAAAAATCAGAGATCTAGGGGACAGTGAGTCGTATGAGGCTCTAGTTGGTAAGTAGAGCTAGCTTCTGCGAGGATTTCTCTGTATTTTTGCAAGTTTGTCTAAAAAGGGATCAACAAATCCGGATCGGAGACCTGGAATTTTCCAGAGGAGCTACTATTTTCTCCGGTCATACAGTGGACTCAGGTATTAAGACGAAATTATCAATCCACTAGGCGCTATTCAATCATACATGATTTTTCAGAACCTGACTGATTACTTGGTATCTGCAAATAGAGTACCGCATCTAGTTTGTGATGCTGAAACGTTTAAATTTGGATCATACTGTGTCATTGTTGATGGTGTTGTTGTGTTAAAAAACAGTTCTATCAGAAATGCTGTAGACATATATTTTAAAACGTTCTCCGTCTTCGTCATACAAATTCCAACACTAGTGAAAATTCTTCACGATTATAATTTACAAAACGAAAAAAACATACAGCTCACAAAACGGTGCATAAAATTGCCGGAGTGCTTAAGCTCTACTTATGTGAAAACATAAATTATTTCATAAAACTAAACTATTTGAAGACAATACAGCGTCTGAAATTAAATGAAAATTTGTAAAACTATTAGTTTTCTTTTTAGTTGTTGAGAAATCATAGAGACGTAAAATCTATCCATATTCAATGAAAAAATGAGTAATTTCCGCTCGCTTACAAGTGTCAACAAAATCGAGTAATTTCTACTCAAATTTTGCGAAAAACGTATTTACCCAAAATTGCGTAATACCTATTCTACTCAACTTTGGGTAGGTATAGTTTTTGCGAAATTGGGTAACTTTTGACTCAATTTTGGGTAGCCACAAATAAGCGTGTGGTTAGTTGTTTGGGTGTCGCGAGCAGAGATGCCAGATATTTTCATTGAAAATTTGTATTACTTTGTATGAAAAATCTGTATTAATCTGTATTCACTAATAAAATGAAATTCTTACAACAAAATGACGCTAAAAGATGTTATTCCAATAGATTGTGGTTGTAGTATGGTAGATTCAATAAGTCATTGGCGGCGCGTTCACAAGAATATTCAAAGACGAAATTTCTTTTTTTTATCCACAACAGTTCAATTGTAATTCGATATATTTATCTAGTTTGAAAATGTTGACGTCATTATTTGACATGGAATTTCACCGCCCAAAATGCAACGTCAAGTCGCTTTATCTCGTCACTGGAATCAAATACTAAAAGATAGCTCAGGCAGACAAGTTTATTTTTTTCTTTCTTACTCTTTGTGAGATCTTTAAAAAGCTGTATTATATTGAGGAAATCTGTATAAAATCTGTACCTGTATTAAATCTGTATGATCATGTAAAAATCGGTATAATACAGATAAATCTGTATAAATGGCATCTCTGGTCGCGAGCAAAATCTAGCATTTGCCAGACAAATCTGGCAACTTGGTAACGCTGCGTGTAACCAAACCAAGGATGCCAGGCATTATTTTTCATAATCCTGTGAAAAATAATTTGTGCAAAATCTTTGCACCTTTCTCATAATTATGAATAATTGCCAAAATGAAATGCTTGTTCAGAGATGATACTTTCAGTGAAAGCTGTCAAATCGCTAGGAATTTTTTTAATTACTTTACTATTTTAACATTATTGACTGGTGTGACAGAAACGGTATGAGTATAAACATAAAAAATTCAGCGCAATTTTCTTTCTCACGATCACAATCTCCGATCGTATTTGAATACTCTATGATGGCTGTTCCAGTTCAACGCGTTTCTGCTGTTAAAGATTTGGGCATCGTCCTTGATCGTAAGCTTTGTTTCACCGAACAATTATCTCTAGTTACGGCAACGGCTTACGCAGTTTTGGGACTTATCAAACGCAACACCAGAGACTTTCATAATGTGTATTGCTTAAAGACAGTTTACGTCGCTTTAGTACGCAGTATTTTGGAATACGGAATAATAATCTGAGCACCCTACCACAACGTCCACATCGATCGAATCCAGGGATGTCAGAATTGATGAATTTTTCTTTAGCGACTGTTTGTCTTCGATTTGCTTTCAAATAACATCGACTGCCAAGCGTTTTTGGAGAGATTGCATTTTAATATTCCTCGAAGATCATTGCGGAGAACAGACTATCTTCGACGATCAGTCCATCGCACACAGTACGGTCAAAACAATCCTATGGATGTTTGTTGTCATCGCTTCAATAGTGTTTATCATTTAGAAGATTGCACAAATGTGGCAACAAAAAACTTCAATCATTATAAGGATTAGGAGGTACAATATTACCTTTTAATTTTCGATAGTATTCATTTACCTTACCATTTTTTTCAAAATTCCTTTCTTCAAAAATCATTGAACGTAAATTTTCACGCAACGTTTTCAAAGTCCTGTTAGTAAAACTTGTTGTCAATTTAGAAACTGAGTAAAAGTTCTTCTACATCAATATATCTTCTACATCAATATTACTCACTTTTTGACATTTGCACTAAATAAACAAAAGTGAGTACAAATTGCTCACTTGAGAGCAACATTGAATGAGCGTGTATCATCTCTAAACAAGCAGCACCTCTACATTTCAGTTTTGCTACAATATTTATTATACAGATAAATCGGTGTCAGGTTATTTTTTCTAAAATCTGCTTCTGACTCAAAAAATTATCTGAATTTGCCTGGGTCTACTTCATATATACAAGGTAATTAAGACCGGCGTCATTTTCAGTGAGCAAAAAAGAAGATCTAGAATCGTAAAGATCTAGCAAGATCTGACCAAATTCTACACGGAACCGCAAATCAACCTAATTTTAAGTACATTCCACCCAATTTGGGGGTTTCGTTCAATAAACTAATTTTAGTAAAGTGGCTCTAGGTAGTTTTCGTAAGACACGTGCAAAAAAATACTTGAGATGAGTTATATTTACTCTACAGTTGAGTCGTACACGGTTAAATGAAAGTACTCATAAATGAGTACTATACTACCCATATCGGACAAAACTGGGAAAACTCATTTAATGTGAAAAAGACCTCTATTCAAAAGTGAGTACTGTCCGTATATGTCAAAATATGGGTAATTTTACACTCAGATTATAGTTGGAGAAAATGGGTGAAAAAGTACTCAGTGCTAGAAACTTGAGAAGAAATGGAATAAGCAATAATTTAGAGTATTTGCAACCAGTGGGTAATTTTAAACCATTTATTAGTGTCAAATTTACGAAACCTGCACGTTACAATAATTTTTCTGCATTTTCGCTTTCAATGAATAAAGAACACAAATTCTGAACGGTCGAACGATTACTGTATGATTTAATTTTGTAGGCAAACACGTCCAGGAAATCTGCAATTTTTAATAAATTTACCGGAATTCGCAAATTAAACACTGCGAACGATCTAAAGAATGTATCAATTGCGTTAATTGATTCCTTTCCACAGGGAATAATGACACAAGGAGATAGATATACAAAAAAATTTTCGCTTTGACAAAAATATGCGATACAGGAGCGTTATAATCCTGGATCGATTGAGAGTCAGAAATCCATCTAATTAATGGAGCTGCTAGTTCAGTTTCTATACCAATATTCGGCTCCATTGTTTCCTTATGCTTTATGCCCTTGCGAGTTAATTTAATCATTATACGAAAACATCCTCTTATGTAATCTACAATAATAACAAATGTTTCAAATAAGGTTTGATTCGTTCTTTATTTTCAGTCATATCTGCTTACCATCCGAAACTTCTTTAATTTTACGTGGCTCTTGAGCTCGTTCACATATCCATTGATAAGTTTATCACATCCAGAGACAGGACAATGCAAACCTTCAATGTAATAGAAAAAATTGAAATGATTCAATGCAATAGAAAAAATTGAAGTATGCAGAATGACTCTGTTCTATACAAAAAATAATGCAAAATATATATATTTTTTCTAATCACATAATGGCATTGCTCAATATCGATGCTTTATTAGCAGAAGAATAATTATTTTTTTAACTTTCAATTGTTGAAACATACCGACAAGTATTCCAAACGATTCCTGGTCCAATGTTTGTTTAAGCTCATCCATTTTTTTCACCTAAGCTTTGCTATTGTTAATATAACAAATTTCAAACACCGTGATATACACACCACGCTTTTAAAAAATCTTAAGCCGCTAGAAACTTTTCAACCAATAATGAGTTGAATTTTACCCATTTTTTTCGCGAAACAGTAATACTGAGACGAGTATTTTTGTACCCATTTTTCGATTGGAAAAGTACTCATTTTGTGACAGCTAGAACTGATTAAAAATCTGGGTATTTATTGTACTCATTAATGAGTAATTCCATTTAACCGTGTATTGACTCAATTTCAAGTTAATACGGTTTACTTAATTTTAGCTTATTGAAAGAAACTGTCGCTGTTGGGTGGTTTTGCTCTTTGTATTTTGACAACAATTGAAGGAGAGAATGAAAGGAAGTACTCAAAATTAAGTAAACAGAAATCAAATAATAGGTAGTTTTTATTTTCCGTGTAGGAAAATTTGGAAAATCGGGCAAAAGATCTGCACGCTTACTTGTGGGTACTCAGTGGCTGAATCAAAAGTACTCATTTTCGAAAACTGTGACCAGCTGTCAAAAAATGAGTGAAATATAAAACTTTCAATGAGTAGAATTAGCTTCATCCGACATTTTGATGTTTGAAATTTTAAAGACTTAAAGTTGCTCATTATGGAAAAAATCAGAGATCTAGGGGACAGTGAGTCGTATGAGGCTCTAGTTGGTAAGTAGAGCTAGCTTCTGCGAGGATTTCTCTGTATTTTTGCAAGTTTGTCTAAAAAGGGATCAACAAATCCGGATCGGAGACCTGGAATTTTCCAGAGGAGCTACTATTTTCTCCGGTCATACAGTGGACTCAGGTATTAAGACGAAATTATCAATCCACTAGGCGCTATTCAATCATACATGATTTTTCAGAACCTGACTGATTACTTGGTATCTGCAAATAGAGTACCGCATCTAGTTTGTGATGCTGAAACGTTTAAATTTGGATCATACTGTGTCATTGTTGATGGTGTTGTTGTGTTAAAAAACAGTTCTATCAGAAATGCTGTAGACATATATTTTAAAACGTTCTCCGTCTTCGTCATACAAATTCCAACACTAGTGAAAATTCTTCACGATTATAATTTACAAAACGAAAAAAACATACAGCTCACAAAACGGTGCATAAAATTGCCGGAGTGCTTAAGCTCTACTTATGTGAAAACATAAATTATTTCATAAAACTAAACTATTTGAAGACAATACAGCGTCTGAAATTAAATGAAAATTTGTAAAACTATTAGTTTTCTTTTTAGTTGTTGAGAAATCATAGAGACGTAAAATCTATCCATATTCAATGAAAAAATGAGTAATTTCCGCTCGCTTACAAGTGTCAACAAAATCGAGTAATTTCTACTCAAATTTTGCGAAAAACGTATTTACCCAAAATTGCGTAATACCTATTCTACTCAACTTTGGGTAGGTATAGTTTTTGCGAAATTGGGTAACTTTTGACTCAATTTTGGGTAGCCACAAATAAGCGTGTGGTTAGTTGTTTGGGTGTCGCGAGCAGAGATGCCAGATATTTTCATTGAAAATTTGTATTACTTTGTATGAAAAATCTGTATTAATCTGTATTCACTAATAAAATGAAATTCTTACAACAAAATGACGCTAAAAGATGTTATTCCAATAGATTGTGGTTGTAGTATGGTAGATTCAATAAGTCATTGGCGGCGCGTTCACAAGAATATTCAAAGACGAAATTTCTTTTTTTTATCCACAACAGTTCAATTGTAATTCGATATATTTATCTAGTTTGAAAATGTTGACGTCATTATTTGACATGGAATTTCACCGCCCAAAATGCAACGTCAAGTCGCTTTATCTCGTCACTGGAATCAAATACTAAAAGATAGCTCAGGCAGACAAGTTTATTTTTTTCTTTCTTACTCTTTGTGAGATCTTTAAAAAGCTGTATTATATTGAGGAAATCTGTATAAAATCTGTACCTGTATTAAATCTGTATGATCATGTAAAAATCGGTATAATACAGATAAATCTGTATAAATGGCATCTCTGGTCGCGAGCAAAATCTAGCATTTGCCAGACAAATCTGGCAACTTGGTAACGCTGCGTGTAACCAAACCAAGGATGCCAGGCATTATTTTTCATAATCCTGTGAAAAATAATTTGTGCAAAATCTTTGCACCTTTCTCATAATTATGAATAATTGCCAAAATGAAATGCTTGTTCAGAGATGATACTTTCAGTGAAAGCTGTCAAATCGCTAGGAATTTTTTTAATTACTTTACTATTTTAACATTATTGACTGGTGTGACAGAAACGGTATGAGTATAAACATAAAAAATTCAGCGCAATTTTCTTTCTCACGATCACAATCTCCGATCGTATTTGAATACTCTATGATGGCTGTTCCAGTTCAACGCGTTTCTGCTGTTAAAGATTTGGGCATCGTCCTTGATCGTAAGCTTTGTTTCACCGAACAATTATCTCTAGTTACGGCAACGGCTTACGCAGTTTTGGGACTTATCAAACGCAACACCAGAGACTTTCATAATGTGTATTGCTTAAAGACAGTTTACGTCGCTTTAGTACGCAGTATTTTGGAATACGGAATAATAATCTGAGCACCCTACCACAACGTCCACATCGATCGAATCCAGGGATGTCAGAATTGATGAATTTTTCTTTAGCGACTGTTTGTCTTCGATTTGCTTTCAAATAACATCGACTGCCAAGCGTTTTTGGAGAGATTGCATTTTAATATTCCTCGAAGATCATTGCGGAGAACAGACTATCTTCGACGATCAGTCCATCGCACACAGTACGGTCAAAACAATCCTATGGATGTTTGTTGTCATCGCTTCAATAGTGTTTATCATTTATTTGATTTTACAATAAACAAAGACGCATTGAATGAATGATGAATTGTTAATTTATCTTCAAAAGGCATGCAAATGTTACCACTTTCCTTTTATATTATTTTTTTAACCGTTACTGCTAACCTCAATCGAATCAACACAACAATTTGGACCACTTTGACCCTTTACGATCCATATCTCTTAAATAGATTTTTAAAACATTTGTTCACGATTGGATACGGTTTATTTTTAAGATTTATTAAATAAAAGTGACTAGTTTCAAAACACTTTATTTTTACACAAAGATGACTGTTTATAACGTGTTCATCGATTTTTGTTTAAGCTTGTCTGTAAACAGTACCGATGAACTGTCAAGGATGAATGCTTGTTCATTTGTGACGTCACGATAAAAAAATCTAATCCACTGAATAAATCAACATGGAGAAAGTTTCACCCTTTTTCGATTCGTTTACTTTTATGCTTCCTCCCAGTAAATTCGAACATCGGACGCATCGTGCACGAAAGCTTTTGATTGCGTCTCGAGCTTACATAGTGTATCGGTAGAACAAAAGAGTGAAGATATACCAAAGCAGAGAGCGGATATCCAATACTCAGGTGATGAGATATATCGGGGTTGGATTTTAACCTCAAACATAGGGCCAGAGTTTTTCTGGCCCTAAGAGGCGAATGACCTAAAGGTTAAAGCCTCCATGATCGAGACAAAAGAATGTTTAACACTCTTGCACACCCTATCGGGGAGACGTCGGCTCGAAAATGCCTTGTTTGATATTCCTTCGCTCTGTTTCTCTAGCGATACATAATGTAAACATAAAGCTTTTTTAGGTCGACGCGATTGATGCAAATGGTGCAGAATTGTCCGATGACGGGCCGATCGAAGCGCTACAATCGGCCCTATATCGTGCTCAATCGGTCCGATAATCGGCCCGATGATCGGGCCGATGCGGGTCGACAACATCCACCGGGCTGTGTGAATTATATAGATAGGCCCTTGCGCATGTTTCATAAAATTGACTGGTTTTTACGACTAAGACAAATCTGCGAGTAATTTTATTGTCTCCCTTATTATTTCCAGTAGTAAAAGGTTCGGAAACCATCTAAAATAAAGAAAAAAAAATAGTTACTGTACTCAGTGAAATCTGTCGACCCGCATCGGTCCGATCATCGGACCGATTGAGCACGATATGGACCCGATCGTAGCGCTTCTATCGAGTCGTCATCGGACGATTTTGCACCATTTGCATCAACCGCGTCAACATTCGAACAAGCGAAACGCATCGACATCGGCCCGACATCGCACTATAGAACATCGCTCTTTTATTTTGTATTTTCTTCATATTTTACTTAGGATTTCTTGGATTTAATCGAAAGAAAAACAGTCGTTATCTTCATGTTTTAATTTATAACTCATAAATCTATATTATATTGACAAATCGTAGTTCAATTATCTACAATACCTGGGGTGGAATTACGTAAGGTGATTATCACCAGGTGACTATCACTTTTGAAAATTTGGAATCATGTAAGGTGATAAACACCAAGTTCTGTCACTACTGCTGAAAGGCTAACATCACTATCAAACGTTGGCATTACGTAAGGTAATCACCTTCATGTCAAAATGGAGGTGATAGCAATTTAGTTATCACTTTTAGTAGTGATTTAATTTTTTGAGAAGTGGCTTTATAAATTATTGCCGTTAGGTGAATTTTAAGCCACTGATATAAACATAACCTACCAAAATTGGTCGAAGAGGATAATTTTTTAATAAAATTCGTACTGATTTTGTGTCAAAATTAAATACCAAAATGAAAAGTAACTTAGTTTGTATTGTTTTAAGAATTCTTAGAATGAACGGTAGTGTTTATCAATTAAATCAATTCATTAATTGAATACTGTAGTTGTCAAAATCTGAGTAACATTTACTCAGTGCTGTAAATGGGAAAATTAGCTCGGGTGAGTAAATGTTAAACACTATCATTCGAATTATCTAAAGAATTCTTTATTATAATCGAAACTGCGTGTAAAATAAAAAAAATGCAACATTTTTTAAATATTCTCTCAATTCCCTCATTTACATTTTGTAGTTTTTTCATAGAAAGTTGGAAATGTTCTTTAAATTCCCTCACGTATCCTGGAACGAAGATTGCACAAATGTGGCAAAGAAAAACTTCAATCATTATAAGGATTAGGAGGTACAATAATATAACCTTTTAATTTTCGATAGTATTCATTTACCTTGGCTCCAACCTGCTCCATTTTTTTCAAAATTCCTTTCTTCAAAAATCATTGAACGTAAATTTTCACGCAACGTTTTCAAAGTCCTGTTAGTAAAACTTGTTGTCAATTTAGAAACTGAGTAAAAGTTACTCAGTCTTCTACATCAATATTACTCACGTTTCGACATTTGCACTAAATAAACAAAAGTGAGTACAAATTGCTCACTTGAGAGTAACATTGAATGAGCGTGTATCATCTTTAAACAAGTAGCACTTCTACATTTTGCTACAATATTTATTATACAGATAAATCTGTTGTCAGGTTATTTTTTCAAAAATCTGCTTCTGACTCAAAAAATTATCTGAATTTGCCTGGGTCTACTTCATATATACAAGGTAATTTAGACCGGCGTCATTTTCAGTGAGCAAAAAAGAAGATCTAGAATCGTAAAGATCTAGCAAGATCTGACCAAATTCTACACGGAACCGCAAATCAACCTAATTTTATATACATTCCACCCAATTTGGGGGTTTCGTTCAATAAACTAATTTTAGTAAAGTGGCTCTAGGTAGTTTTCGTAAGACACGTGCAAAAAAAATACTTAAGATGAGTTATATTTACTCTACAGTTGAGTCGTATTGACTCAATTTCAAGTTAATACGGTTTACTTAATTTTAGCTTATTGAAAGAAACTGTCGCTGTTGGGTGGTTTTGCTCTTTGTATTTTGACAACAATTGAAGGAGAGAATGAAAGGAAGTACTCAAAATTAAGTAAACAGATATCAAATAATAGGTAGTTTTTATTTTCCGTGTAGGAAAATTTGGAAAATCGGGCAAAAGATCTGGTTAGTTGTTTGGGTGTCGCGAGCAGAGATGCCAGATATTTTCATTGAAAATTTGTATTGCTTTGTATGAAAAATCTGTATTAATCTGTATTCACTAATAAAATGAAATTCTTACAACAAAATGACGTTAAAAGATGTTATTCCAATAGATTGTGGTTGTAGTATGGTAGATTCAATAAGTCATTGGCGGCGCGTTCACAAGAATATTCAAAGAAATTTCTTTTTTTTTATTTTTTTATCCACAACAGTTCAATTGTAATTCGATATATTTATCTAGTTTGAAAATGTTGACGTCATTATTTGACATGGAATTTCACCGCCCAAAATGCAACGTCAAGTCGCTTTATCTCGTCACTGGAATCAAATACTAAAAAAAAGCTCAGGCAAACAAGTTTATTTTTTTCTTTCTTACTCTTTGTGAGATCTTTATAAAGCTGTATTATATTGAGGAAATCTGTATAAAATCTGTACCTGTATTAAATCTGTATGATCATGTAAAAATCGGTATAATACAGATAAATCTGTATAAATGGCATCTCTGGTCGCGAGCAAAATCTAGCATTTGCCAGACAAATCTGGCAACTTGGTAACGCTGCGTGTAACCAAACCAAGGATGCCAGGCATTATTTTTCATAATTCTGTGAAAAATAATTTGTGCAAAATCTTTGCACCTTTCTCATAATTATGAATAATTGCCAAAATGAAATGCTTGTTCAGAGATGATACTTTCAGTGAAAGCTGTCAAATCGCTAGGAAATTTTTTAATTACTTTACTATTTTGACATTATTGACTGGTGTGACAGAAACGGTATGAGTATAAACATAAAAAATGCAGCGCAATTTTCTTTCTCACGATCACAATCTCCGATCGTATTTGAATACTCTATGATGGCTGTTCCAGTTCAACGCGTTTCTGCTGTTAAAGATTTGGGCATCGTCCTTGATCGTAAGCTTTGTTTCACCGAACAATTATCTCTAGTTACGGCAACGGCCTACGCAGTTTTGGGACTTATCAAACGCAACACCAGAGACTTTCATAATGTGTATTGCTTAAAGACAGTTTACGTCGCTTTAGTACGCAGTATTTTAGAATACGGAATAATAATCTGAGCACCCTACCACAACGTCCACATCAATCGAATCCAGGGATGTCAGATTCACAGATTAATCTGTGTTTCACAGATTTTGAATTTTCTGCACAGATTTTAAAAATGACACAGATTTTCACAGATTTCTGAAAACGATCACAGTATTTCACAGATTCTTGAATAAATCACAGATTTTGGAAATCGAGCACAGTTTAGCACCAAAAAGTACAGATTGGTTGAGGAAAAAGGTACAGAGCGTGTTGCTAGAGAGACCTTTGTTTTTTTGCTCACTGAATTGATTTTGAACGGTACGGAAAACGGTCAAAGATTTTCACAGACAGGTTTTGGGTTTGATCATAGATTTTTGAAAAAATGACCTGGCATCCCTGATCGACGAACGAGTTCAAAAATGTTTCATTTGATTTGCACTACGACGACTTCCATGGCAAAACCGTCTTCAATTAAAATAGCTACGAGAATAGCTGCCTCTGATTAATCTTCCTACACTACAAAACAGACGAATTTTTCTTTAGCGACTGTTTGTCTTCGATTTGCTTTCAAATAACATCGACTGCCCAGCGCTTTTAGAGAGATTGCATTTTAATATTCCTCGAAGATCATTGCGGAGAACAGACTATCTTCGACGATCAGTCCATCGCACACAGTACGGTCAAAACAATCCTATGGATGTTGTTTGTCATCGCTTCAATAGTGTTTATCATTTATTTGATTTTACAATAAACAAAGACGCATTGAATTGTTAATTTATCTTCAAAACGCATGCAAATGTTACCACTTTCCTTTTATATTATTTTTTTAACCGTTACTGCTAACCTCAATCGAATCAACACATTTTGACAGTCCAGCAGTACTGTTTGTAAATAGGGATTTTTTTGTTTGTCTGTTAACAATTTGGACCCCTTTGACCCTTTACGATACATATCTCTTAAATAGATTTTTTAAACATTTGTTCACGATTGGATACGGTTTATTTTTAAGATTTATTAAATAAAAGTGACTAGTTTCAAAGCACTTTATCTTTACACAAAGATGACTGTTTATAACGTGTTCATCGATTTTTGTTTAAGCTTGTCTGTAAACAGTACCGCTGAACTGTCAAGGATGAATGCTTGTTCATTTGTGACGTCACGATAAAAAATCTAATCCACTGAATAAATCAACATGGAAAAAGTTTCACCCTTTTTCGATTCGTTTACTTTTATGCTTCCTGTGTGAATTATAAAGATACGCTCTTGCGCATGTTTCATAAAATTGACTGGTTTTTGCGACTAAGACAAATCTGCGAGTAATTTTATTGTCTCCCTTACTATTTCCAGTAGTAAAAGGTTCGGAAACCATCTAAAATAAAGAATAAAAAATAGTTACTGTACCCAGTGAAATCTGTCGACCCGAATCGGTCCGATCATCGGACCGATTGAGCACGATATGGACCCGATCGTAGCGCTTCTATCGGGTCGTCATCGGACGATTTTGCACCATTTGCATCAACCGCGTCAACATTCGAACAAGCGAAACGCATCGACATCGGCCCGATATCGCACTATAGAACATCGTGCGATAGTCGGGCTCTTTTATTTTGTATATTCTTCATATTTTACTTAGGATTTCTTGGATTTAATCGAAAGAAAAACAGTCGTTATCTTCATGTTTTAATTTATAACTCATAAATCTATATTATATTGACCATTCGTAGTTCAATTATCCACAATACCTGGGGTGGAATTACGTAAGGTGATTATCACCAGGTGACTATCACTTTTGAAAATTTGGAATCATGTAAGGTGATAAACACCAAGTTCTGTCACTACTGCTGAAAGGCTAACATCACTATCAAACGTTGGCATTACGTAAGGTGATAGTCACCACGATTTAATCACCTTCATGTCAAAATGCAGGTGATAGCAATTTAGTTATCACTTTTAGTAGTGATTTAATTTTTTGAGAAGTGGCTTTATAAATTATTGCCGTTAGGTGAATTTTAAGCCACTGATATAAACATAACCTACCAAAATTGGTCGAAGAGGATAATTTTTTAATAAAATTCGTACTGATTTTGTGTCTTAGTAACTTAGTTTGTATTGTTTTAAGAATTCTTAGAATGAACGGTAGTGTTTATCAATTAAATCAATTCATTAATTGAATACTGTAGTTGTCAAAATCTGAGTAACATTTACTCAGTGCTGTAAATGGGAAAATTAGCTCGGGTGAGTAAATGTTAAACACTATCATTCGAATTATCTAAAGAATTCTTTATTATAATCGAAACTGCGTGTAAAATAAAAAATAAATGCAACATTTTTTAAATATTCTCTCAATTCCCTCATTTACATTTTGTAGTTTTTTCATAGAAAGTTGAAAATGTTCTTTAAATTCCCTCACGTATCCTGGAACGAAGATTGCACAAATGTGGCAACGAAAAACTTCAATCATTATAAGGATTAGGAGGTACAATAATATTACCTTTTAATTTTCGATAGTATTCATTTACCTTGGCTCCAACCTGCTCCATTTTTTTCAAAATTCCTTTCTTCAAAAATCATTGAACGTAAAACGTAAAAAGTTACTCAGTCTTCTACATCAATATTACTCACTTTTTGACATTTGCACTAAATAAACAAAAGTGAGTACAAATTGCTCACTTGAGAGTAACATTGAATGAGCGTGTATCATCTTTAAACAAGTAGCACTTCTACATTTTGCTACAATATTTATTATACAGATAAATCTGTTGTCAGGTTACTTTTTCAAAAATCTGCTTCTGACTCAAAAAATTATCTGAATTTGCCTGGGTCTACTTCATATATACAAGGTAATTTAGACCGGCGTCATTTTCAGTGAGCAAAAAAGAAGATCTAGAATCGTAAAGATCTAGCAAGATCTGACCAAATTCTACACGGAACCGCAAATCAACCTAATTTTAAGTACATTCCACCCAATTTGGGGGTTTCGTTCAATAAACTAATTTTAGTAAAGTGGCTCTAGGTAGTTTTCGTAAGACACGTGCAAAAAAATACTTAAGATGAGTTATATTTACTCTACAGTTGAGTCGTATTGACTCAATTTCAAGTTAATACGGTTTACTTAATTTTAGCTTATTGAAAGAAACTGTCGCTGTTGAGTGGTTTTGCTCTTTGTATTTTGACAACAATTGAAGGAGAGAATGAAAGGAAGTACTCAAAAGATATTTTCATTGAAAATTTGTATTGCTTTGTATGAAAAATCTGTATTATTCTGTATTCACTAATAAAATGAAATTCTTACAACAAAATGACGCTAAAAGATGTTATTCCAATAGATTGTGGTTGTAGTATGGTAGATTTGTTCACAAGAATATTCAAAGACGAAATTTCTTTTATTTTTTAAATTTTTTTATCCACAACAGTTCAATTGTAATTCGATATATTTATCTAGTTTGAAAATGTTGACGTCATTATTTGACATGGAATTTCACCGTCCAAAATGCAACGTCAAGTCGCTTTATCTCGTCACTGGAATCAAATACTAAAAGATAGCTCAGGCAGACAAGTTTATTTTTTTCTTTCTTACTCTTTGTGAGATCTTTATAAAGCTGTATTATATTGAGGAAATCTGTATTAAATCTGTACCTGTATTAAATCTATATGATCATGTAAAAATTGGTATAATACAGATAAATCTGTATAAATGGCATCTCTGGTCGCGAGCAAAATCTACACGGAAAATAGAAACTACCCAAAATTAGCTATTTTTGACTCATCCAAGCACATTCGTTCAATAAGGTAATTTTGAGTTAAATGGAATTACTTAATTTTGAGTAATTCCACGAAATTATTCATTGGGTAAATATTACTAACTTAGGAAAAGTCAGCCATCACTGATTTAGACTTGCTGTGCTGTTTCGTACCCCAAACATTAATCGATATTAGATCGTACAATTTTCTGATCAATGCCGGCACTTGAAGACCGAATACAGCATAAGATTTAAACATAACTTCGATTGCTCTTAGGCTTGATTTACCACAAGGAATAACGTATTCATTGAAAATGACATACATATTTCCAAGGCAGTATCGTTCGCCTGCACAAATTATGTGTGAGTCCCCGATTGTTGAGGATAATTGTTTTACAGCCAGCATTTCGTCGAATCCCACTTCGCTATGAGGAAATCGGATCCACTTAATTATGGGAGCAGCAGTAATCTCCTCCATGCTCGCATTGTTTTCCATACCAGTAGTTCGCTTAATACCTTTGTTGGATAGCTTTTTCATCAACCTTAAAGCTCCTTTTATGAAGTCTGAATGAAAAAAAAAAGTACAGAATGTTGTTTCTATAAAATAAAAAGCCTACCCACCGTCTTGTATCATATTCCAACTAGAGTTATCGAATAGAATTCCTGCGCGAAGCAACATTTTCAGATCTCCTGTATCTTGTATGTTTTTTTCGTGGATTCGATCAAATGCCTGTATGACCTGTAAATCACTTTTCGGTTAAGGATAATTCTAGCTTATAATAATTCTATTTACCATCTCTCCCTCATAAGATAACAAATGGGGAAATGTGCTGACTATTTCATTAGATTTACTTTTTTGTAAAAGTAATTTATGCAAATCTGTCGTCTGTATCATCCCTTCGGATATTTGTCGAGCATTTGCAGGTGTAGGCAGAAGTCCACTCAAAAAAGCAGCAAGTTGCACACACTCATCCTTTAGAACAATCGTTTCCTTTTTAGTTCTGCGAAATTGTCTATTCTCGGGCAAAACATCTTTTCGCATATTGCTCACTCGAGTTTCGATCAAGCCAGTGTGTTGTCCTCTGGACAATCCGCCGTTGCGCCAAAAAAAATAGGACTGTAATGAAAAGTTCTTCATGTATAAAATGGAGTCAAATACACATACACATATTACTGTTTTGAATAACGTTCATTTGGTATAAAGCATAATCGTCATTTAACGAAATAACTCAGTACAAAATTTATATATAAATCTATGATTCAATGTGATTAGTTTGAAGTTTTATATCCAATAACATTATACCAAATGGATATGGAACGTAATGCAACTCTATCTACGCTTAATGTTTACTGGTTGTATGTTAATTTACGTATTCAAAATTTGACCGAACTACCATTGACCCAAAGCACATAGCAAATTGCATAAATTGACATATATTTAACGAGTTCATGCTAAATTTATTTCAATTTACCTCTTTTGGTGCATTTTCTGACACACGAGTTGTTTCCAAATGAGGAAACTCCTCCAAGATTTTCAAAGCCAATTCTTGTTTTTGCTGCCATGTAGGATACCTAAAGTTAACAAAAAAAAGAAATAGATTTTAAAATATAGAATATTATTGTACGGTATGACGAGATACCTTCTCTCTCGCAAAATTTTATTTTTGAAGAAATGCTTTGTGAGAATCCGATTTAGGAAAAGCAAGTTTTTGGAATCGGGGATCAATCCACAGTTCAGCTGTTTTGTCAACACATTGAGAAATTTTGGTTCCTTGGCGAGGATAGCGCTAATTACATCTTTTTGATGTTCGTTGACGGATAGGTTTTGTCCGTTTTCGGTGACAGTTTCAGAAACATTGTTTTCCAGTTGTCGTTCAATGAAACTAAGTATTATTTTACGAGGACCTTTCTCCGTTATACCCATTTCGAGTAAATCTTTATCATTTAATTCCCAAAGGGATACGTTATCAATCAGATTTGCTGAAATGTAAAAATTCAAAAAATTTGTAAGGCAAAAATGCAAAATATATATTTTTTAGTTTACTGTTTACCCCCCATATTCTGGACATATACCTTTTCTGTCAACTAATTGTAAGTTGTCTCAATATCTATATCAGAACTCAAGTGAGGACATTTTAATAGTTCTACTTACTTTTAATAGTCTTCGATACTTGAATAGGACTCGGTTTGCGTTTTTTATTTGTTTTGATACTTGCTTCCAATTAAAGCTGTTATGGTAGAATTAGATCGAAGTATCCCTCCAAATGTTAATTTTAGAATTATACTTTAGTTAGAGTGAAATAATAAATAAATAGATAGCAAAATGCCAACAGATTGCCTTCAAATACTGTTCCATTAAAAATCCTGAATAATTAAAAAAACGAAAGTCGCAAAAGGAAAGGAGTTGATGAAAACCATATATATGAAGAACTGACTGACTGACCAAATTCTACACGGAACCGCAAATCAACCTAATTTTATATACATTCCACCCAATTTGGGGGTTTCGTTCAATAAACTAATTTTAGTAAAGTGGCTCTAGGTAGTTTTCGTAAGACACGTGCAAAAAAATACTTAAGATGAGTTATATTTACTCTACAGTTGAGTCGTATTGACTCAATTTCAAGTTAATACGGTTTACTTAATTTTAGCTTATTGAAAGAAACTGTCGCTGTTGGGTGGTTTTGCTCTTTGTATTTTGACAACAATTGAAGGAGAGAATGAAAGGAAGTACTCAAAATTAAGTAAACAGATATCAAATAATAGGTAGTTTTTATTTTCCGTGTAGGAAAATTTGGAAAATCGGGCAAAAGATCTGGTTAGTTGTTTGGGTGTCGCGAGCAGAGATGCCAGATATTTTCATTGAAAATTTGTATTGCTTTGTATGAAAAATCTGTATTAATCTGTATTCACTAATAAAATGAAATTCTTACAACAAAATGACGTTAAAAGATGTTATTCCAATAGATTGTGGTTGTAGTATGGTAGATTCAATAAGTCATTGGCGGCGCGTTCACAAGAATATTCAAAGACGAAATTTCTTTTTTTTTATTTTTTTATCCACAACAGTTCAATTGTAATTCGATATATTTATCTAGTTTGAAAATGTTGACGTCATTATTTGACATGGAATTTCACCGCCCAAAATGCAACGTCAAGTCGCTTTATCTCGTCACTGGAATCAAATACACTGAGGTCTTTTTTTATGCGGTCTTTTTTTATGCGGTTTTTTTTACGCGACTTTTTTTATGCGAATTTTCAGAGTTATGCGGTTTTTTTTTATGCGAAGTTTCAGAGTTATGCGGTTTTTTTTATGCGAATTTTCAGAGTTATGCGGTTTGCCCTTCTGCGGTCTTTTTTTATGCGAAGTTTCAGAGTTATGCGGTTTTTTTATGCGAATTTTCAGAGTTATGCGGTTTTTTTTTATGCGAATTTTTAGAGTTATGCGGTTTTTTTTTATGCGGTACGTAAATTCGCATAAAAAAAGACTTCAGTGTACTAAAAAAAAGCTCAGGCAAACAAGTTTTTTTTTCTTTCTTACTCTTTGTGAGATCTTTATAAAGCTGTATTATATTGAGGAAATCTGTATAAAATCTGTACCTGTATTAAATCTGTATGATCATGTAAAAATCGGTATAATACAGATAAATCTGTATAAATGGCATCTCTGGTCGCGAGCAAAATCTAGCATTTGCCAGACAAATCTGGCAACTTGGTAACGCTGCGTGTAACCAAACCAAGGATGCCAGGCATTATTTTTCATAATTCTGTGAAAAATAATTTGTGCAAAATCTTTGCACCTTTCTCATAATTATGAATAATTGCCAAAATGAAATGCTTGTTCAGAGATGATACTTTCAGTGAAAGCTGTCAAATCGCTAGGAAATTTTTTAATTACTTTACTATTTTGACATTATTGACTGGTGTGACAGAAACGGTATGAGTATAAACATAAAAAATGCAGCGCAATTTTCTTTCTCACGATCACAATCTCCGATCGTATTTGAATACTCTATGATGGCTGTTCCAGTTCAACGCGTTTCTGCTGTTAAAGATTTGGGCATCGTCCTTGATCGTAAGCTTTGTTTCACCGAACAATTATCTCTAGTTACGGCAACGGCCTACGCAGTTTTGGGACTTATCAAACGCAACACCAGAGACTTTCATAATGTGTATTGCTTAAAGACAGTTTACGTCGCTTTAGTACGCAGTATTTTAGAATACGGAATAATAATCTGAGCACCCTACCACAACGTCCACATCAATCGAATCCAGGGATGTCAGATTCACAGATTAATCTGTGTTTCACAGATTTTGAATTTTCTGCACAGATTTTAAAAATGACACAGATTTTCACAGATTTCTGAAAACGATCACAGTATTTCACAGATTCTTGAATAAATCACAGATTTTGGAAATCGAGCACAGTTTAGCACCAAAAAGTACAGATTGGTTGAGGAAAAAGGTACAGAGCGTGTTGCTAGAGAGACCTTTGTTTTTTTTTGCTCACTGAATTGATTTTGAACGGTACGGAAAACGGTCAAAGATTTTCACAGACAGGTTTTGGGTTTGATCATAGATTTTTGAAAAAATGACCTGGCATCCCTGATCGACGAACGAGTTCAAAAATGTTTCATTTGATTTGCACTACGACGACTTCCATGGCAAAACCGTCTTCAATTAAAATAGCTACGAGAATAGCTGCCTCTGATTAATCTTCCTACACTACAAAACAGACGAATTTTTCTTTAGCGACTGTTTGTCTTCGATTTGCTTTCAAATAACATCGACTGCCCAGCGCTTTTAGAGAGATTGCATTTTAATATTCCTCGAAGATCATTGCGGAGAACAGACTATCTTCGACGATCAGTCCATCGCACACAGTAGGGATGGGTATCGAGAGGTAAAGTATCGATACTTGGTATCGCGATACCGTTTTGTAATTTCAGGTATCGGTATCGATACTATAGGAAAAAGTATCGATACTTATTATCGGTATCGGTATCGATCGAAAATGCAAGCTAGGCCCCAAAGATCCAAAACGCTGTTGATTAATTTTGAGATCCTTTGTTCACCTTTTGAGTTACAGACAATTTCAGTTATTTAAGAATATTTTTTGCAATTGATCTTTTTTTTATATTTCAATACCTCGCGAGAATACCTTTCCCACGAGATATAGATGAGTTTTATCAAACAAGTTCGCGCTTGCGGAGTTATTAAAAACGGTATCATCTCACTTCTTAGTTGATTGGGTCTGTTTCTTCTATGAAAACCAAAATTCGTTATCCAAACTGGATAAGAACACTCATTGAAAGTAAAAGTGAAAGACGTCAAACGACAACTTTTGTCGCCCATTATCCTACTGGCTAATGAAAATAGGCGTACGGATGGTACTTAGGTCCCCAATACTGAAGTTTTTTTTTTTGCTAATTGATATTAATGAGAAAACTTATGGCAAATCGATTCCCATGAATGCAGAGGGTTGCAAGTTCTTGGTACCGGTTTTCTGTTAAAAAAAAAACCTTCATTCAAATTATATGTTTTAATAGTTAGGTCGATTATTTTAAATTATGTGCTCTTACAGAACTTCGATACATACTTACATCAGAAATCATTTTAACAATGGGAATGATCTTACTAAGAGTTGTATACTTTTCTTTGAACATTTCTTTGGTTGCCAGACAGAATGGGCGCTTTTGGTGTCGCTGGTTGCTCTTTGATTGACTATTAGAGTGGGATCTAGATAATATTTACTTTAAGCTAGTATCGACAGGTATCGACCATGAAAATATCGATACCACGCGATACCACTTTGCAAGGTATCGATCATAAAAATCGATACTTTAGGCTTAAGTATCGATACCTTGAAGTATCGCAGTATCGATACCCATCCCTACCATCGCACACAGTACGGTCAAAACAATCCTATGGATATTGTTTGTCATCGCTTCAATAGTGTTTATCATTTATTTGATTTTACAATAAACAAAGACGCATTGAATTGTTAATTTATCTTCAAAACGCATGCAAATGTTACCACTTTCCTTTTATATTATTTTTTTAACCGTTACTGCTAACCTCAATCGAATCAACACATTTTGACAGTCCAGCAGTACTGTTTGTAAATAGGGATTTTTTTGTTTGTCTGTTAACAATTTGGACCCCTTTGACCCTTTACGATACATATCTCTTAAATAGATTTTTTAAACATTTGTTCACGATTGGATACGGTTTATTTTTAAGATTTATTAAATAAAAGTGACTAGTTTCAAAGCACTTTATCTTTACACAAAGATGACTGTTTATAACGTGTTCATCGATTTTTGTTTAAGCTTGTCTGTAAACAGTACCGCTGAACTGTCAAGGATGAATGCTTGTTCATTTGTGACGTCACGATAAAAAATCTAATCCACTGAATAAATCAACATGGAAAAAGTTTCACCCTTTTTCGATTCGTTTACTTTTATGCTTCCTGTGTGAATTATAAAGATACGCTCTTGCGCATGTTTCATAAAATTGACTGGTTTTTGCGACTAAGACAAATCTGCGAGTAATTTTATTGTCTCCCTTACTATTTCCAGTAGTAAAAGGTTCGGAAACCATCTAAAATAAAGAAAAAAAATAGTTACTGTACCCAGTGAAATCTGTCGACCCGAATCGGTCCGATCATCGGACCGATTGAGCACGATATGGACCCGATCGTAGCGCTTCTATCGGGTCGTCATCGGACGATTTTGCACCATTTGCATCAACCGCGTCAACATTCGAACAAGCGAAACGCATCGACATCGGCCCGATATCGCACTATAGAACATCGTGCGATAGTCGGGCTCTTTTATTTTGTATATTCTTCATATTTTACTTAGGATTTCTTGGATTTAATCGAAAGAAAAACAGTCGTTATCTTCATGTTTTAATTTATAACTCATAAATCTATATTATATTGACCATTCGTAGTTCAATTATCCACAATACCTGGGGTGGAATTACGTAAGGTGATTATCACCAGGTGACTATCACTTTTGAAAATTTGGAATCATGTAAGGTGATAAACACCAAGTTCTGTCACTACTGCTGAAAGGCTAACATCACTATCAAACGTTGGCATTACGTAAGGTGATAGTCACCACGATTTAATCACCTTCATGTCAAAATGCAGGTGATAGCAATTTAGTTATCACTTTTAGTAGTGATTTAATTTTTTGAGAAGTGGCTTTATAAATTATTGCCGTTAGGTGAATTTTAAGCCACTGATATAAACATAACCTACCAAAATTGGTCGAAGAGGATAATTTTTTAATAAAATTCGTACTGATTTTGTGTCTTAGTAACTTAGTTTGTATTGTTTTAAGAATTCTTAGAATGAACGGTAGTGTTTATCAATTAAATCAATTCATTAATTGAATACTGTAGTTGTCAAAATCTGAGTAACATTTACTCAGTGCTGTAAATGGGAAAATTAGCTCGGGTGAGTAAATGTTAAACACTATCATTCGAATTATCTAAAGAATTCTTTATTATAATCGAAACTGCGTGTAAAATAAAAAAAAATGCAACATTTTTTAAATATTCTCTCAATTCCCTCATTTACATTTTGTAGTTTTTTCATAGAAAGTTGAAAATGTTCTTTAAATTCCCTCACGTATCCTGGAACGAAGATTGCACAAATGTGGCAACGAAAAACTTCAATCATTATAAGGATCAGGAGGTACAATAATATTACCTTTTAATTTTCGATAGTATTCATTTACCTTGGCTCCAACCTGCTCCATTTTTTTCAAAATTCCTTTCTTCAAAAATCATTGAACGTAAAACGTAAAAAGTTACTCAGTCTTCTACATCAATATTACTCACTTTTTGACATTTGCACTAAATAAACAAAAGTGAGTACAAATTGCTCACTTGAGAGTAACATTGAATGAGCGTGTATCATCTTTAAACAAGTAGCACTTCTACATTTTGCTACAATATTTATTATACAGATAAATCTGTTGTCAGGTTACTTTTTCAAAAATCTGCTTCTGACTCAAAAAATTATCTGAATTTGCCTGGGTCTACTTCATATATACAAGGTAATTTAGACCGGCGTCATTTTCAGTGAGCAAAAAAGAAGATCTAGAATCGTAAAGATCTAGCAAGATCTGACCAAATTCTACACGGAACCGCAAATCAACCTAATTTTAAGTACATTCCACCCAATTTGGGGGTTTCGTTCAATAAACTAATTTTAGTAAAGTGGCTCTAGGTAGTTTTCGTAAGACACGTGCAAAAAAATACTTAAGATGAGTTATATTTACTCTACAGTTGAGTCGTATTGACTCAATTTCAAGTTAATACGGTTTACTTAATTTTAGCTTATTGAAAGAAACTGTCGCTGTTGAGTGGTTTTGCTCTTTGTATTTTGACAACAATTGAAGGAGAGAATGAAAGGAAGTACTCAAAAGATATTTTCATTGAAAATTTGTATTGCTTTGTATGAAAAATCTGTATTATTCTGTATTCACTAATAAAATGAAATTCTTACAACAAAATGACGCTAAAAGATGTTATTCCAATAGATTGTGGTTGTAGTATGGTAGATTTGTTCACAAGAATATTCAAAGACGAAATTTCTTTTATTTTTTAAATTTTTTTATCCACAACAGTTCAATTGTAATTCGATATATTTATCTAGTTTGAAAATGTTGACGTCATTATTTGACATGGAATTTCACCGTCCAAAATGCAACGTCAAGTCGCTTTATCTCGTCACTGGAATCAAATACTAAAAGATAGCTCAGGCAGACAAATTTATTTTTTTCTTTCTTACTCTTTGTGAGATCTTTATAAAGCTGTATTATATTGAGGAAATCTGTATTAAATCTGTACCTGTATTAAATCTATATGATCATGTAAAAATTGGTATAATACAGATAAATCTGTATAAATGGCATCTCTGGTCGCGAGCAAAATCTACACGGAAAATAGAAACTACCCAAAATTAGCTATTTTTGACTCATCCAAGCACATTCGTTCAATAAGGTAATTTTGAGTTAAATGGAATTACTTAATTTTGAGTAATTCCACGAAATTATTCATTGGGTAAATATTACTAACTTAAGAAAAGTCAGCCATCACTGATTTAGACTTGCTGTGCTGTTTCGTACCCCAAACATTAATCGATATTAGATCGTACAATTTTCTGATCAATGCCGGCACTTGAAGACCGAATACAGCATAAGATTTAAACATAACTTCGATTGCTCTTAGGCTTGATTTACCACAAGGAATAACGTATTCATTGAAAATGACATACATATTTCCAAGGCAGTTCGCCTGCACAAATTATGTGTGAGTCCCCGATTGTTGAGGATAATTGTTTTACAGCCAGCATTTCGTCGAATCCCACTTCGCTATGAGGAAATCGGATCCACTTAATTATGGGAGCAGCAGTAATCTCCTCCATGCTCGCATTGTTTTCCATACCAGTAGTTCGCTTAATACCTTTGTTGGATATCTTTTTCATCAACCTTAAAGCTCCTTTTATGAAGTCTGAATGGAAAAAAAAGTACAGAATGTTGTTTCTATAAAATAAAAAGCCTACCCACCGTCTTGTATCATATTCCAACTAGAGTTATCGAATAGAATTCCTGCGCGAAGCAACATTTTCAGATCTCCTGTATCTTGTATGTTTTTTTCGTGGATTCGATCAAATGCCTGTATGACCTGTAAATCACTTTTCGGTTAAGAATAATTCTAGCTTATAATAATTCTATTTACCATCTCTCCCTCATAAGATAACAAATGGGGAAATGTGCTGACTATTTCATTAGATTTACTTTTTTGTAAAAGTAATTTATGCAAATCTGTCGTCTGTATCATCCCTTCGGATATTTGTCGAGCATTTGCAGGTGTAGGCAGAAGTCCACTCAAAAAAGCAGCAAGTTGCACACACCCATCCTTTAGAACAATCGTTTCCTTTTTAGTTCTGCGAAATTGTCTATTCTCGGGCAAAACATCTTTTCGCATTTTGCTCACTCGAGTTTCGATCAAGCCAGTGTGTTGTCCTCTGGACAATCCCCCGTTGCGCCAAAAAAAATAGGACTGTAATGAAAAGTTCTTCATGTATAAAATGGAGTCAAATACACATACACATATTACTGTTTTGAATAACGTTCATTTGGTATAAAGCATAATCGTCATTTAACGAAATAACTCAGTACAAAATTTATATATAAATCTATGATTCAATGTGATTAGTTTGAAGTTTTATATCCAATAACATTATACCAAATGGATATGGAACGTAATGCAACTCTATCTACGCTTAATGTTTACTGGTTGTATGTTAATTTACGTATTCAAAATTTGACCGAACTACCATTGACCCAAAGCACATAGCAAATTGCATAAATTGACATATATTTAACGAGTTCATGCTAAATTTATTTCAATTTACCTCTTTTGGTGCATTTTCTGACACACGAGTTGTTTCCAAATGAGGAAACTCCTCCAAGATTTTCAAAGCCAATTCTTGTTTTTGCTGCCATGTAGGATACCTAAAGTTAACAAAAAAAAGAAATAGATTTTAAAATATAGAATATTATTGTACGGTATGACGAGATACCTTCTCTCTCGCAAAATTTTATTTTCGAAGAAATGCTTTGTGAGAATCCGATTTAGGAAAAGCAAGTTTTTGGAATCGGGGATCAATCCACAGTTCAGCTGTTTTGTCAACACATTGAGAAATTTTGGTTCCTTGGCGAGGATAGCGCTAATTACATCTTTTTGATGTTCGTTGACGGATAGGTTTTGTCCGTTTTCGGTGACAGTTTCAGAAACATTGTTTTCCAGTTGTCGTTCAATGAAACTAAGTATTATTTTACGAGGACCTTTCTCCGTTATACCCATTTCGAGTAAATCTTTATCATTTAATTCCCAAAGGGATACGTTATCAATCAGATTTGCTGAAATGTAAAAATTTAAAAAATTTGTAAGGCAAAAATGCAAAATATATATTTTTTAGTTTACTGTTTACCCCCCATATTCTGGACATATACCTTTTCTGTCAACTAATTGTAAGTTGTCTCAATATCTATATCAGAACTCAAGTGAGGACATTTTAATAGTTCTACTTACTTTTAATAGTCTTCGATACTTGAATAGGACTCGGTTTGCGTTTTTTATTTGTTTTGATACTTGCTTCCAATTAAAGCTGTTATGGTAGAATTAGATCGAAGTATCCCTCCAAATGTTAATTTTAGAATTATACTTTAGTTAGAGTGAAATAATAAATAAATAGATAACAAAATGCCAACAGATTGCCTTCAAATACTGTTCCATTAAAAATCCTGAATAATTAAAAAAACGAAAGTCGCAAAAGGAAAGGAGTTGATGAAAACCATATATATGAAGAAACTTTGTTATAAAGTTTAACAAACAATTGATCGAGTCTTACAATATTTTAATAAACATATACAAAATAATGTCCTAAATATGAATTGTAATTTAATTCAAAACAATTCTTGATGAAGATTAGAAAAGGTCCCAAGTGCAAATGACAGTTTCTCTTGGTTTACTTTCTCTTTCAATTATTACGGCAAATTCCAGTGATTTCCAACAAATTCTACAGTGCATATCGAAAGTTGATGGTTTTTGCTATTATCCTATGTGAAGTGTTAAATGGAAAGATTGCTGATTTGACCGTAACACTCGAAAGAGAACGTAAACAAAGAGAAACTGTCATTTGCACTTAGGACCATTTCTCGTGTTTGTCTTCAATTGTCGGTATTTTCATTCATTTACTGTCCTTTTGAGTTTCGCCCTTTGAAACAGTTAGGATACATTTGTCACCTTCCCAGCAAAGATGCCAAAATATCACAGAATGCCAAGATAATATGTGAAATTTCAAAAATAACAAAAATTTTCACAGATTTACGAAAGCGAACACATGCTGGCTCTGAGGATTTCAAACCTAAATCTTAACTTCTAGGGAAGCTCCGTTTATGGTTTTTATATTTTCGACACTGAGTATGAACTGAAGGGGTCCTTGTTTATTTTTTGCTTTTACTGGAACTATAGACATAAATTTTGCTCAGACCTTTTTCGGTGAACACAAACTTTTAAAAGTATAACCTGGCATCCCTGTTCCGCAGATACGGATTATTTATTTATAGTGTTCACAGATGATTTAGTGCGAAACAACCGCAGAATATTACAGATTCTCATAGTAGCAGACCGGCGAAAAAGTTTTAGTTATCCAAACGAACCGTCAAATATCTATGCTAGAGCATGGGAATTTGATGGTTCGTTTGGTTCCCTAAGAAATATTCGCCAGTCAGTTACTAGAGAGTATGTACATAATACAACTGCAACAGTATCCTAACAATTATTTTCCGAAGATCAAGAAATATATCTGCGAAAAAACAGGAAGTAAGGACTCTCTACTACGTTCGTTTGGAGTACTGCCCAAAATATATCATAGAAAATACAAATACGTAATGAAGTAATTTCAAAACAAATATTTTGCAGAATGTTTTCAAGGATAACGGATAAAAACAAGTGGAATGATGTATAATAAGAATGCGTCACAAATTCTTAGCTGTGTGTTAAACACACCGAATAAAAAGAGTCGTGCAAACATGTGTTTTACTTAATGTATACGATATAGAGAAAATGAAACGTTAATTGTTATATAAAGAGCATGTACTATGTAAATACAGTTGTTTTCGGATTAATTTCAAGGAATTAAGCACGGTATTTATTTGACAATATAGTTTTACAATCATTTTTAGCTATCTTTATATTTCATACTTATATAATGAAAACCTTCCATGTTATCTCCTAACTGCCACAAGCTGTAGCATTTTCTACACAGTACATTTTCGGAAGAAGTTCTTATTACATTAGATGAAAGTCACTTTGTAAGCAAAAAGGAGTGAATCAAATTTAATGGTATTTAATTCTTGTATAATGAACAATATATCGGAATCATACTCAATCATTGCTAAAATTAACCCGTAAGATTGTGTATGACATTTTTTGTATTTCACAACAAATCCTGGAGAGAAAAGTATACCATTGATCTCAAGCTTATCAATTGTTTTCAATTCAGTAGGTAGATCGAATAGTAATAATGAAGTGTCAAACGCACATTTCTTAATTAAAGATGACTGGTCTATCAGCAAAATAGCTATGTTTCGATATGGAATTGATTTGTTTTAAATTTAGTCGTTTTGTTAAACTAAGAGACAAATTTTTAAAATTATTGCAAGTTCTACTTTGAGCATTTGATTTTTTGAATTTGGCTTCGAACATCATACAACTAAAGTGAGCAATTGGACCATTCTCCCGACAAACTTGAGCGTAATGAATGATGTGATGAATCTTATTTATGGCATTTGTAGTCGGAAAACAGATTCGAAACAGTTTGTGAAATTTTGTGACTGAATCTGACAGGCATGTAATCATTTCTGAAGATAATTTGTGTGAAAAACTAATGTAAGTAATATTAAGTAATGCTGCTATAATCTCTCTATGGTTCTCATTGTGCTTTAAAATTTCGTGAAATATAAAAGGAAAACTACGTAATAGGAGCCAGCATTGAGCTGCTGATTGACTTAAGTTGTTAGTTTTACTTTTTAAACTAAGTTTGGTAAAGTTTGTTGAAGGTTTGTCTCTCATCTCAGCTTCTCCATACTCAAAATTATCGATTAACTGATTCACTTCATGTTCAGTAATTATTTTGCTTCTGTATACTGCCTCCCATAGTATTTTTTTAATTATCATTGGAACAATACCTTCCAAAATATCATGCATTGGATCTAATGTTTGGCTATTTGGCCATCTAAAGTACTTTAATAAATGAAGAGCACAACTAGTTTTAATTCCATACAGAACTGATGATTGTTGACCATCTTTTGAAGAAATTAAAGCGTTTTGGACAGATTCAACTGTTCGAATATAAAAATTACCGCCAAAATTTCCCGATATCAAGTTATTTCTACTTATTTCACAAATTCTGCAAAACATATTAGCAGACGGTCCCGACATACCATATATATCGTGCAATGCCAATGTATCACCAAGAACGTGAACTAACACTGCTCTCATAATCCATACACCAGACTCTGTTTTAATTGGAATTCCTTCGTCTGATTCCAATTGAGAAAAGTCTTCAATAAGAGGTTGTAATACTTTTTTGTACCTATCAGAGGAATAAAAATCATGTAAATGAAACGTTTTAAAGTAGTACTACTTTTTGAGACCTTTAGCTGAACAGTTTGATTCTCGCAAACTCACGTACAATCAGACAAGAAAAACCTCGATTAGAAATGTATGTTTATGCTTAAAGTTTCACCTAAAGGTCCATAAACATAATCAATTATTATTGTCTTACCCATATTTTTTAAGCACATATGATTTCACCATCAGAGCCAAATAAATGCGATCCAGAGAAGAATTGATTCGAGGATCAAAGTTTCCAATTTTGAAACAAATATTAGTCATTTTATTTTTGCCTTTGCGTGAGCCCAGTGGATTAGCATACTCTCCCTCATCAATGTGAATCGAGAGTCTTAGACAATGTGGATGAAGCTGCAGAAAGGAATGACATTGAAAGTGAGTACCGTCTTTGAAAGTTTCGAGTGTATTCTCTACGCTTGTTGATTCGTTTTCGACCATCAATCTTGCCTTAGAATTGAACATAATGAGTTTAAGTGTTTCCAGGACCGATATATAATGAAATACATCTTTCCGGATCTTGATCTTTCTAATGAATTCATTCTTTTGAAATGTGCGCTGAAACTTTCTCCCTCTTGAGCGACAAATTGGAACATACTTTATTTTCTTTTCTTTTCCCAAAACAATTTCGACCGGTTCTGGTACTGAGCATCCAATTTTCCCAGATAAATAGGCAATATTATCTTCTGGACACTTAACGTCCTGCGTTAAATCAGGAATTTGCAATTCGTTGATAAATCGAACGGTATCCTTACATTGTAGTAAATTTTTAGTAGTTAGGTATAATTTTAGTTTCGACATGGTATATAGTTGAGCCCACTCAAGCATGAGTACATATCCATCAATGAATAGTTTTAGTTTGGCCTCTGGAAGAGATACATCGCATCTTAAATTTGTTATAATTGTAGATACAGCATTAGTGAAATCTCGCAATGATACGGATTCCTTATGGAAATATGGGTTTTCTATTCCTAATTCATTGATGCACTCATTTGTACTTTGCTGATGCTCTGTACTCATAATCATACTGTACTCATCATCTATTTGCAAGTCAAAGCTTGATATAGGGTGCTTCGACAATATATGCAGTTTAAAACTTGAAAAGTATGAGTATAAGGATCCACACAAGGAACATTTAAAAGGGTACTCTGCTTGCAAACCCGTTCTTAATCCATGACTCGTCACAAAATGGTGTTTGAGCTCGTCGATATAGCCTTTAACAAGCATGCCACAATTTTGAACATGGCATGTTAATCCTTTTGAAAGATAAAATTATTCAAAATCAATATTTCTCAACGAAAATGTTTTTTCACACATAGTTTAAACCGTTACGACTATCGTTTAAACTGATTATTTTCATAAGTATACTTTGCTTACCAGTAAGTTTTTCAAACGAACGGCCATCTAGCTTTCTTTGTAGTCGCTCCATTTTTTCCAGATTATTGAAATCACAGCATTAATATCAAGACATCCGAAAATTAATCAAAAAAATTATTCAATAGACGCGAACTTCTTTTCACGGCGAGTCTAAAACTTAAAATGGCATCGTTGAGAAGCAGTCAACTTGTTTTTCACCCAACTGCGAGTACTTTTTACTCAACGCAAAGTTTGGAGTGGAATACTCAACGTTGAGTAAATAAAAACAGTACTATTTATTTTTTATATTACCTGTTGATTTGTTTAAAGATCTCTCAAAAATATTCATAGGCATTATTGAATATTTGGCTCATTGGCCTTGAATCAGATTCGGTTTTAGGGTACTTAAAAATGTAGTTCAGTACTTTAAACAATGTATTTCAATAAACAAAATAACTGTTTCACAAACAAAACATTGTATCAGTAGTCTGCACTGCTAAAAAATTAAAAATCATGCGGATGAACAAAAAAATTTGTTTAATTTTGGTAAAAGAAAAAGTTGGTACTCACTATTAGGTATGGCCCACCATACTTAAATGTTGAGTAAAATTAAGCCAACTATAAAACCTGTTTCGACTCAATGACCTATTATAAACAATATACTCAAATTTAGGTTGTTACAACTCAAATTTTGGGTTGTTTTTATTTTCCGTGTAGCATTTGCCAAACAAATCTGGCAACTTGGTAACGCTGCGTGTAACCAAACCAAGGATGCCAGGCATTATTTTTCATAATTCTGTGAAAAATAATTTGTGCAAAATCTTTGCACCTTTCTCATAATTATGAATAATTGCTAAAATGAAATGCTTGTTCAGAGATGATACTTTCAGTGAAAGCTGTCAAATCACTAGGAAATTTTTTAATTACTTTATTATTTTAACATTATTGACTGGTGTGACAGAAACGGTATGAGTATAAACATAAAAAATGCAGCGCAATTTTCTTCCACGATCACAATCTCCGATCGTATTTGAATACTCTACACGGTTAAATGAAAGTACTCGTAAATGAGTACTATACTACCCATATCGGACAAAACTGGGAGAACTCATTTAATGTGTAAAAGACCTCTATTCAAAAGTGAGTACTGTCCGTATATGTCAAAATATGGGTAATTTTACACTCAGATTTCAGTTGGAGAAAATGGGTGAAAAAGTACTCAGTGCTGGAAACTTGAGAGGAAATGGAATAAGCAATAATTTAGAGTATTTGCAACCAGTGGGTAATTTTAAACCATTTATTAGTGTCAAATTTACGAAACCTGCACGTTACAATAATTTTTCTGCATTTTCGCTTTCAATGAATAAAGAACACAAATTCTGAACGGTCGAACGATTACTGCATGATTTAATTTTGTAGGCAAACACGTCCAGGAAATCTGCAATTTTTAATAAATTTACCGGAATTCGCAAATTAAACACTGCGAACGATCTAAAGAATGTATCGATAGCGGCGTTAATTGATTCCTTTCCACAGGGAATAATGGCACAAGGAGATAGATATACAAAAAAATTTTCGCTTTGACAAAAAATATGCGATACAGGAGCGTTATAATCCTGGATCGATTGAGAGTCAGAAATCCATCTAATTAATGGAGCTGCTAGTTCAGTTTCTATACCAATATTCGGCTCCATTGTTTCCTTATGCTTTATGCCCTTGCGAGTTAATTTAATCATTATACGAAGACATCCTCTTATGTAATCTGCAATAATAACAAATGTTTCAAATAAGGTTTGATTCGTTCTTTATTTTCAGTCATATCTGCTTACCATCCGAAACTTCTTTAAAAGCATGCTGATTGTGCATGAGACCTTTGGCGAATACTTTTCTCAAGTCAACTTTCTGATTGAAGCTGGTACCATGGATGCGCTCATATGCCATATGAATCTAAAAAAATATTCAAGCAATCAAAAGGAATATCGAACCAAAAATGTACTTAATTATTGAAATGATAAAAGGAAGTGGAATTGAGCCTAAATATATAATAAGCAACTATTAGTCATAATTACCATTCTCCCATTGTAAGAAGTCAAATGTGGTAAAACGAGTAGTATCTTAGCCATATCGTTTTTCTCGTTGAGTAGCATCATATGCAAATCATGAACATCACTCATCATTTTCGAAATAGTAGAATAGTTTGCTGAAGTAGCTCCAAACTTTGCGCACATTTCAGCTAGTTCAATAATTTCCGTACAAACTCCGACGTGTTTTACGACTTTCTTAGAATGGGTGAATTTCCTTTGTTCAGGTAACAAATTCTTGCAAGAATTTCTCAAGTGAGTATGAATTAATCCGGTGTGTTCATGTTTTGGTCCTTGGCCACCGTTTTTCCAGAAAAATAGGGACTAGAAATGAATCTACGTTAAAATACACTCAACTGACAATCACAACACATTACACAAATTATTTGACTGTACTGTTGTTAAGTCTCAGTGTCTAACCTTAAGTTATTAGCAAAACATTCTAAGGAGAAACTATGTAGTAATTTTCATTGGATTATTAAACGTATATCTATATTCGTTTCCCTATTTGGTTCTATATTTATATTCGTTTTTTTTTTGCCTGGATGTAAATACAAGTGATAACAGAGATTGACGATAAACATTAGAAAATAACACAAGTGCTAATGGCAGTTTCTCTTTTGATTATTACGATCAAATCGGCAATCTTTACATTCAATACTTCACCTACAATAATCACCAAAACCATCAACTTTCGATCTGAACTGTAGAAGTTTTTGGAAATCACTGCCGGAATAATTGACAGAGAAAATAGTCAAGGAGAAACTTTCATTTGTACTTGAGACCTTTTCTAATGATGATCTAGAATTCATTTTTGCTTAAGCTCTATTAAAAAGCGATTCCTGAACTGTCTCAAACGGCTGCCTGCTGTCAGTGGCAGGGATGTCAGGTTCACAGATTTAGAGTTTTGTGCACAGATTTTAAAACTGACACAGATTTTCACAGATTTTTGAATAAAACACAGATTTTCACAGATTATGGTAATCGAATAGAGTTTAGCACCAAAAAGGTACAGAGCGTGTTGGTAGTGAGACCTTTTTTTTTTTTTTGCTCACTAAATTGAATTCGGTCACCTGAAATGGTACGGAAAACGTGTGGTGAGACCTTTTTTTTTTTTTTTGCTCACTAAATTTGATTTTGAACTGCTATTGGAGTACGGAAAACGATCACAGATTTTCACAGACAGGTTTTAGGTTCGATCACAGATTTTTGAAAAAATGACCTGGCATCTCTGGTCAGTGGTATCAGTGTTTCTGCTTTATACTTTCGTGGTTAAATATTTAACGTAGTTTAAATGATGAAAGACTCGGTCAAACAAATTAACATAAATTTTGTAAGTATGCATTACGTATTCTGGTGCTCCTGTACTTCTTCTTGTTGCACATAAAAATGGGAACTGGAGCAATATTTTTATTGCTAGCATCTTTTTCTCCTCGGTCGTTGGGTATCTGTCGAATTGAATGAAATAAATAAGAGAAACATAAAGATTCAAATACTTACATTGAATCATGCATCAATCTTTCTACCATAGTGGCACATAAAATTCGAATCATTAGTTTTATTTCTGTATCGGTAGGAATTATTTGTGCGTCTAGCTTCTCATAAAGAATAGATCGAAATTTTTTGTTACACTCCAGTATTTCACGTACTTAGGAAACTTATTCTGTAACTTTATATAACAAAATAAGAGTATTTTTTCGATTACCATTACCTCCTTTTTTTCAGGTATTGATTTACATGCCGACGATTGCATATCTTCGCTCATAGGATCGTTCCATTTATTCATTTTATCTACAACTGACAAAACAATTAGTCGCGGCCCGATGGCAACGATGCCCATTGCACTTAGTTTTTCTGCATCAAGAAACTTCAACGATACATCCGTGAATTTATTATCTGGAATATATTTTGGAAGATTAAATTGTAACTAAACTAGTAGAAAACAATATATTGCATGAATGAACATGAATATTTTTTAATAAATGTTTTAAAACTTCATTGATTATATACGCTTATTGAAACTTTGATAAAATACGCTTATCTAGTCTGTATATTTTAAACTTATATATGCACAATTTTCTTCTGGTGGAGTTTTTTGCCATAAACTGTACACTTTTTTTGTATGTACATTCTCAAAGGAAATACGTAACATTCTACTACTTGCGATAACTTTGAAACTATTTAAATGTTTGTCAAATTCTACAATGTGTAAGCTGTCGAAAATGCAAATGTATGAATTATTTATAGCTATTATCTCCTTCACAATTCCATAATATTCTTGTTGGCACATTTGATATTTTGCAATTATTCCTGGACGAAAAATGATACCATTGATTTTTAATCGATTTATGATTTGAACTGAACCAGGTAGATCATGTAGTAAAACTGAGCAGTCAAGACATTCTTTGTTAACAATGTTTGATGACAAAACCTTCACTGTATCTACATCATAACTATGACTTATTATATCATTCAATTGCTTAAGATTGTGTCGTTTTGTAAGGCTATAAGTAATATTTTTGAAATTCGAACAAGTTTTTGTTTGAGATTTAGTTAGTTTAAATTTTGCTTCAAACTGCAAACAACTCATTAGTGCTATTGGTCCACTTTGTTTGATAATTGACGGATAGTGAGCTATATAGTGAACTTTATTTATAGGATTAACATCGGTGAAATATTTTTTGAAGTTGTTGTAAAAGTTATTAATCGAAAAATCTAGTTGTTCAATCATATTCAACGTTAATGAATTTGAAAATGAGAAGAAAGTGATTTGCAAAAGATCGGAAATAATTTCTTGAATATTTTTCGAAATTTTGTCTGAAAATATAAAAGGAAATGCTCGCAACAGTAACCAAGTTTGAGATGCTGACTGACTAAGAGTGTTACTTTTAGTTTTGAGAGTTTGTGACTTGAAATTTCCACATGGTTTGTCTTTCTTTTCAGCGGTACCGTAGTCAAATCGTAGAATTCGCTCATTAACCTCAACATCGGTTATAATTTTAATGCCATTGACCATATCATTCAGTATCCTTTTAAGACACATGCTAACGACACCTTCAAGCAAGTCGTGCATGGGATCGAAAGTCATATTTTCGGCGATATTAAAGTATCGGAGGCTGTTTAATACCGGTGACACACAAATGCCACATTGTGCTGGTTTTAAAGCATTGTTCTTAATTGCATAAAGGTCTGATACAATGCTGTCACGCGTTCTCAATGGATGAATGGCTCCAAATAATCCTTGATGAAAGGCGTCTCTTGTAATATAACATGCTCTGCAGAACAAATTGGACTGTGCTGGCATCATTCCGAATAAATCGTGCATAGCCGCCGTATCTCCAATAACGTGTACAAGAGTAGCACTAAGAGTGAATGTCTCGTGTCCTTGGACTTGAATTGCAACTCCTGACTCCAAATCTTGTAAATCCGTTAGAAGAGGCTGAAGAACTTTTTGCAAACCATATTTTTTTATCAGGTTGGAACGAATCATCAAAGTTATGTAGACTCGATTAAGGCTGGAATTCAACTTTGAATCGAAGTTTTGTATCTTGAACGTGAAGTTCGTTACTTTGTTTTTCCCTTTTCGGGATCCTAGTGGATTGCAATATTCGACTTCATCAGAATGTAATGATAGTCGCAACGCATAGGGGTAGTGTTGAAGATATGGATGAGTTTGGAATAATGTACCATCTTTGAAAGTGTTCACAATATTCTTATTTGATTTTTCTTCCTGTTCAACCATCCTTCTTGCTAAAGGATTGCGCATTATCAATTCCAAAGTGTCTTTTATTGATATGAAGTGAAAACTGTCTTTGATATTGGTGGTTCTTTTAACGGAACATAGCATTCGTTTCCCAAGTTTAGTTTTTCCAATTTCATATCTGAACGTAGAACTTAGTCGTTCAGTGTTTAAGACAATCTCTTTGGGCTGCGGCACTTTGCTCGCTAATTGCCCTGAGAGATAAATTAAGTTGTCCTCTGGGTGTTGAACATCTGCAAATAGATTCGGTATTGCCAGATTGTTGACCAAAGCTACGACATCTTTGTCATTAATCGATACATGCTTTGAAATCAAGAATTTCTTCATTTCGTTTAGAGCAAATTTTTGATAACTCTCCAACAAACTGGAGCATAATGCGATACATTCCTGTATTTTAATTTCTGGAATCGACACATCACATCGAAGCTCTGTTATTTTAGTTGCTGCATAATGAATCAGCTTTTCCTTTGAAAAACTTTCGCTTTGTGTTTGATCAATAGTCTCACACTCAGATGGATTGTTCGCGTCCATAAAATTATCACGATCAATGTTCGAAGTATTGGAAGTCTGATCTCTGTTAGGATGATTTTTCAGAATGTGTTTTTTCAAGGATTTGAAGGTTTGTTGAATGCTTCCACAACAAAGGCACTTTAAAGGTATGTCATTTCTTAATGTTGTATTTAATTTGTGTACTAATTTTACGTGGCTCTTGAGCTCGTTCACATATCCACTGATAAGTTTATCACATCCAGAGACAGGACAATGCAAACCTTCAATGTAATAGAAAAAATTGAAATGATTCAATGCAATAGAAAAAATTTAAGTATGCAGAATGACTCTGTTCTATACAAAAAATAATGCAAAATATATATTTTTTCAAGTCAGATAATGGCATTGCTCAATATCGATGCTTTATTAGCAGAAGAATAATTATTTTTTAACTTTCAATTGTTGAAACATACCGACAAGTATTCCAAACGATTCCTGGTCCAATGTTTGTTTAAGCTCATCCATTTTTTTTCACCTAAGCTTTGCTATTGTTAATATAACAAATTTCAAACACCGTGATATACACACCACGCTTTTAAAAAAATCTTAAGCCGCTAGAAACTTTTCAACCAATAATGAGTTGAATTTTACCAATTTTCTTCGCGAAACAGTAATACTGAGACTAGTATTTTTGTACCCATTTTTCGATTGGAAAAGTACTCATTTTGTGACAGCTAGAACTGATTAAAAATCTGGGTATTTATTGTACTCATTAATGAGTAATTCAATTTAACCGTGTATGATGGCTGTTCCAGTTCAACGCGTTTCTGCTGTTAAAGATTTGGGCATCGTCCTTGATCGTAAGCTTTGTTTCACCGAACAATTATCTCTAGTTACGGCAACGGCTTACGCAGTTTTGGGAAACGCAACACCAGAGACTTTCATAATGTGTATTGCTTAAAGACAGTTTACGTCGCTTTAGTACGCAGTATTTTGGAATACGGAATAATAATCTGAGCACCCTACCACAACGTCCACATCGATCGAATCCAGGGATGTCAGAATTGATGAATTTTTCTTTAGCGACTGTTTGTCTTCGATTTGCTTTCAAATAACATCGACTGCCCAGCGCTTTTAGAGAGATTACATTTTAATATTCCTCGAAGATCATTGCGGAGAACAGACTATCTTCGACGATCAGTCCATCGCACACAGTACGGTTATCATTTATTTGATTTTACAATAAACAAAGACGCATTGAATGAATGATGAATTGTTAATTTATCTTCAAAAGGCATGCAAATGTTACCACTTTCCTTTTATATTATTTGTTTAACCGTTACTGCTAACCTCAATCGAATCAACACATTTTGACAGTCCAGCAGTACTGTTTGTAAATAGAGATTTTTTTTGCGATAGTCGGGCTCTTTTATTTTGTATTTTCTTCATATTTTACTTAGGATTTCTTGGATTTAATCGAAAGAAAAACAGTCGTTATCTTCATGTTTTAATTTATAACTCATAAATCTATATTATATTGACAAATCGTAGTTCAATTATCTGCAATACCTGGGGTGGAATTACGTAAGGTGATTATCACCAGGTGACTATCACTTTTGAAAATTTGGAATCATGTAAGGTGATAAACACCAAGTTCTGTCACTACTGCTGAAAGGCTAACATCACTATCAAACGTTGGCATTACGTAAGGTGATAGTCACCACGATTTAATCACCTTTATGTCAAAATGGAGGTGATAGCAATTTAGTTCTGGTTACCCACATTATCAAATCCGAATGGATTCCGAATCAATTCCGAATCGGCGAGAAATCTTCATTCGGAATTTCATGTGGAAATCATAATGGATTCCGAATCAATTCCAACTCCAGTGCAACAACCGATTCCGAATGAACCGGTTCGCCTACAACCGGTTGATTCGGAAATCATTCGGAATTGAGTGAGAAGATGCGGACTGAATTGTCAATTCGTCTTCTTCTTTCCTAATTTTGCACGTTTTTGTGCTGATTTTCAGTTTATTTTTAAACGAAAACATTATATAACTGAATATACAAGTTTAAATCTTCATGTTTTTCGGATATACAGAACTAGTAAATAACCAGTTCTTCTTAGAATCCCAACATAAACTATTGAAATTCGCTGGAAATTAACAAAACGGCCTACCTTAGTCAGCATCATCCATTCCTCTAGCTGGAGTGTAGTGAAATGGCTTAAGGTAGCGCTTCGCCGTGGTCACGGGAGTACGCTGCCTATCCCGGGGTTTCACGCACTTTACCCAAAATTGTGAGAAAACGGGGAAGAAAACGGAAATTCCAAGAACATACGATTCTAGATAATTAATTTTTCTATCGATTCGTATATAAATTGTGCCTGACAAACATTTTTATCGATAGATTTCGTGCGAGTTATAAAAATAAATGAGTTTTTCCTTATTCTTTCGCACGCACACAATGTCAACGCATGCATTGGGGTGTGCTACATGCGGTAGACGCTAACAACATTTCTATTGTTTTCGTTGTCCGTTCTCTCTGCGTAAACGTTGAATATAGATGAGTAGAAAATGTAAGTGTTACTACTTTGTAAAATAATTTCTATTCATGTTTCAGTAGAATCAGAAATCAGTAATGATTTTCATCGCTACTAGCTTTGACGCTTTGTTGAAAACGTAGCACATCCCTACATATGCGAGTTGTTTATAGCGAGAAAAGGAAAAAAGAAAACCAAATTTTAACAAAACTCGCACGAAATCTCGCGAAAGAAAAGCTTTCTAACTGATATTTTTCTCCAAATGCATAGTAAAATCATTTATCTACAATCGTATGTTTTTGATTTTTCGTGAATCGGGTTAGTATTTTAGAAATTTGCAATTTAGGGTGGAATTTCGGCGACAAAGCAAGAGGAAGCAGTGAGTTGTCTTGCTTCGACCTGACCACGGCGAAGCGCTACCTTAAGTCGCATAAATTTCACACTAACACATTCATAAAATGAGCGAATATTCAATGACATTTAAAATGTCACTGTCAATTAGATTGATCGAGCAGTCAACTCAGGTGAAAATTCTAGCACTGAACCGATCGAGCACTAAAAAATCATGCAGTCGAGTAAGATTTCATTGCTCATTCCGTCATTTCGATAATGTTGGTAGTTGTTTGGGTGTCGCGAGCAGAGATGCCAGATATTTTCATTGAAAATTTGTATTGCTTTGTATGAAAAATCTGTATTAATCTGTATTCAAAAACAAATTACATTTGTATTCAAAAACAAAATTGTTTAACAAAATGACGTTAAAAGATGTTATTCCAATAGATTGTGGTTGTAGTATGGTAGATTCAATAAGTCATTGGCGGCACGTTCACAAGAATATTCAAAGACGAAATTTCTTTTTTTTTTTTTAATTTTTTTATCCACAACAGTTCATTTGTAATTCGATATATAGTGGTTTTCAGTTTGACATAGAATGCGACGGAATCGTCGCAGGATTGCGAAATAATGAGCGTCAGAACCACTGATGCCAGGTTTGCAGATTGGTATGTAAATTTGCAATTTCGTTTGTTAGCAGACTTTGCAATTAAGCCGACTATTTTGCAGATTTTCGAAATTTTTATAAACAATCATCCATTTTAATGACTTTTGCTATTACTGTAGGGTTTTCGTTCGGTTTTTTCGTCATACTTCTAAATATTGAGGTCGCATAGGACCATTTCTAATACGCAGACGCCTAAAATTTCACCTGGCATCGCTGCCAGAAAATTGGACAGTTTTTTAACCCCTTCGCTGTCTGTTGTATTGAAATTAACTAGCATTAGAGCCAAAAGAAAAATTAATCGGCTGTTGGATTGAGGCCAATTGCATTTTCAACTGGTAAAATTCCTTAGCGACAATTGTTATTTCATTGTTCATCGAAAGCATCAACAAATGTATATCTGTCAAAGACGACCAACTTTTTAGAGTAGACAAATAGCACAATCGATTAAAGCACGAGGTTTTGAAAACCAAGGCGTCGATTAATACAAAGTATACATGAAAAGGGAACATACTAAGCACAAAATAATCATTATGTACGATTCAGACGATCCGTCTTCTTTTGTCACAGTCAATCTCCGTCACCGGCACCGTCAACATTAATTACATGCATTCTTATGGAGCCATTCACACGTAACGTCACCGTCACGGAACGTCTTGACGGACGGAGCGTGTGAACGTTCCGGTAAAGAAAGTATTAAACTAATTTTGACGGAAGCTGACGTTTCGGTGACGGTGACGGAAGGAGGCGAATCGTCTGAATCGTACATTATGTCAAATAAATAGCACACGCCGTAATCATACGCATTATCAATATGAATTAATTATGACTGAAGTTTTCTTAATAATAAATAAAAAATTAGTTGTTGTAACGGTCAATTTAAAAAATATTTTTTTCTGGCTTGTGGTCTCGAAGGGGTTGAATCGATGCGAATGACAGTTTCGCTATCTTTGCGGCATTTTGTCGCTATCTTATCGCATCGCAATCTTTTCTAGCCGACAGTGAAAATCACTATATTTATCTAGTTTGAAAATGTTGACGTCATTATTTGACATGGAATTTCACCGCAAAAATGCAACGTCAAGTCGCTTTATCTCGTCACTGGAATCAAATACTAAAAGATAGCTCAGGCAGACAAGTTTATTTTTTTCTTTCTTACTCTTTGTGAGATCTTTATAAAGCTGTATTATATTGAGGAAATCTGTATAAAATCTGTACCTGTATTAAATCTGTATGATCATGTAAAAATTGGTATAATACAGATAAATCTGTATAAATGGCATCTCTGGTCGCGAGCAAAATCTAGCATTTGCCAGACAAATCTGGCAACTTGGTAACGCTGCGTGTAACCAAACCAAGGATGCCAGGCATTATTTTTCATAATTCTGTGAAAAATAATTTGTGCAAAATCTTTGCACCTTTCTCATAATTATGAATAATTGCCAAAATGAAATGCTTGTTCAGAGATGATACTTTCAGTGAAAGCTGTCAAATCGCTAGGAAATTTTTTAATTACTTCACTATTTTAACATTATTGACTGGTGTGACAGAAACGGTATAAGTATAAACATAAAAAATGCAGCGCAATTTTCTTTCTCACGATCACAATCTCCGATCGTATTTGAATACTCAATGATGGCTGTTCCAGTTCAACGCGTTTCTGCTGTTAAAGATTTGGGCATCGTCCTTGATCGTAAGCTTTGTTTCACCGAACAATTATCTCTAGTTACGGCAACGGCTTACGCAGTTTTGGGAAACGCAACACCAGAGACTTTCATAATGTGTATTGCTTAAAGACAGTTTACGTCGCTTTAGTACGCAGTATTTTGGAATACGGAATAATAATCTGAGCACCCTACCACAACGTCCACATCGATCGAATCCAGGGATGTCAGAATTGATGAATTTTTCTTTAGCGACTGTTTGTCTTCGATTTGCTTTCAAACAACATCGACTGCCCAGCGCTTTTAGAGAGAATACATTTTAATATTCCTCGAAGATCATTGCGGAGAACAGACTATCTTCGATGATCAGTCCATCGCACACAGTACGGTCAAAACAATCCTATGGATGTTTGTTGTCATCGCTTCAATAGTGTTTATCATTTATTTGATTTTACAATAAACAAAGACGCATTGAATGAATGATGAATTGTTAATTTATCTTCAAAAGGCATGCAAATGTTACCACTTTCCTTTTATATTATTTTTTTAACCGTTACTGCTAACCTCAATCGAATCAACACATTTTGACAGTCCAGCAGTACTGTTTGTAAATAGAGATTTTTTTTGCGATAGTCGGGCTCTTTTATTTTGTATTTTCTTCATATTTTACTTAGGATTTCTTGGATTTAATCGAAAGAAAAACAGTCGTTATCTTCATGTTTTAATTTATAACTCATAAATCTATATTATATTGACAAATCGTAGTTCAATTATCTACAATACCTGGGGTGGAATTACGTAAGGTGATTATCACCAGGTGACTATCACTTTTGAAAATTTGGAATCATGTAAGGTGATAAACACCAAGTTCTGTCACTACTGCTGAAAGGCTAACATCACTATCAAACGTTGGCATTACGTAAGGTGATAGTCACCACGATTTAATCACCTTCATGTCAAAATGGAGGTGATAGCAATTTAGTTATCACTTTTAGTAGTGATTTAATTTTTTGAGAAGTGGCTTTATAAATTATTGCCGTTAGGTGAATTTTAAGCCACTGATATAAACATAACCTACCAAAATTGGTCGAAGAGGATAATTTTTTAATAAAATTCGTACTGATTTTGTGTCAAAATTAAATACCAAAATGAAAAGTAACTTAGTTTGTATTGTTTTAAGAATTCTTAGAATGAACGGTAGTGTTTATCAATTAAATCAATTCATTAATTGAATACTGTAGTTGTCAAAATCTGAGTAACATTTACTCAATGCTGTAAATGGGAAAATTAGCTCGGGTGAGTAAATGTTAAACACTATCATTCGAATTATCTAAAGAATTCTTTATTATAATCGAAACTGCGTGTAAAATAAAAAAAATGCAACATTTTTTAAATATTCTCTCAATTCCCTCATTTACATTTTGTAGTTTTTTCATAGAAAGTTGAAAATGTTCTTTAAATTCCCTCACGTATCCTGGAACGAAGATTGCACAAATGTGGCAACGAAAAACTTCAATCATTATAAGGATTAGGAGGTACAATAATATTACCTTTTAATTTTCGATAGTATTTATTTACCTTGGCTCCAACCTGCTCCATTTTTTTCAAAATTCCTTTCTTCAAAAATCATTTTCACGCAACGTTTTCAAAGTCTTGTGAGTAAAACTTGTTGTCAATTTAGAAACTGAGTAAAAGTTACTCAGTCTTCTACATTAATATTACTCACTTTTTGACATTTGCACTAAATAAACAAAAGTGAGTACAAATTGCTCACTTGAGAGTAACATTGAATGAGCGTGTATCATCTCTAAACAAGCAGCACCTCTACATTTCAGTTTTGCTACAATATTTATTATACAGATAAATCTGTTGTCAGGTTATTTTTTCAAAAATCTGCTTCTGACTCAAAAAAATATCTGAATTTGTCTGAGTCTACTTCATATATACAAGGTAATTTAGACCGGCGTCATTTTCAGTGAGCAAAAAAGAAGATCTAGAATCGTAATCTAGCAAGATCTGACCAAATTATACACGGAACCGCAAATCAACCTAATTTTAAGTACATTCCACCCAATTTGGGGGTTTCGTTCAATAAACTAATTTTAGTAAAGTGGCTCTAGGTAGTTTTCGTAAGACACGTGCAAAAAAATACTTAAGATGAGTTATATTTACTCTACAGTTGAGTCGTATTGACTCAATTTCAAGTTAACACGGTTTACTTAATTTTAGCTTATAGAAAAAATTTGTCGCTGTTGGGTGGTTTTGCTCTTTGTATTTTGACAACAATTGAAGGAGAGAATGCAAGGAAGTACTCAAAATTAAGTAAAAAGAAGTCAAATAATAGGTAGTTTTTATTTTCCGTGTAGGAAAATTTGGAAAATCGGGCAAAAGATCTGGTTAGTTGTTTGGGTGTCGCGAGCAGAGATGCCAGATATTTTCATTGAAAATTTGTATTGCTTTGTATGAAAAATCTGTATTAATCTGTATTCACTAATAAAATGAAATTCTTACAACAAAATGACGCTAAAAGATGTTATTCCAATAGATTGTGGTTGTAGTATGGTAGATTCAATAAGTTCACAAGAATATTCAAAGACGAAATTTCTTTTTTTTAAATTTTTTTTATCCACAACAGTTCAATTGTAATTCGATATATTTATCTAGTTTGAAAATGTTGACGTCATTATTTGACATGGAATATCACCGCCCAAAATGCAACGTCAAGTCGCTTTATCTCGTCACTGGAATCAAATACTAAAAAAAAGCTCAGGCAAACAAGTTTATTTTTTTCTTTCTTACTCTTTGTGAGATCTTTAAAAAGCTGTATTATATTGAGGAAATCTGTATAAAATCTGTACCTGTATTAAATCTGTATGATCATGTAAAAATCGGTATAATACAGATAAATCTGTATAAATGGCATCTCTGGTCGCGAGCAAAATCTAGCATTTGCCAGACAAATCTGGCAACTTGGTAACGCTGCGTGTAACCAAACCATAATTCTGTGAAAAATAATTTGTGCAAAATCTTTGCACCTTTCTCATAATTATGAATAATTGCCAAAATGAAATGCTTGTTCAGAGATGATACTTTCAGTGAAAGCTGTCAAATCGCTAGGAAATTTTTTAATTACTTTACTATTTTGACATTATTGACTGGTGTGACAGAAACGGTATGAGTATAAACATAAAAAATGCAGCGCAATTTTCTTTCTCACGATCACAATCTCCGATCGTATTTGAATACTCTATGATGGCTGTTCCAGTTCATCGCGTTTCTGGTGTTAAAGATTTGGGCATCGTCCTTGATCGTAAGCTTTGCTTCACCGAACAATTATCTCTAGTTACGGCAACGGCCTACGCAGTTTTGGGACTTATCAAACGCAACACCAGAGACTTTCATAATGTGTATTACTTAAAGACAGTTTACGTCGCTTTAGTACGCAGTATTTTGGAATACGGAATAATAATCTGAGCACCCTACCACAACGTCCACATCAATCGAATCCAGGGATGTCAGATTCACAGATTAATCTGTGTTTCACAGATTTTGAATTTTCTGCACAGATATTAAAAATGACACAGATTTTCACAGATTTCTGAAAACGATCACAGTATTTCACAGATTCTTGAATAAATCACAGATTTTGGAAATCGAGCACAGTTTAGCACCAAAAAGTACAGATTTGTTGAGGTAAAAGGTACAGAGCGTGTTGCTAGAGAGACCTTTTTTTTTGCTCACTGAATTGATTTTGAACGGTACGGAAAACGGTCAAAGATTTTCACAGACAGGTTTTGGGTTTGATCATAGATTTTTGAAAAAATGACCTGGCATCCCTGATCGACTAACGAGTTCAAAAATGTTTCATTTGATTTGCACTACGACGACTTCCATGGCAAAACCGTCTTCAATTAAAATAGCTACGAGAATAGCTGCCTCTGATTAATCTTCCTACACTACAAAACAGACGAATTTTTCTTTAGCGACTGTTTGTCTTCGATTTGCTTTCAAATAACATCGACTGCCCAGCGCTTTTAGAGAGATTGCATTTTAATATTCCTCGAAGATCATTGCGGAGAACAGACTATCTTCGACGATCAGTCCATCGCACACAGTACGGTCAAAACAATCCTATGGATGTTTTTTGTCATCGCTTCAATAGTGTCTATCATTTATTTGATTTTACAATAAACAAAGACGCATAGAATTGTTAATTTATCTTCAAAACGCATGCAAATGTTAACACTTTCCTTTTATATTATTTTTTTTACCTCAATACATTTTGACAGTCCAGCAGTACTGTTTGTAAATAGGGATTTTTTTGTTTGTCTGTTAACAATTTGGACCCCTTTGACCCTTTACGATCCATATCTCTTAAATAGATTTTTAAAACATTTGTTCACGATTGGATACGGTTTATTTTTAAGATTTATTAAATTAAAGTGACTAGTTTCAAAACACTTTATCTTTACACAAAGATGACTGTTTATAACGTGTTCATCGATTTTTGTTTAAGCTTGTATGTAAACAGTACCGCTGAACTGTCAAGGATGAATGCTTGTACATTTGTGACGTCACGATAAAAAATCTATTCCACTGAATAAATCAACATGGAAAAAGTTTCACCCTTTTTCGATTCCTTTACTTTTATGCTTCCTGTGTGAATTATAAAGATACGCCCTTGCGCATGTTTCATAAAATTGACTGGTTTTTGCGACTAAGACAAATCTGCGAGTAATTTTATTGTCTCCCTTACTATTTCCAGTAGTAAAAGGTTCGGAAACCATCTAAAATAAAAAAATATAGTTACTGTACCCAGTGAAATCTGTCGACCCGCATCGGTCCGATCATCGGACCGATTGAGCACGATATGGACCCGATCGTAGCGCTTCTATCGGGTCGTCATCGGACGATTTTGCACCATTTGCATCAACCGCGTTAACATTCGAACAAGCGAAACGCATCGACATCGGCCCGACATCGCACCAGGTGACTATCACTTTTGAAAATTTGGAATCATGTAAGGTGATAAACACCAAGTTCTGTCACTACTGCTGAAAGGCTAACATCACTATCAAACGTTGGCATTACGTAAGGTGATAGTCACCACGATTTAATCACCTTCATGTCAAAATGGAGGTGATAGCAATTTAGTTATCACTTTTAGTAGTGATTTAATTTTTTGAGAAGTGGCTTTATAAATTATTGCCGTTAGGTAAATTTTAAGCCACTGATATAAACATAACCTACCAAAATTGGTCGAAGAGGATAATTTTTTAATAAAATTCGTACTGATTTTGTGTCAAATATAATACCAAAATGAAAAGTAACTTAGTTTGTATTGTTTTAAGAATTCTTAGAATGAACGGTAGTGTTTATCAATTAAATCAATTCATTAATTGAATACTGTAGTTGTCAAAATCCGAGTAACATTTACTCAGTGCTATAAATGGGAAAATTAGCTCGGGTGAGTAAATGTTAAACACTATCATTCGAATTATCTAAAGAATTCTTTATTATAATCGAAACTGCGTGTAAAATGAAAAAAATGCAACATTTTTTAAATATTCTCTCAATTCCCTCATTTACATTTTGTAGTTTATTCATAGAAAGTTGAAAATGTTCTTTAAATTCCCTCACGTATCCTGGAACGAAGATTGCACAAATGTGGCAACGAAAAACTTCAATCATTATAAGGATTAGGAGGTACAATAATTTTCGATAGTATTCATTTACCTTTGCTCCAACCTGCTCCATTTTTTTCAAAATTTCTTTCTTCAAAAATCATTGAACGTAAATTTTCACGCAACGTTTTCAAAGTCCTGTGAAAATGTTGACAGAAACGGTATGAGTATAAACATAAAAAATGCAGCGCAATTTTCTTTCTCACGATCACAATCTCCGATCGTATTTGAATACTCTATGATGGCTGTTCCAGTTCAACGCGTTTCTGCTGTTAAAGATTTGGGCATCGTCCTTGATCGTAAGCTTTGTTTCACCGAACAATTATCTCTAGTTACGGCAACGGCTTACGCAGTTTTGGGACTTATCAAACGCAACACCAGAGACTTTCATAATGTGTATTGCTTAAAGACAGTTTACGTCGCTTTAGTACGCAGTATTTTGGAATACGGAATAATAATCTGAGCACCCTACCACAACGTCCACATCGATCGAATCCAGGGATGTCAGATTCACAGATTATTCTGTGTTTCACAGATTTTGAATTTTCTGCGTAGATTTTAAAAATGACACAGATTTTCACAGATTTCTGAAAACGATCACAGTATTTCACAGATACTTGTTGTCAATTTAGAAACTGAGTAAAAGTTACTCAGTCTTCTACATCAATATTACTCACTTTTTGACATTTGCACTAAATAAACAAAAGTGAGTACAAATTGCTCACTTGAGAGTAACATTGAATGAGCGTGTATCATCTCTAAACAAGCAGCACCTTTACATTTCAGTTTTGCTACAACATTTATTATACAGATAAATCTGTTGTCAGGTTATTTTTTTAAAAATCTGCTTCTGACTCAAAAAATTATCTGAATTTGTCTGGGTCTACTTCATATATACAAGGTAATTTAGACCGGCGTCATTTTCAGTGAGCAAAAAAGAAGATCTAGAATCGTAAAGATCTAGCAAGATCTGACCAAATTCTACACGGAACCGCAAATCAACATAATTTTAAGTACATTCCACCCAATTTGGGGGTTTCGTTCAATAAACTAATTTTAATAAAGTGGCTCTAGGTAGTTTTCGTAACACACGTGCAAAAAAAATACTTAAGATGAGTTATATTTACTCTACAGTTGAGTCGTATTGACTCAATTTCAAGTTAATACGGTTTACTTAATTTTAGCTTATTGAAAGAAACTGTCGCTGTTGGGTGGTTTTGCTCTTTGTATTTTGACAACAATTGAAGGAGAGAATGAAAGGAAGTACTCAAAATTAAGTGAAAAGAAGACAAATAATAGGTAGTTTTTATTTTCCGTGTAGGAAAATTTGAAAAATCGGGCATAAGATCTGGTTAGTTGTTTGGGTGTCGCGAGCAGAGATGCCAGATATTTTCATTGAAAATTTGTATTGCTTTGTATGAAAAATCTGTATTAATCTGTATTCACTAATAAAATGAAATTCTTACAGCAAAATGACGCTAAAAGATGTTATTCCAATAGATTGTGGTTGTAGTATGGTAGATTCAATAAATCTTTGGCGCGTTCACAAGAATATTCAAAGAAGAAATTTTTTTTTTCAAATTTTTTTATCCACAACAGTTCAATTGTAATTCGATATATTTATCTAGTTTGAAAATGTTGACGTCATTATTTGACATGGAATTTCACCGCCCAAAATGCAACGTCAAGTCGCTTTATCTCGTCACTGGAATCAAATACTAAAAGATAGCTCAGGCAGACAAGTTTATTTTTTTCTTTCTTACTCTTTGTGAGATCTTTATAAAGCTGTATTATATTGAGGAAATCTGTATAAAATCTGTACCTGTATTAAATCTGTATGATCATGTAAAAATCGGTATAGGGTAACAGAGGTATTTTGGCCCGCTTTAGGATCGATTTTATTTTGGCCGACTTTGTAAAAATATCCAAATATGTTGATCCGTGACGTGGCATTAGCAGATCAACATAATCTGCTAATTGCACTGATGAGCCGAAGGCGAAACGTAAAAAAAAAATGAAATCAGTCATGTGTACTTTTGCACAAACCGGTACCCATGAGGTACCAAAACCCCTAAATGACTACAACCTGTTGGCGGTCAGAATACCGTCAGTTTGTTTCGTTCTTTCGGGACGTCAGGAAAGACCTTACACCTCGGTGTAAAAATAAGTGACTTGTAAATAGCAAGTACTTTACGTCTGCTTAGCGGATTATGTTGATCCGTGACGTGGCATTAGCAGATCAACATAATCTGCTAATTGCACTGATGAGCCGAAGGCGAAACGTAAAAAAAATGAAATCAGTCATGTGTACTTTTGCACAAACCGGTACCCATGAGGTACCAAAACCCCTAAATGACTACAACCTGTTGGCGGTCAGAATACCGTCAGTTTGTTTCGTTCTTTCGGGACGTCAGGAAAGACCTTACACCTCGGTGTAAAAATAAGTGACTTGTAAATAGCAAGTACTTTACGTCTGCTTAGCGGATTATGTTGAACCGTGACGTGGCATTAGCAGATCAACAGAATCTGCTAATTGCACTGATGAGCCGAAGGCGAAACGCAAAAAAAAAAAAAAAAGGAAGCATTTTATTTTGGCAATTATTCATAATTATGAAAAAAAAGGTGCAAAGATTTTGCACAAATTATTTTTCACAGAATTATGGTTTGGTTACACGCAGCGTTACCAAGTTGCCAGATTTGTCTGGCAAATGCTAGATTTGCTCGCGACCAGAGATGCCATTTATACAGATTTATCTGTATTATACCGATTTTTACATGATCATACAGATTTAATACAGGTACAGATTTTATACAGATTTCCTCAATATAATACAGCTTTATAAAAAATCTCACAAAGAGTAAGAAAGAAAAAATAAGCTTGTCTGCCTGAGCTATCTTTTAGTATTTGATTCCAGTGACGAGATAAAGCGACTTGACGTTGCATTTTGGGCGGTGAAATTCCATGTCAGATAATGACGTCAACATTTTCAAACTAGATAAATATATTGAATTACAATTGAACTGTTGTGGATAAAAAAATTAAAAAAAAAATTCGTCTTTGAATATTCTTGTGAACAAATCTACCATACTACAACCACAATCTATTGGAATAACATCTTTTAGCGTCATTTTGTTGTAAGAATTCCATTTTATTAGTGAATACAGATTAATACAGATTTTTCATACAAAGCAATACAAATTTTCAATGAAAATATCTGACATCTCGGCTCGCGACACCCAAACAACTAACCAGATCTTTTGCCAAATTTTCCAAATTTTCCAACACGGAAAATAAAAACTACCTATTGTTTGACTTCTTTTTACTTAATTTTGAGTACTTTCTTTCATTCTCTCCTTCAATTGTTGTCAAAATACAAAGAGCAAAACCACCCAACAGCTACAGTTTCTTTCAATAAGCTAAAATTAAGTAAACCGTATTAACTTGAAATTGAGTCAATACGACTCAACTGTAAAGTAAATATAACTCATCTTAAGTATTTTTTTGCACGTGTCTTACGAAAATTACCTAGAGCCACTTTACTAAAATTAGTTTATTGAACGAAACCCCCAAATTGGGTGGAATGTACTTAAAATTAGGTTGATTTGCGGTTCCGTGTAGAATTTGGTCAGATCTTGCTAGATCTTTACGATTCTAGATCTTCTTTTTTGCTCACTGAAAATGACGCCGTTCTAAATTACCTTGTATATATGAAGTAGACCCAGACAAATTCAGATATTTTTTTGAGTCAGAAGCAGATTTTTGAAAAAATAACCTGACAACAGATTTATCTGTATAATAAATATTGTAGCAAAACTGAAATGTAGAGGTGCTGCTTGTTTAGAGATGATACACGCTCATTCAATGTTACTCTCAAGTGAGCAATTTGTACTCACTTTTGTTTATTTAGTGCAAATGTCAAAAAGTGAGTAATATTGATGTAGAAGACTGAGTAACTTTTACTCAGTTTCTAAATTGACAACAAGTTTTACTCACAGGACTTTGAAAACGTTGCGTGAAAATGATTTTTGAAGAAAGGAATTTTGAAAAAAATAAAGCAGGTTGGAGCCAAGGTAAATAAATACTATCGAAAATTAAAAGGTAATATTATTGTACCTCCTAATCCTTATAATGATTGAAGTTTTTCGTTGCCACATTTGTGCAATCTTCGTTCCAGGATACGTGAGGGAATTTAAAGAACATTTTCAACTTTCTATGAAAAAACTACAAAATGTAAATGAGGGAATTGAGAGAATATTTAAAAAATGTTGCATTTTTTTTATTTTACATGCAGTTTCGATTATAATAAAGAATTCTTTAGATAATTCGAATGATAGTGTTTAACATTTACTCACCCGAGCTAATTTTCCCATTTATAGCACTGAGTAAATGTTACTCAGATTTTGACAACTACAGTATTCAATTAATGAATTGATTTAATTGATAAACACTACCGTTCATTCTAAGAATTCTTAAAACAATACAAACTAAGTTACTAAGACACAAAATCAGTACGAATTTTATTAAAAAATTATCCTCTTCGACCAATTTTGGTAGGTTATGTTTATATCAGTGGCTTAAAATTCACCTAACGGCAATAATTTATAAAGCCACTTCTCAAAAAATTAAATCACTACTAAAAGTGATAACTAAATTGCTATCACCTTCATTTTGACATGAATGTGATTAAATCGTGGTGACTATCACCTTACGTAATGCCAACGTTTGATAGTGATGTTAGCCTTTCAGCAGTAGTGACAGAACTTGGTGTTTATCACCTTACATGATTCCAAATTTTCAAAAGTGATAGTCACCTGGTGATAATCACCTTACTTAATTCCACCCCAGGTATTGTGGATAATTGAACTACGAATGGTCAATATAATATAGATTTATGAGTTTTAAATTAAAACATGAAGATAACGACTGTTTTTCTTTCGATTAAATCCAAGAAATCCTAAGTAAAATATGAACAAAATACAAAATAAAAGAGCCCGACTATCGCACGTTGTTCTATAGTGCGATGTCGGGCCGATGTCGATGCGTTTCGCTTGTTCGAATGTTGACGCGGTTGATGCAAATGGTGCAAAATCGTCCGATGACGACCCGATAGAAGCGCTACGATCGGGTCCATATCGTGCTCAATCGGTCCGATGCGGGCCGACAGATTTCACTGGGTACAGTAACTATTTTTTTTTCTTTATTTTAGATGGTTTCCGAACCTTTTACTACTGGAAATAGTAAGGGAGACAATAAAATTACTCGCAGATTTGTCTTAGTCGCAAAAACCAGTAAATTTTATGAAACATGCGCAAGGGCGTATCTTTATAGTTCACACAGGAAGCATAAAAGTAAACGAATCGAAAAAGGGTGAAACTTTTTCCATTTTGATTTATTCAGTGGATTAGATTTTTTTATCGTGACGTCACAAATGAACAAGCATTCATCCTTGACAGTTCAGCGGTACTGTTTACAGACAAGCTTAAACAAAAATCGATGAACACGTTATAAACAGTCATCTTTGTGTAAAGATAAAGTGTTTTGAAACTAGTCACTTTTATTTAATAAATCTTAAAAATAAACCGTATCCAATCGTGAACAAATGTTTTAAAAATCTATTTAAGAGATATGGATCGTAAAGGGTCAAAGGGGTCCAAATTGTTAACAAACAAAAAAATCCCTATTTACAAACAGTACTGCTGGACTGTCAAAATGTGTTGATTCGATTGAGGTTAGCAGTAACGGTTAAAAAAATAATATAAAAGGAAAGTGGTAACATTTGCATGCGTTTTGAAGATAAATTAACAATTCAATGCGTCTTTGTTTATTGTAAAATCAAATAAATGATAAACACTATTGAAGCGATGACAACAAACATCCATAGGATTGTTTTGACCGTACTGTGTGCGATGGACTGATCGTCGAAGATAGTCTGTTCTCCGCAATGATCTTCGAGGAATATTAAAATGCAATCTCTCTAAAAGCGCTGGGCAGTCGATGTTATTTGAAAGCAAATCGAAGACAAACAGTCGCTAAAGAAAAATTCGTCTGTTTTGTAGTGTAGGAAGATTAATCAGAGGCAGCTATTCTCGTAGCTATTTTAATTGAAGACGGTTTTTCCATGGAAGTCGTCATAGTGCAAATCAAATGAAACATTTTTGAACTCGTTAGTCGATCAGGGATGCCAGGTCATTTTTTCAAAAATCTATGATCAAACCCAAAACTTGTCTGTGAAAATCTTTGACCGTTTTCCGTACCGTTCAAAATCAATTCAGTGAGCAAAAAAAAAAGGTCTCTCTAGCAACACGCTCTGTACCTTTTTTCTCAACCAATCCTTACTTTTTGGTGCTAAACTGTGCTCGATTTCCAAAATCTGTGATTTATTCAAGAATCTGCGAAATACTGTGATCGTTTTCAGAAATCTGTGAAAATCTGTGTCATTTTTAAAATCTGTGCAGAAAATTCAAAATCTGTGAAACACAGATTAATCTGTGAATCTGACATCCCTGGATTCGATTGATGTGGACGTTGTGGTAGGGTGCTCAGATTATTATTCCGTATTCCAAAATACTGCGTACTAAAGCGACGTAAACTGTCTTTAAGCAATACACATTATGAAAGTCTCTGGTGTTGCGTTTGATAAGTCCCAAAACTGCGTAGGCCGTTGCCGTAACTAGAGATAATTGTTCGGTGAAACAAAGCTTACGATCAAGGACGATGCCCAAATCTTTAACAGCAGAAACGCGTTGAACTGGAACAGCCATCATACAGTATTCAAATACGATCGGAGATTGTGATCGTGAAAGAAAATTGCGCTGCATTTTTTATGTTTATACTCATACCGTTTCTGTCACACCAGTCAATAATGTTAAAATAATAAAGTAATTAAAAAATTTCCTTGCGATTTGACAGCTTTCACTGAAAGTATCATCTCTGAACAAGCATTTCATTTTGGCAATTATTCATAATTATGAGAAAGGTGCAAAGATTTTGCACAAATTATTTTTCACAGAATTATGAAAAATAATGCCTGGCATCCTTGGTTTGGTTACACGCAGCGTTACCAAGTTGCCAGATTTGTCTGGCAAATGCTAGATTTTGCTCGCGACCAGAGATGCCATTTATACAGATTTATCTGTATTATACCAATTTTTACATGATCATACAGATTTAATACAGGTACAGATTTTATACAGATTTCCTCAATATAATACAGCTTTATAAAGATCTCACAACGAGTAAGAAAGAAAAAAATTAACTTGTCTGCCTGAGCTATCTTTTAGTATTTGATTCCAGTGACGAGATAAAGCGACTTGACGTTGCATTTTGGGCGGTGAAATTCCATGTCAAATAATGACGTCAACATTTTCAAACTAGATAAATATATCGAATTACAATTGAACTGTCTTTGAATATTCTTGTGAACGCGCCGCCAATGACTTATTGAATCTACCATACTACAACCACAATCTATTGGAATAACATTTTTTAGCGTCATTTTGTTGTAAGAATTTCATTTTATTAGTGAATACAGATTAATACAGATTTTTCATACAAAGCAATACAAATTTTCAATGAAAATATCTGGCATCTCTGCTCGCGACACCCAAACAACTAACCAGATCTTTTGCCCGATTTTCCAAATTTTACTACACGGAAAATAAAAACTACCTATTATTTGATATCTGTTTACTTAATTTTGAGTACTTCCTTTCATTCTCTCCTTCAATTGTTGTCAAAATACAAAGAGCAAAACCACCCAACAGCGACAGTTTCTTTCAATAAGCTAAAATTAAGTATTAACTTGAAATTGAGTCAATACGACTCAACTGTAGAGTAAATATAACTCATCTTAAGTATTTTTTTGCACGTGTCTTACGAAAACTACCTAGAGCCACTTTACTAAAATTAGTTTATTCAACGAAATCCTCAAATTGGGTGGAATGTACTTAAAATTAGGTTGATTTGCGGTTCCGTGTAGAATTTGGTCAGATCTTGCTAGATCTTTACGATTCTAGATCTTCTTTTTTGCTCACTGAAAATGACGCCGGTCTAAATTACCTTGTATATATGAAGTAGACCCAGGCAAATTCAGATTATTTTTTGAGTCAGAAGCAGATTTTTGAAAAAGTAACCTGACAACAGATTTATCTGTATAATAAATTTGTAGCAAAATGTAGAAGTGCTACTTGTTTAAAGATGATACACGCTCATTCAATGTTACTCTCAAGTGAGCAATTTGTACTCACTTTTGTTTATTTAGTGCAAATGTCAAAAAGTGAGTAATATTGATGTAGAAGTAACTTTTACTCAGTTTCTAAATTGACAACAAGTTTTACTAACAGGACTTTGAAAACGTTGCGTGAAAATTTACGTTCAATGATTTTTGAAGAAAGGAATTTTGAAAAAAATGGAGCAGGTTGGAGCCAAGGTAAATGAATACTATCGAAAATTAAAAGGTAATATTATTGTACCTCCTAATCCTTATAATGATTGAAGTTTTTCGTTGCCACATTTGTGCAATCTTCGTTCCAGGATACGTGAGGGAATTTAAAGAACATTTTCAACTTTCTATGAAAAAACTACAAAATGTAAATGAGGGAATTGAGAGAATATTTAAAAAATGTTGCATTTTTTTTATTTTACACGCAGTTTCGATTATTATAAAGAATTCTTTAGATAATTCGAATGATAGTGTTTAACATTTACTCACCCGAGCTAATTTTCCCATTTACAGCACTGAGTAAATGTTACTCAGATTTTGACAACTACAGTATTCAATTAATGAATTGATTTAATTGATAAACACTACCGTTCATTCTAAGAATTCCTAAAACAATACAAACTAAGTTACTAAGACACAAAATCAGTACGAATTTTATTAAAAAATTATCCTCTTCGACCAATTTTGGTAGGTTATGTTTATATCAGTGGCTTAAAATTCACCTAACGGCAATAATTTATAAAGCCACTTCTCAAAAAATTAAATCACTACTAAAAGTGATAACTAAATTGCTATCACCTCCATTTTGACATGAAGGTGATTAAATCGTGGTGACTATCACCTTACGTTATGCCAACGTTTGATAGTGATGTTAGCCTTTCAGCAGTAGTGACAGAACTTGGTGTTTATCACCTTACATGATTCCAAATTATCAAAAGTGATAGTCACCTGGTGATAATCACCTTACGTAATTCCACCTCAGGTATTGTGGATAATTGAACTACGAATGGTCAATATAATATAGATTTATGAGTTATTAATTTAAAACATGAAGATAACGACTGTTTTTCTTTTGATTAAATCCAAGAAATCCTAAGTAAAATATGAAGAATATACAAAATAAAAGAGCCCGACTATCGCACGATGTTCTATAGTGCGATGTCGGGCCGATGTCGATGCGTTTCGCTTGTTCGAATGTTGACCCGGTTGATGCAAATGGTGCAAAATCGTCCGATGACGACCCGATAGAAGCGCTACGATCGGGTCCATATCGTGCTCAATCGGTCCGATGATCGGACCGATGCGGGTCGACAGATTTCACTGGGTACAGTAACTATTTTTTTTTCTTTATTTTAGATGGTTTCCGAACCTTTTACTACTGGAAATAGTAAGGGAGACAATAAAATTACTCGCAGATTTGTCTTAGTCGCAAAAACCAGTCAATTTTATGAAACATGCGCAAGAGCGTATCTTTATAATTCACACAGGAAGCATAAAAGTAAACGAATCGAAAAAGGGTGAAACTTTTTCCATGTTGATTTATTCAGTGGATTAGATTTTTTATCGTGACGTCACAAATGAACAAGCATTCATCCTTGACAGTTCAGCGGTACTGTTTACAGACAAGCTTAAACAAAAATCGATGAACACGTTATAAACAGTCATCTTTGTGTAAAGATAAAGTGTTTTGAAACTAGTCACTTTTATTTAATAAATCTTAAAAATAAACCGTATCCAATCGTGAACAAATGTTTTAAAAATCTATTTAAGAAATATGGATCTTAAAGGGTCAAAGGGGTCCAAATTGTTGACAAACAAAAAAAATCCCTATTTACAAACAGTACTGCTGGACTGTCAAAATGTGTTGATTCGATTGAGGTTAGCAGTAACGGTTAAAAAAATAATATAAAAGGAAAGTGGTAACATTTGCATGCGTTTTGAAGATAAATTAACAATTCAATGCGTCTTTGTTTATTGTAAAATCAAATAAATGATAAACACTATTGAAGCGATGACAAACAACATCCATAGGATTGTTTTGACCGTACTGTGTGCGATGGACTGATCGTCGAAGATAGTCTGTTCTCCGCAATGATCTTCGAGGAATATTAAAATGCAATCTCTCTAAAAGCGCTGGGCAGTCGATGTTATTTGAAAGCAAATCGAAGACAAACAGTCGCTAAAGAAAAATTCGTCTGTTTTGTAGTGTAGGAAGATTAATCAGAGGCAGCTATTCTCGTAGCTATTTTAATTAAAGACGGTTTTGCCATGGAAGTCGTCGTAGTGCAAATCAAATGAAACATTGTTGAACTCGCTCGTCGATTAGGGATGCCAGGTCATTTTTTCAAAAATCTATGATCAAACCCAAAACCTGTCTGTGAAAATCTTTGACCGTTTTCCGTACCGTTCAAAATCAATTCAGTGAGCAAAAAAACACAAAGGTCTCTCTAGCAACACGCTCTGTACCTTTTTCCTCAACCAATCTGTACTTTTTGGTGCTAAACTGTGCTCGATTTCCAAAATCTGTGATTTATTCAAGAATCTGTGAAATACTGTGATCGTTTTCAGAAATCTGTGAAAATCTGTGTCATTTTTAAAATCTGTGCAGAAAATTCAAAATCTGTGAAACACAGATTAATCTGTGAATCTTGCATCCCTGGATTCGATTGATGTGGACGTTGTGGTAGGGTGCTCAGATTATTATTCCGTATTCTAAAATACTGCGTACTAAAGCGACGTAAACTGTCTTTAAGCAATACACATTATGAAAGTCTCTGGTGTTGCGTTTGATAAGTCCCAAAACTGCGTAGGCCGTTGCCGTAACTAGAGATAATTGTTCGGTGAAACAAAGCTTACGATCAAGGACGATGCCCAAATCTTTAACAGCAGAAACGCGTTGAACTGGAACAGCCATCATAGAGTATTCAAATACGATCGGAGATTGTGATCGTGAGAAAGAAAATTGCGCTGCATTTTTTATGTTTATACTCATACCGTTTCTGTCACACCAGTCAATAATGTCAAAATAGTAAAGTAATTAAAAAATTTCCTAGCGATTTGACAGCTTTCACTGAAAGTATCATCTCTGAACAAGCATTTCATTTTGACAATTATTCATAATTATGAGAAAGGTGCAAAGATTTTGCACAAATTATTTTTCACATAATTATGAAAAAAAAATGCCTGGCATCCTTGGTTTGGTTACACGCAGCGTTACCAAGTTGCCAGATTTGTCTGGCAAAAGCTAGATTTTGCTCGCGACCAGAGATGCCATTTATACAGATTTATCTGTATTATACCGATTTTTACATGGTCATACAGATTTTATACAGATTTCCTCAATATAATACAGCTTTATAAAGATCTCACAAAGAGTAAGAAAGAAAAAAATAAACTTGTCTGCCTGAGCTATCTTTTAGTATTTGATTCCAGTGACGAGATAAAGCGACTTGACGTTGCATTTTGGGCGGTGAAATTCCATGTCAAATAATGACGTCAACATTTTCAAACTAGATAAATATATCGAATTACATTTGAACTGTTGTGGATAAAAAAATTAAAAAAAAAAAGAAATTTCGTCTTTGAATATTCTTGTGAATGCGCCAATGACTTATTGAATCTACCATACTACAACCACAATCTATTGGAATAACATCTTTTAGCGTCATTTTGTTGTAAGAATTTCATTTTATTAGTGAATACAGATTAATACAGATTTTTCATACAAAGCAATACAAATTTTCAATGAAAATATCTGGCATCTCTGCTCGCGACACCCAAACAACTAACCAGATCTTTTGCCCGATTTTCCAAATTTTCCTACACGGAAAATAAAAACTACCTATTATTTGACTTCTTTTTACTTAATTTTGAGTACTTCCTTTCATTCTCTCCGCCAATTGTGGTCAAAATACAAAGAGCAAAACCACCCAACAGCGACAGTTTCTTTCAATAAGCTAAATATAAGTAAACCGTATTAACTTGAAATTGAGTCAATACGACTCAACTGTAGAGTAAATATAACTCATCTTAAGTATTTTTTTGCACGTGTCTTACGAAAACTACCTAGAGCCACTTTAGTAAAATTAGTTTATTGAACGAAACCCCCAAATTGGGTGGAATGTACTTAAAATTAGGTTGATTTGCGGTTCCGTGTAGAATTTGGTCAGATCTTGCTAGATCTTTACGATTCTAGATCTTCTTTTTTGCTCACTGAAAATGACGCCGTTCTAAATTACCTTGTATATATGAAGTAGACCCAGACAAATTTAGATAATTTTTTGAGTCAGAAGCAGATTTTTGAAAAAATAACCTGACAACAGATTTATCTGTATAATAAATATTGTAGCAAAACTGAAATGTAGAGGTGCTGCTTGTTTAGAGATGATACACGCTCATTCAATGTTACTCTCAAGTGAGCAATTTGTACTCACTTTTGTTTATTTAGTGCAAATGTCGAAAAGTGAGTAATATTAATGTAGAAGACTGAGTAACTTTTACTCAGTTTCTTAATTGACAACAAGTTTTACTCACAGGACTTTGAAAACGTTGCGTGAAAATGATTTTTGAAGAAAGGAATTTTGAAAAAAATGGAGCAGGTTGGAGCCAAGGTAAATGAATACTATCGAAAATTAAAAGGTAATATAATTGTACCTCCTAATCCTTATAATGATTGAAGTTTTTCGTTGACACATTTGTGCAATCTTCGTTCCAGGATCCAGCTTTTTATTTCACACGCAGTTTCGATTATAATAAAGAATTCTTTAGATAATTCGAATGATAGTGTTTAACATTTACTCACCCGAGCTAATTTTCCCAATTAATAGCACTGAGTAAATGTTACTCAGATTTTGACAACTACAGTATTCAATTAATGAATTGATTTAATTGATAAACACTACCGTTCATTCTAAGAATTCTTAAAACAATACAAACTAATTTACTTTTCATTTTGGTATTTAATTTTGACACAAAATCAGTACGAATTTTATTAAAAAATTATCCTCTTCGACCAATTTTGGTAGGTTATGTTTATATCAGTGGCTTAAAATTCACCTAACGGCAATAATTTATAAAGCCACTTCTCAAAAAATTAAATCACTACTAAAAGTGATAACTAAATTGCTATCACCTCCATTTTGACATGAAGGTGATTAAATCGTGGTGACTATTACCTTACGTAATGCCAGCGTTTGATAGTGATGTTAGCCTTTCAGCAGTAGTGACAGAACTTGTTGTTTATCACCTTACATGATTCCAAATTTTCAAAAGTGATAGTCACCTGGTGATAATCACCTTACGTAATTCCACCCCAGGTATTGTGGATAATTGAACTACGAATGGTCAATATAATATAGATTTATGAGTTATAAATTAAAACATGAAGATAACGACTGTTTTTCTTTCGATTAAATCCAAGAAATCCTAAGTAAAATATGAAGAAAATACAAAATAAAAGAGCCCGACTATCGCACGATGTTCTATAGTGCGATGTCGGGCCGATGTCGATGCGTTTCGCTTGTTCGAATGTTGACGCGGTTGATGCAAATGGTGCAATATCGTCCGATGACGACCCGATAGAAGCGCTACGATCGGGTCCATATCGTGCTCAATCGGTCCGATGATCGGACCGATGCGGGTCGACAGATTTCACTGGGTACAGTAACTATTTTTTTTTCTTTATTTTAGATGGTTTCCGAACCTTTTACTACTGGAAATAGTAAGGGAGACAATAAAATTACTCGCAGATTTGTCTTAGTCGCAAAAATCAGTCAATTTTGTGAAACATGCGCAAGGGCGTATCTTTATAATTCACACAGGAAGCATAAAAGTAAACGAATCAAAAAAGGGTGAAACTTTTTCCATGTTGATTTATTCAGTGGATTAGATTTTTTATCGTGACGTCACAAATGACGGCCGTTGCCGTAACTAGAGATAATTGTTCGGTGAAACAAAGCTTACGATCAAGGACGATGCCCAAATCTTTAACAGCAGAAACGCGTTGAACTGGAACAGCCATCATAGAGTATTCAAATACGATCGGAGATTGTGATCGTGAGAAAGAAAATTGCGCTGCATTTTTTATGTTTATACTCATACCGTTTCTGTCACACCAGTCAATAATGTCAAAATAGTAAAGTAATTAAAAAATTTCCTAGCGATTTGACAGCTTTCACTGAAAGTATCATCTCTGAACAAGCATTTCATTTTGACAATTATTCATAATTATGAGAAAGGTGCAAAGATTTTGCACAAATTATTTTTCACATAATTATGAAAAAAAAATGCCTGGCATCCTTGGTTTGGTTACACGCAGCGTTACCAAGTTGCCAGATTTGTCTGGCAAAAGCTAGATTTTGCTCGCGACCAGAGATGCCATTTATACAGATTTATCTGTATTATACCGATTTTTACATGGTCATACAGATTTTATACAGATTTCCTCAATATAATACAGCTTTATAAAGATCTCACAAAGAGTAAGAAAGAAAAAAATAAACTTGTCTGCCTGAGCTATCTTTTAGTATTTGATTCCAGTGACGAGATAAAGCGACTTGACGTTGCATTTTGGGCGGTGAAATTCCATGTCAAATAATGACGTCAACATTTTCAAACTAGATAAATATATCGAATTACATTTGAACTGTTGTGGATAAAAAAATTAAAAAAAAAAAGAAATTTCGTCTTTGAATATTCTTGTGAATGCGCCAATGACTTATTGAATCTACCATACTACAACCACAATCTATTGGAATAACATCTTTTAGCGTCATTTTGTTGTAAGAATTTCATTTTATTAGTGAATACAGATTAATACAGATTTTTCATACAAAGCAATACAAATTTTCAATGAAAATATCTGGCATCTCTGCTCGCGACACCCAAACAACTAACCAGATCTTTTGCCCGATTTTCCAAATTTTCCTACACGGAAAATAAAAACTACCTATTATTTGACTTCTTTTTACTTAATTTTGAGTACTTCCTTTCATTCTCTCCGCCAATTGTGGTCAAAATACAAAGAGCAAAACCACCCAACAGCGACAGTTTCTTTCAATAAGCTAAATATAAGTAAACCGTATTAACTTGAAATTGAGTCAATACGACTCAACTGTAGAGTAAATATAACTCATCTTAAGTATTTTTTTGCACGTGTCTTACGAAAACTACCTAGAGCCACTTTAGTAAAATTAGTTTATTGAACGAAACCCCCAAATTGGGTGGAATGTACTTAAAATTAGGTTGATTTGCGGTTCCGTGTAGAATTTGGTCAGATCTTGCTAGATCTTTACGATTCTAGATCTTCTTTTTTGCTCACTGAAAATGACGCCGTTCTAAATTACCTTGTATATATGAAGTAGACCCAGACAAATTTAGATAATTTTTTGAGTCAGAAGCAGATTTTTGAAAAAATAACCTGACAACAGATTTATCTGTATAATAAATATTGTAGCAAAACTGAAATGTAGAGGTGCTGCTTGTTTAGAGATGATACACGCTCATTCAATGTTACTCTCAAGTGAGCAATTTGTACTCACTTTTGTTTATTTAGTGCAAATGTCGAAAAGTGAGTAATATTAATGTAGAAGACTGAGTAACTTTTACTCAGTTTCTTAATTGACAACAAGTTTTACTCACAGGACTTTGAAAACGTTGCGTGAAAATGATTTTTGAAGAAAGGAATTTTGAAAAAAATGGAGCAGGTTGGAGCCAAGGTAAATGAATACTATCGAAAATTAAAAGGTAATATAATTGTACCTCCTAATCCTTATAATGATTGAAGTTTTTCGTTGACACATTTGTGCAATCTTCGTTCCAGGATCCAGCTTTTTATTTCACACGCAGTTTCGATTATAATAAAGAATTCTTTAGATAATTCGAATGATAGTGTTTAACATTTACTCACCCGAGCTAATTTTCCCAATTAATAGCACTGAGTAAATGTTACTCAGATTTTGACAACTACAGTATTCAATTAATGAATTGATTTAATTGATAAACACTACCGTTCATTCTAAGAATTCTTAAAACAATACAAACTAATTTACTTTTCATTTTGGTATTTAATTTTGACACAAAATCAGTACGAATTTTATTAAAAAATTATCCTCTTCGACCAATTTTGGTAGGTTATGTTTATATCAGTGGCTTAAAATTCACCTAACGGCAATAATTTATAAAGCCACTTCTCAAAAAATTAAATCACTACTAAAAGTGATAACTAAATTGCTATCACCTCCATTTTGACATGAAGGTGATTAAATCGTGGTGACTATTACCTTACGTAATGCCAGCGTTTGATAGTGATGTTAGCCTTTCAGCAGTAGTGACAGAACTTGTTGTTTATCACCTTACATGATTCCAAATTTTCAAAAGTGATAGTCACCTGGTGATAATCACCTTACGTAATTCCACCCCAGGTATTGTGGATAATTGAACTACGAATGGTCAATATAATATAGATTTATGAGTTATAAATTAAAACATGAAGATAACGACTGTTTTTCTTTCGATTAAATCCAAGAAATCCTAAGTAAAATATGAAGAAAATACAAAATAAAAGAGCCCGACTATCGCACGATGTTCTATAGTGCGATGTCGGGCCGATGTCGATGCGTTTCGCTTGTTCGAATGTTGACGCGGTTGATGCAAATGGTGCAATATCGTCCGATGACGACCCGATAGAAGCGCTACGATCGGGTCCATATCGTGCTCAATCGGTCCGATGATCGGACCGATGCGGGTCGACAGATTTCACTGGGTACAGTAACTATTTTTTTTTCTTTATTTTAGATGGTTTCCGAACCTTTTACTACTGGAAATAGTAAGGGAGACAATAAAATTACTCGCAGATTTGTCTTAGTCGCAAAAATCAGTCAATTTTGTGAAACATGCGCAAGGGCGTATCTTTATAATTCACACAGGAAGCATAAAAGTAAACGAATCAAAAAAGGGTGAAACTTTTTCCATGTTGATTTATTCAGTGGATTAGATTTTTTATCGTGACGTCACAAATGAACAAGCATTCATCCTTGACAGTTCAGCGGTACTGTTTACAGACAAGCTTAAACAAAAATCGATGAACACGTTATAAACAGTCATCTTTGTGTAAAGATAAAGTGTTTTGAAACTAGTCACTTTTATTTAATAAATCTTAAAAATAAACCGTATCCAATCGTGAACAAATGTTTTAAAAATCTATTTAAGAGATATGGATCGTAAAGGGTCAAAGGGGTCCAAATTGTTAACAGACAAACTAAAAAATCCCTATTTACAAACAGTACTGCTGGACTGTCAAAATGTGTTGATTCGATTGAGGTTAGCAGTAACGGTTAAAAAAATAATATAAAAGGAAAGTGGTAACATTTGCATGCCTTTTGAAGATAAATTAACAATTCATCATTCATTCAATGCGTCTTTGTTTATTGTAAAATCAAATAAATGATAAACACTATTGAAGCGATGACAACAAACATCCATAGGATTGTTTTGACCTAAGACAAGACCTGACATCTGGGGGGGCTGCTTTTGTTCCAAAATGGACCAGTTTCTGATTGGCTGATTTTGATGTTGCCACCTGCACATTGTGAAAAGAAAAAACTTTTGCAGGGTACGCGAGCAATGATGCCAAGTATAAAGAAAATCAGAAAACAAATTTATTAAAATGTATAATTTTAGCTCACCAATGAAAATGAAAATTTTCGGAGCATGTTTCACTTTTTTTCAATCTTTTTGGTAATAAATGTTTATAGTGGCAGGACTGTGTAGTTAAAATAGGCATCAAGCCGTTTTTCATTTTAGTGAATTAAAGTGTAACCAAAAAAGATTTGTTAAATTAGTGTAAACTCGAAAGTGTGTTTAGTTTTACGAGAAGAATGAACTGTTGTGTTCCACACTGTGGTCGCATTAAGCATTTCTATCCAAACCTGAATTTTTCCGGTTTCATAAAGATCCGGTAATACGTCAACAATGGATCCGATTTTTCATTCAACATGAGATATTTCGTGTTTTGTCATCAAAGCTCAATTAATTGTTTTTAAGCATTAATATATAATAAAGAAATGCATTCACCAACACATGTTTTATGTTTATTTCAAATCAAAAACCTAAAGTCTAAAAATTTAGATGTAATATTTTTTTCCTAGAATAGTTTAAAAAAAATCTGTAAATATGGCTACACTGTAGTCGATACGTTGGTATTTATTCCACAGGGCGAAAATGACGAGAAGGATGATTCGGAAGGAAGAATAAGAAGCCAGTTGTCAGGTCTTGTCTTAGGTTTTGACCGTACTGTGCTAGGGATGGGTATCGATACTGCGATACTTCAAGGTATCGATACTTAAGCCTAAAGTATCGATTTTTTAGGATCGATACCTTGCAAAGTGGTATCGTGTGGTATCGATATTTTCATGGTCGATACCTGTCGATACTAGCTTAAAGTAAATATTATCTAGATCCCACTCTAATAGTCAATCAAAGAGCAACCAGCGACACCAAAAGCGCCCATTCTGTCTGGCAACCAAAGAAATGTTCAAAGAAAAGTATACAACTCTTAGTAAGATCATTCCCATTGTTAAAATGATTTCTGATGTAAGTATGTATCGAAGTTCTGTAAGAGCACATAATTTAAAATAATCGACCTAACTATTAAAACATATGATTTGAATGAAGGTTTTTTTTTTAACAGAAACCAAGAACTTGCAACCCTCTGCATTCATGGGAATCGATTTGCCATAAGTTTTCTCATTAATATCAATTAGCAAAAAAAAACTTCAGTATTGGGGACCTAAGTACCATCCGTACGCCTATTTTCATTAGCCAGTAGGATAATGGGCGACAAAAGTTGTCGTTTGACGTCTTTCACTTTTACTTTCAATGAGTGTTCTTATCCAGTTTGGATAACGAATTTTGGTTTTCATAGAAGAAACAGACCCAATCAACTAAGAAGTGAGATGAGTTTTGTGGTGTAGGAAGATTAATCAGAGGCAGCTATTCTCGTAGCTATTTTGCTTGAAGACGGTTTTGCCATGGAAGTCGTCGTAGTGCAAATCAAATGAAACATTGTTGAACTCGTTCGTCGATTAGGGATGCCAGGTCATTTTTTCAAAAATCTATGATCAAACCCAAAACCTGTCTGTGAAAATCTTTGACCGTTTTCCGTACCGTTCAAAATCAATTCAGTGAGCAAAAAAACACAAAGGTCTCTCTAGCAACACGCTCTGTACCTTTTTCCTCAACCAATCTGTACTTTTTGGTGCTAAACTGTGCTCGATTTCCAAAATCTGTGATTTATTCAAGAATCTGTGAAATACTGTGATAGTTTTCAGAAATCTGTGAAAATCTGTGTCATTTTTAATATCTGTGCAGAAAATTCAAAATCTGTGAAACACAGATTAATCTGTGAATCTGACATCCCTGGATTCGATTGATGTGGACGTTGTGGTAGGGTGCTCAGATTATTATTCCGTATTCTAAAATACTGCGTACTAAAGCGACGTAAACTGTCTTTAAGCAATACACATTATGAAAGTCTCTGGTGTTGCGTTTGATAAGTCCCAAAACTGCGTAGGCCGTTGCCGTAACTAGAGATAATTGTTCGGTGAAACAAAGCTTACGATCAAGGACGATGCCCAAATCTTTAACAGCAGAAACGCGTTGAACTGGAACAGCCATCATAGAGTATTCAAATACGATCGGAGATTGTGATCGTGAGAAAGAAAATTGCGCTGCATTTTTTATGTTTATACTCATACCGTTTCTGTCACACCAGTCAATAATGTCAAAATAGTAAAGTAATTAAAAAATTTCCTAGCGATTTGACAGCTTTCACTGAAAGTATCATCTCTGAACAAGCATTTCATTTTGACAATTATTCATAATTATGAGAAAGGTGCAAAGATTTTGCACAAATTATTTTTCACAGAATTATGAAAAATAATGCCTTGGTTTGGTTACACGCAGCGTTACCAAGTTGCCAGATTTGTCTGGCAAAAGCTAGATTTTGCTCGCGACTAGAGATGCCATTTATACAGATTTATCTGTATTATACCGATTTTTACATGGTCATACAGATTTTATACAGATTTCCTCAATATAATACAGCTTTATAAAGATCTCACAAAGAGTAAGAAAGAAAAAAATAAACTTGTCTGCCTGAGCTATCTTTTAGTATTTGATTCCAGTGACGAGATAAAGCGACTTGACGTTGCATTTTGGGCGGTGAAATTCCATGTCAAATAATGACGTCAACATTTTCAAACTAGATAAATATATCGAATTACAATTGAACTGTTGTGGATAAAAAAATTTAAAAAAAAAGAAATTTCGTCTTTGAATATTCTTGTGAATGCGCCAATGACTTATTGAATCTACCATACTACAACCACAATCTATTGGAATAACATCTTTTAGCGTCATTTTGTTGTAAGAATTTCATTTTATTAGTGAATACAGATTAATACAGATTTTTCATACAAAGCAATACAAATTTTCAATGAAAATATCTGGCATCTCTGCTCGCGACACCCAAACAACTACCCAGTGAAATTTGTCGACCCGCATAAGTCCGATCATCGGTCCGATTATCGGACCGATTGAGCACGATATGGGGCCGATCGTAGCGCTTCGATCGGCCCGTCATCGGACAATTCTGCACCATTTGCATCAAACGCGTCGACCTGAAAAAGCTTTATGTTTACATTATGTATCGCTATAGAAACAGAGCGAGGGAACATCAAACAAGGCATTTTCGAGCCAACGTCTCCCCGATAGGATGTGAAATATATTCTTTTGTTTCGATCATAGAGGCTTTAACCTTAAGGTCATTCGCCTCTTAGGGCCAGAAAAACTCTGGCCCTATGTTCGGTGTTGTAAATCCAACTCCGATATATCCCATCCCCTGAATATCAGACATCCGCTTTCTGCTTTGGTATTTCTTCACTCTTTTGTTCTACCGATACACTACACTCAGGCAAATTGAGTAGTGGAAATCATAAGGCAAATCTTATGATGCATCAAAAATCACTAAAATCATCATTTCAGAAGACTAATATGAAAAATATACCTCTGCAGTATACATCTCATATATCACTATTATAGTTTTCATACGAACAACTTATGAATTCCACAGTATATGAGAGAAGTTATGTTTGTCATAGAAATTTCGCACAATGTTCCTAAAAATTTCGTATGAATTTCATAAGGCGTTTTATTGGAATTCAAATTTTCGTGACTTCATGAGGCAATCTTATGATTCGCATACAATATTCTTGTGGCTAAAAACCATACGAAATCATTATGAAATTCCATATATTTTTTGCCTGAGTGTATGTCAGCTTGAAACGAAATCAAAAGCTTTCTTGCACGATGCGTCCGATGTTCGGATTTACTGGGTAACCAGATCTTATGCCCGATTTTCCAAATTTTCCTACACGGAAAATAAAAACTACCTATTATTTGACTTCTTTTTACTTAATTTTGAGTACTTCCTTTCATTCTCTCCTTCAATTGTTGTCAAAATACAAAGAGCAAAACCACCCAACAGCGACAGTTTCTTTCAATAAGCTAAAATTAAGTAAACCGTATTAACTTGAAATTGAGTCAATACGACTCAACTGTAGAGTAAATATAACTCATCTTAAGTATTTTTTTGCACGTGTCTTACGAAAACTACCTAGAGCCACTTTAGTAAAATTAGTTTATTGAACGCAACCCCCAAATTGGGTGGAATGTACTTAAAATTAAGTTGATTTGCGGTTCCGTGTAGAATTTGGTCAGATCTTGCTAGATCTTTACGATTCTAGATCTTCTTTTTTGCTCACTGAAAATGACGCCGGTCTAAATTACCTTGTATATATGAAGTAGACCCAGACAAATTTAGATAATTTTTTGAGTCAGAAGCAGATTTTTGAAAAAATAACCTGACAACAGATTTATCTGTATAATAAATATTGTAGCAAAACTGAAATGTAGAGGTGCTGCTTGTTTAGAGATGATACACGCTCATTCAATGTTACTCTCAAGTGAGCAATTTGTACTCACTTTTGTTTATTTAGTGCAAATGTCAAAAAGTGAGTAATTTTAATGTAGAAGACTGAGTAACTTTTACTCAGTTTCTTAATTGACAACAAGTTTTACTCACAGGACTTTGAAAACGTTGCGTGAAAATGATTTTTGAAGAAAGGAATTTTGAAAAAAATGGAGCAGGTTGGAGCCAAGGTAAATGAATACTATCGAAAATTAAAAGGTAATATAATTGTACCTCCTAATCCTTATAATGATTGAAGTTTTTCGTTGACACATTTGTGCAATCTTCGTTCCAGGATCCAGCTTTTTATTTTACACGCAGTTTCGATTATAATAAAGAATTCTTTAGATAATTCGAATGATAGTGTTTAACATTTACTCACCCGAGCTAATTTTCCCAATTAATAGCTCTGAGTAAATGTTACTCAGATTTTGACAACTACAGTATTCAATTAATGAATTGATTTAATTGATAAACACTACCGTTCATTCTAAGAATTCTTAAAACAATACAAACTAAGTTACTTTTCATTTTGGTATTTAATTTTGACACAAAATCAGTACGAATTTTATTAAAAAATTATCCTCTTCGACCAATTTTGGTAGGTTATGTTTATATCAGTGGCTTAAAATTCACCTAACGGCAATAACTTATAAAGCCACTTCTCAAAAAATTAAATCACTACTAAAAGTGATAACTAAATTGCTATCACCTCCATTTTGACATGAAGGTGATTAAATCGTGGTGACTATTACCTTACGTAATGCCAGCGTTTGATAGTGATGTTAGCCTTTCAGCAGTAGTGACAGAACTTGGTGTTTATCACCTTACATGATTCCTAATTTTCAAAAGTGATAGTCACCTGGTGATAATCACCTTACGTAATTCCACCCCAGGTATTGTGGATAATTGAACTACGAATGGTCAATATAATATAGATTTATGAGTTATAAATTAAAACATGAAGATAACGACTGTTTTTCTTTCGATTAAATCCAAGAAATCCTAAGTAAAATATGAAGAAAATACAAAATAAAAGAGCCCGACTATCGCACGATGTTCTATAGTGCGATGTCGGGCCGATGTCGATGCGTTTCGCTTGTTCGAATGTTGACGCGGTTGATGCAAATGGTGCAATATCGTCCGATGACGACCCGATAGAAGCGCTACGATCGGGTCCATATCGTGCTCAATCGGTCCGATGATCGGACCGATGCGGGTCGACAGATTTCACTGGGTACAGTAACTATTTTTTTTTTCTTTATTTTAGATGGTTTCCGAACCTTTTACTACTGGAAATAGTAAGGGAGACAATAAAATTACTCGCATATTTGTCTTAGTCGCAAAAATCAGTCAATTTTGTGAAACATGCGCAAGGGCGTATCTTTATAATTCACACAGGAAGCATAAAAGTAAACGAATCAAAAAAGGGTGAAACTTTTTCCATGTTGATTTATTCAGTGGATTAGATTTTTTATCGTGACGTCACAAATGAACAAGCATTCATCCTTGACAGTTCAGCGGTACTGTTTACAGACAAGCTTAAACAAAAATCGATGAACACGTTATAAACAGTCATCTTTGTGTAAAGATAAAGTGTTTTGAAACTAGTCACTTTTATTTAATAAATCTTAAAAATAAACCGTATCCAATCGTGAACAAATGTTTTAAAAATCTATTTAAGAGATATGGATCGTAAAGGGTCAAAGGGGTCCAAATTGTTAACAGACAAACTAAAAAATCCCTATTTACAAACAGTACTGCTGGACTGTCAAAATGTGTTGATTCGATTGAGGTTAGCAGTAACGGTTAAAAAAATAATATAAAAGGAAAGTGGTAACATTTGCATGCCTTTTGAAGATAAATTAACAATTCATCATTCATTCAATGCGTCTTTGTTTATTGTAAAATCAAATAAATGATAAACACTATTGAAGCGATGACAACAAACATCCATAGGATTGTTTTGACCGTACTGTGCTAGGGATGGGTATCGATACTGCGATACTTCAAGGTATCGATACTTAAGCCTAAAGTATCGATTTTTTAGGATCGATACCTTGCAAAGTGGTATCGCGTGGTATCGATATTTTCATGGTCGATACCTGTCGATACTAGCTTAAAGTAAATATTATCTAGATCCCACTCTAATAGTCAATCAAAGAGCAACCAGCGACACCAAAAGCGCCCATTCTGTCTGGCAACCAAAGAAATGTTCAAAGAAAAGTATACAACTCTTAGTAAGATCATTCCCATTGTTAAAATGATTTCTGATGTAAGTATGTATCGAAGTTCTGTAAGAGCACATAATTTAAAAAAAATCGACCTAACTATTAAAACATATAATTTGAATGAAGGTTTTTTTTTAACAGAAACCAAGAACTTGCAACCCTCTGCATTCATGGGAATCGAATTGCCATAAGTTTTCTCATTAATATCAATTAGCAAAAAAAAACTTCAGTATTGGGGACCTAAGTACCATCCGTACGCCTATTTTCATTAGCCAGTAGGATAATGGGCGACAAAAGTTGTCGTTTGACGTCTTTCACTTTTACTTTCAATGAGTGTTCTTATCCAGTTTGGATAACGAATTTTGGTTTTCATAGAAGAAACAGACCCAATCAACTAAGAAGTGAGATGATACCGTTTTTAATAACTCCGCAAGCGCGAACTTGTTTTATAAAACTCATCTATATCTCGTGGGAAAGGTATTCTCGCGAGGTATTGAAATATAAAAAAAAGATCAATTGCAAAAAATATTCTCAAATAACTGAAATTGTCTGTAACTCAAAAGGTGAACAAAGGATCTCAAAACCAATGAACAGCGTTTTGGATCTTTGGGGAGGTCATTATTTGAAGACTAGTTTAATCAAAAGCGGCCTAGCTTGCATTTTCGATCGATACCGATACCGATAATAAGTATCGATACTTTTTCCTATAGTATCGATACCGATACCTGAAATCAAGGGGAACGTGCCATTTGAGCCAATTTGTTCTGATTCCTGATTACCTCTCGATACCCATCCCTACTGTGTGCGATGGACTGATCGTCGAAGATAGTCTGTTCTCCGCAATGATCTTCGAGGAATATTAAAATGCAATCTCTCTAAAAGCGCTGGGCATTCGATGTTATTTGAAAGCAAATCGAAGACAAACAGTCGCTAAAGAAAAATTCGTCTGTTTTGTAGTGTAGGAAGATTAATCAGAGGCAGCTATTCTCGTAGCTATTTAATTGAAGACGGTTTTGCCATGGAAGTCGTCGTAGTCAGAGATGCCAGGTCATTTTTTCAAAAATCTGTGGTCGAATCCAAAACCAGTCTGTGAAAATCGGTGACCGTTTTCCATACCCCCATAGCAGTTTAAAATCAAATTTGGTGAGCAAAAAAAAAAAAGGTCTCACAACCAACACGCTGTAACTTTTTAGTGCTAAACTGTACTCGATTTCCAAAATCTGTGAAAATCTGTGATTTATTCAAGAATCTGTGAAAATCTGTGACCATTTTCAAAAATCTGTGAAAATCTGTGTCAGTTTTAAAATCTGTGCAGAAAACTCAAAATCTGTGAAACACAGATTAATCTGTGAATCTGACATCCCTGGATTCGATCGATGTGGACGTTGTGGTAGGGTGCTCAGATTATTATTCCGTATTCTAAAATACTGCGTACTAAAGCGACGTAAACTGTCTTTAAGCAATACACATTATGAAAGTCTCTGGTGTTGCGTTTGATAAGTCCCAAAACTGCGTAAGCCGTTGCCGTAACTAGAGATAATTGTTCGGTGAAACAAAGCTTACGATCAAGGACGATGCCCAAATCTTTAACAGCAGAAACGCGTTGAACTGGAACAGCCATCATAGATTATTCAAATACGATCGGAGATTGTGATCGTGAGAAAGAAAATTGCGCTGCATTTTTTATGTTTATACTCATACCGTTTCTGTCACACCAGTCAATAATGTCAAAATAGTAAAGTAATTAAAAAATTTCCTAGCGATTTGACAGCTTTCACTGAAAGTATCATCTCTGAACAAGCATTTCATTTTGGCAATTATTCATAATTATGAGAAAGGTGCAAAGATTTTGCACAAATTATTTTTCACAGAATTATGAAAAATAATGCCTTGGTTTGGTTACACGCAGCGTTACCAAGTTGCCAGATTTGTCTGGCAAATGCTAAATTTTGCTCGCGACCAGAGATGCCATTTATACAGATTTATCTGTATTATACCGATTTTTACATGATCATACAGATTTAATACAGGTACAGATTATATACAGAGAGTACAGATTTTAGAGGTGCTGCTTGTTTAGAGATGATACACGCTCATTCAATGTTACTCTCAAGTGAGCAATGTTACTCTCAAGTAAGGCAATTTGAGTAATATTGATGTAGAAGGCTGAGTAACTTTTACTCAGTTTCTAAATTGACAACAAGTTTTACTAACAGGACTTTGAAAACGTTGCGTGAAAATTTACGTTCAATGATTTTTGAAGAAAGGAATTTTGAAAAAAATGGAGCAAAAGGTAATATTATTGTACCTCCTAATCCTAATGATTGAAGTTTTTCGTTGCCACATTTGTGCAATCTTCGTTCCAGGATACGTGAGGGAATTTAAAGAACATTTTCAACTTTCTATGAAAAAACTACAAAATGTAAATGAGGGAATTGAGAGAATATTTGAAAAATGTAGCATTTTTTTATTTCACACGTAGTTTCGATTATAATAAAGAATTCTTTAGATAATTCGAATGATAGTGTTTAACATTTACTCACCCAAGCTAATTTTCCCATTTATAGCACTGAGTAAATGTTACTCAGATTTTGACAACTACAGTATTCAATTAATGAATTGATTTAATTGATAAACACTACCGTTCATTCTAAGAATTCTTAAAACAATACAAACTAAGTTACTTTTCATTTTGGTATTTAATTTTGACACAAAATTAGTTCGAATTTTATTAAAAAATTATCCTCTTCGACCAATTTTGGTAGGTTATGTTTATATCAGCGGCTTAAAATTCACCTAACGGCAATAATTTATAAAGCCACTTCTCAAAAAATTAAATCACTACTAAAAGTGATAGAACATAGTGCGATAGTCGGGCTCTTTTATTTTGTATGTTCTTCATATTTTACTTAGGATTTCTTGGATTTAATCGAAAGAAAAACAGTCGTTATATTCATGTTTTAATTTAAAACTCATAAATCTATATTATATTGACAAATCGTAGTTCAATTATCTACAATACCTGGGGTGGAATTACGTAAGGTGATAATCACCAGGTGACTATCACTTTTGAAAATTTGGAATCATGTAAGGTGATAAACACAAAGTTCTGTCACTACTGCTGAAAGGCTAACATCACTATCAAACGTTGGCATTACGTAAGGTGATAGTCACCACGATTTAATCACCTTCATGTCAAAATGGAGGTGATAGCAATTTAGTTATTACTTTTAGTAGTGATTTAATTTTTTGAGAAGTGGCTTTATAAATTATTGCCGTTAGGTGAATTTTAAGCCGCTGATATAAACATAACCTACCGAAATTGGTCGAAGAGGATAATTTTTTAATAAAATTCGAATTGATTTTGTGTCAAAATTAAATACCAAAATGAAAAGTAACTTAGTTTGTATTGTTTTAAGAATTCTTAGAATGAACGGTAGTGTTTATCAATTAAATCAATTCATTAATTGAATACTGTAGTTGTCAAAATCTGAGTAACATTTACTCAGTGCTATAAATGGGAAAATTAGCTCGGGTGAGTAAATGTTAAACACTATCATTCGAATTATCTAAAGAATTCTTTATTATAATCGAAACTACGTGTAAAATAAAAAAAAATGCAACATTTTTCAAATATTCTCTCAATTCCCTCATATACATTTTGTAGTTTTTTTATAGAAAGTTGAAAATGTTCTTTAAATTCCCTCACGTATCCTGGAACGAAGATTGCACAAATGTGGCAACGAAAAACTTCAATCATTAGGTCAAAAATCATTGAACGTAAATTTTCACGCAACGTTTTCAAAGTCCTGTTAGTAAAACTTGTTGTCAATTTAGAAACTGAGTGAAAGTTACTCAGTCTTCTACATCAATATTTCTCACTTTTTGACATTTGCACTAAATAAACAAAAGTGAGTACAAATTGCTCACTTGAGAGTAACATTGAATGAGCGTGTATCATCTCTAAACAAGCAGCACCTCTAAAATCTGTACTCTCTGTATAAAATCTGTACCTGTATTAAATCTGTATGATCATGTAAAAATCGGTATAATACAGATAAATCTGTATAAATGGCATCTCTGGTCGCGAGCAAAATTTAGCATTTGCCACACGCTTACTTGTGGCTACCCAAAATTGAGTCAAAAGTCACTCAATTTCGTAAAAACTACACCTACCCAAAATTGAGTACAGTGAGTATTACGCAATTTTGGGTAAATATGCTTTTCGCAAAATTTGAGTAGAATTTACTCTCTTTTGTTGACATTTGTAAATATGTGGAAGATCAAATTTTTAAGAAATAACTACGTTTTATTGCAATACCCACATGTGAAATAGGTTTAATTCAATGTATCCGGAACAGTTTTTTTTAATGCATTTTTTATGTATTTTACTTACCAGCTAGAGCCTCACACGACTCGCTGTATATAACACTTTTAATTTTATCCATCCGGAAAAACTTGAAAATGTCGGATGGCGCGGTTAAGTTACTTTGACACAGTGACAGTTTTAAATTCTACACGCTTAGAAAAAGTTACTCAAAGTTTGAGTACTAGTTACTCATTTTCAAATGATACATGGAAACGTCAAAAATTGAGTAGTTATCATCAATGATATTGAGTAACTACTACTCTAAATTTGAGTTTAACGCAATAGCTCGTTTTTTTGTTACTATTCGCAAAATCAGTCTAAAGGTTGTAATAACCATTTGTAGCAACAGGTTGTATATTTTGTTAGTGAGATCGCGTATTTCGAGGGTGAGTCGCTCAACACAAACGGTGTTGGGTCTGCAAAAACTGGAATGATAAACTCCGTGTTGTGCTTTAGAATGAAACCGAATATGCTCAAATGTAATTTATGAGGAATAAGTGTATGATTGGTGCCTGAGCATAACTGACATGTATGTTAATTTGCGATTAACACACTACTCCAAGCAACCAACACTTGATATAGTATTGAGTTCAATTACTTAATATTTTAATACAATACACTCAGAAAAGGAGATTTTTTTTTGCAAATTTGGTATATGTGAAATAAAATTTCACTCAAAATTTGAGTGATAGTTACTCTATTTTTGGTACATGTACAAATAAAGTATTACTCAGTAAATGAGTAGATTTTACCCAAATATCGTTTCCAGTGGAAGAACTCAAATTTGAGTACCTTCGGAGTTACTCTAAATTAGAGTTGTTCCACTTTTTCTGTAGATGAGTGAGATCTTACTCATTTTTGAGTAACTATTTTTAAGCGTGTACTCATTTTTTGACATCTGTTCACAGTTGTTGAAAATGAGTACTTTCGATTCACTCACTGGGTAGCCACAAGTAAGCGTGCAGACAAATCTGGCAAGTTGGTAACGCTGCGTGTAACCAAACCAAGGATGCCAGGCATTATTTTTCATAATTCTGTGAAAAATAATTTGTGCAAAATCTTTGCACCTTTCTCATAATTATGAATAATTGCCAAAATGAAATGCTTGTTCAGTGATGATACTTTCAGTGAAAGCTGTCAAATCGCTAGGAAATTTTTTAATTACTTTACTATTTCGACATTATTGACTAATGTGACAGAAACGGTATGAGTATAAACATAAAAAATGCAGCGCAATTTTCTTTCTCACGATCACAATCTCCGATCGTATTTGAATAATCTATGATGGCTGTTCCAGTTCAACGCGTCTCTGCTGTTAAAGATTTGGGCATCGTCCTTGATCGTAAGCTTTGTTTCACCGAACAATTATCTCTAGTTACGGCAACGGCTTACGCAGTTTTGGGACTTATCAAACGCAACACCAGAGACTTTCATAATGTGTATTGCTTAAAGACAGTTTACGTCGCTTTAGTACGCAGTATTTTGGAATACGGAATAATAATCTGAGCACCCTACCACAACGTCCACACGCTTACTTGTGGCTACCCAGTGAGTGAATCGAAAGTACTCATTTTCAACAACTGTGAACAGATGTCAAAAAATTAGTAGAATTTAAAACTGTCACTGTGTCAAAGTAACTTAACCGCGCCATCCGACATTTTCAAGTTTTTCCGGATGGATAAAATTAAAAGTGATATAGACAGCGAGTCGTGTCAGGCTCTAGCTGGTAAGTAAAATACATTAAAATGCATTTTTACATTATGCAATAAAAATACATTTGAACTACGAACAGATTTCAAACGTCCCGTTTGTGGTTGCTTGGTGGATTGATGCCGAGAGAAGCAGAACTGTTCCGGATACATGTTTGAAAAAAAACCTTGAATTAAACCTATTGCACATGTGGGTATTGCAATAAAACGTAGTTGTTTTTTAAAAGTTTTTAAAGCAATTTATTTAAACATCATTGGGTTGGATAATAATGGGTACTTTCCACATATTTACAAATGTCAACAAAAGAGAGTAAGTTCTACTCAAATTTTGCGACAAGCATATTTACCCAAAATTGCGTAATACTTACTGTACTCAATTTTGGGTAGGTATAGTTTTTGCGAAATTGAGTGACTTTTGACTCAATTTTGGGTAGCCACAAGTAAGCGTGCACATCGATCGAATCCAGGGATGTCAGATTCACAGATTAATCTGTGTTTCACAGATTTTGAGTTTTCTGCACAGATTTTAAAACTGACACAGATTTTCACAGATTTTTGAAAATGGTCACAGATTTTCACAGATTCTTGAATAAATCACAGATTTTCACAGATTCTTGAATAAATCACAGATATTCACAGATTTTGGAAATCGAATACAGTTTAGCACTAAAAAGTTACAGCGTGTTGGTTGTGAGACCTTTTTTTTTTTTGCTCACCAAATTTGATTTTAAACTGCTATGGGGGTATGGAAAACGGTCACCGATTTTCACAGACTGGTTTTGGATTTGACCACAGATTTTTGAAAAAATGACCTGGCATCTCTGACTACGACGACTTCCATGGCAAAACCGTCTTCAATTAAATAGCTGCCTCTGATTAATCTTCCTACACTACAAAACAGACGAATTTTTCTTTAGCGACTGTTTGTCTTCGATTTGCTTTCAAATAACATCGAATGCCCAGCGCTTTTAGAGAGATTGCATTTTAATATTCCTCGAAGATCATTGCGGAGAACAGACTATCTTCGACGATCAGTCCATCGCACACAGTAGGGATGGGTATCGAGAGGTAAAGTATCGATACTTGGTATCGCGATACCGTTTTGTAATTTCAGGTATCGGTATCGATACTATAGGAAAAAGTATCGATACTTATTATCGGTATCGGTATCGATCGAAAATGCAAGCTAGGCCCCAAAGATCCAAAACGCTGTTGATTAATTTTGAGATCCTTTGTTCACCTTTTGAGTTACAGACAATTTCAGTTATTTAAGAATATTTTTTGCAATTGATCTTTTTTTTATATTTCAATACCTCGCGAGAATACCTTTCCCACGAGATATAGATGAGTTTTATCAAACAAGTTCGCGCTTGCGGAGTTATTAAAAACGGTATCATCTCACTTCTTAGTTGATTGGGTCTGTTTCTTCTATGAAAACCAAAATTCGTTATCCAAACTGGATAAGAACACTCATTGAAAGTAAAAGTGAAAGACGTCAAACGACAACTTTTGTCGCCCATTATCCTACTGGCTAATGAAAATAGGCGTACGGATGGTACTTAGGTCCCCAATACTGAAGTTTTTTTTTTTGCTAATTGATATTAATGAGAAAACTTATGGCAAATCGATTCCCATGAATGCAGAGGGTTGCAAGTTCTTGGTACCGGTTTTCTGTTAAAAAAAAAACCTTCATTCAAATTATATGTTTTAATAGTTAGGTCGATTATTTTAAATTATGTGCTCTTACAGAACTTCGATACATACTTACATCAGAAATCATTTTAACAATGGGAATGATCTTACTAAGAGTTGTATACTTTTCTTTGAACATTTCTTTGGTTGCCAGACAGAATGGGCGCTTTTGGTGTCGCTGGTTGCTCTTTGATTGACTATTAGAGTGGGATCTAGATAATATTTACTTTAAGCTAGTATCGACAGGTATCGACCATGAAAATATCGATACCACGCGATACCACTTTGCAAGGTATCGATCATAAAAATCGATACTTTAGGCTTAAGTATCGATACCTTGAAGTATCGCAGTATCGATACCCATCCCTAGCACAGTACGGTCAAAACAATCCTATGGATGTTTGTTGTCATCGCTTCAATAGTGTTTATCATTTATTTGATTTTACAATAAACAAAGACGCATTGAATGAATGATGAATTGTTAATTTATCTTCAAAAGGCATGCAAATGTTACCACTTTCCTTTTATATTATTTTTTTAACCGTTACTGCTAACCTCAATCAAATCAACACATTTTGACAGTCCAGCAGTACTGTTTGTAAATAGGGATTTTTTTAGTTTGTCTGTTTACAATTTGGACCCCTTTGACCCTTTACGATCCATATCTCTTAAATAGATTTTTAGAACATTTGTTCACGATTGGATACGGTTTATTTTTAAGATTTATTAAATAAAAGTGACTAGTTTCAAAACACTTTATCTTTACACAAAGATGACTGTTTATAACGTGTTCATCGATTTTTGTTTAAGCTTGTCTGTAAACAGTACCGCTGAACTGTCAAGGATGAATGCTTGTTCATTTGTGACGTCACGATAAAAAATCTAATCCACTGAATAAATCAACATGGAAAAAGTTTCACCCTTTTTCGATTCGTTTACTTTTATGCTTCCTGTGTGAATTATAAAGATACGCCCTTGCGCATGTTTCACAAAATTGACTGATTTTTGCGACTAAGACAAATCTGCGAGTAATTTTATTGTCTCCCTTACTATTTCCAGTAGTAAAAGGTTCGGAAACCATCTAAAATAAAGAAAAAAAAAATAAAAACACTTGAAAACGGTGCAGAATATAGAAAAACCCACCTGACAATGTTTTTGAAATTTAGTTGAGAATATTCTGTGAAAGCAATTTTGGCTTCAAAATTGTAAGTGGAAAGATCAAGAGTGATGCGAGTATTATCATGGAAGCACAAGCTTCAATGTATTTTATGGGTGTAACAACTTGTCTTATCGTGTTCGTGAATAGTAACTTCAATGATGATATAGAATCAGATCACGTCATCATTCAGGAAGATTTCTACTGTAAAAAATTGAGCCTAAACTGGAGATATTTGTTAAAAAAAAGGATGTCGTTAAAAAAATATCATAAAAAAATAATTTATGAAGAAGTATAATAAATTCCTATGAAATATTAGTATCTCTATATTTAAAACATTCCAACATTTATACATAGTTATATCAAAAATTCAAGTTCTTTACCGAAAAAAATAGTTTCATAAAAAAAAATTCAGGTGGCTGATTTCGCGTGTATATATATATATATATATATATATATATATATATATATATATATATATATATATATATATATATATATATATATATATATATATATATATATATATATATATATATATATATATATATATATATATATATATATATATATATATATATATATATATATATATATATAAAATGGTTACGGACCCGCATCGGTCCGATCATCGGACCGATTGAGCACGATATGGACCCGATCGTAGCGCTTCTATCGGGTCGTCATCGGACGATTTTGCACCATTTGCATCAACCGCGTCAACATTCGAACAAGCGAAACGCATCGACATCGGCCCGACATCGCACTATAGAACATCGTGCGATAGTCGGGCTCTTTTATTTTGTATTTTCTTCATATTTTACTTAGGATTTCTTGGATTTAATCGAAAGAAAAACAGTCGTTATATTCATGTTTTAATTTAAAACTCATAAGTCTATATTATATTGACAAATCGTAGTTCAATTATCTACAATACCTGGGGTGGAATTACGTAAGGTGATTATCACCAGGTGACTATCACTTTTGAAAATTTGGAATCATGTAAGGTGATAAACACCAAGTTCTGTCACTACTGCTGAAAGGCTAACATCACTATCAAACGTTGGCATTACGTAAGGTGATAGTCACCACGATTTAATCACCTTTATGTTAAAATGGAGGTGATAGCAATTTAGTTATCACTTTTAGTAGTGATTTAATTTTTTGAGAAGTGGCTTTATAAATTATTGCCATTAGGTGAATTTTAAGCCACTGATATAAACATAACCTACCAAAATTGGTCGAAGAGGATAATTTTTTAATAAAATTCGTACTGATTTTGTGTCAAAATTAAATACCAAAATGAAAAGTAATTTAGTTTGTATTGTTTTATGAATTCTTAGAATGAACGGTAGTGTTTATCAATTAAATCAATTCATTAATTGAATACTGTAGTTGTCAAAATCTGAGTAACATTTACTCAGTGCTATAAATGGGAAAATTAGCTCGGGTGAGTAAATGTTAAACACTATCATTCGAATTATCTAAAGAATTCTTTATTATAATCGAAACTGCGTGTAAAATAAAAAACGTGATTAATCCACCTAGCAGTGAGATGATACCTTTTTTTATCAATCCGCATGTGTTTTTTTCATGAATATTCTTCGGTTTTCATTACATTATTTTAATGACCGTCGTTTTAAGCTGCAATTTGACATTTAAATCACTCATTACTCTATCTAAAAGTGGGACAATCGATTGAAAATTCCATGATATGTCGAAGTAAGTTCCACTTTAGAGTTTACGGTAATTTAAGGTACTTCCAGAGCCGGTATTCAGGAACCAGCATAACCCGAACCGATTCGTATGGCCATATGACGAATAAATTGCAATAGTTTTGAGTCCAACTTTCAAGCTTTTCGGGATTATCATCTTCTATATCGGTTTGAATTTTAAAAATTCATTCTCCTGTAATTCCAGAATCGGAAGTCAGCATTGGATAAAATTAATTATTTTTGTGTGGGACTATAAGTTAATTTTAATTTGAATTTTTTTTTTCTGAAATTCGATTTGGCTTTTTTGAGAAAACGATTGAGCTTTGAGAAACGATTCGATACTGGAGCCGGAATTCGAAAATCAGTAGTTTACATTTGTTTCAAAATGTTTAAAAATCAGTGTAGACATCTTTGAGAAATCGTAGTATGAGTTAAATTGTTCCTTCCGAATCGAAAACTGAATACCACTAAAACTGAAATAAGTTTATTTGGTTGTCGACTATTCAAATCAGCAAATCTTAGATGATTCTTAGATTTCATTTGAATCTTAGATCGGTTCAGACATCTACGAGGAAAATGAGTTACACAATTTTAATTTCGTTTCACATATCATCTTGTAGTTCCGGAACAAGAGGTCGGAACCAAACATAATTCAGGAACCTTGTTTGAAAGCATACGAGTTTTCATATGAATCTGAGTTTGTAGAAAACGGTTAAGTCATCTTCGAAAAAAGGTAAAAAATTGAGAGAAATTATTTGTCACATACGCATTTGCTAATCTCGACGAACTGATTCGAATGGTATATGGGTGTTATGTTCTTCCAGCATTTATTGCTGTAAGCAGTTTAAATCAATATAACTATGAAATCGTTCTGAATTCGGTACTGCCATTTTTCCAATATGTCATATTCGAACGATTATGTTGCCAAAAACGAACCGTGCTAAAATCGGTCCGAGGCAAAATGTCATGAAAAAGGATGCTGTACACAGTCTTTTTAGCACTTAGAAACAATTGTATGTAACAGTGTAAAAAATCGTGTTTTACGTTGCTCCCAAGCCTTTCTTTGTCATACAGCGCTTAGAACTTCTACTGCTGGAATATGGGGAAAAGTCGTTTACACAAAAATTTCGATATCTCCGTTAAAAATGAACGGATTTTAACAATCTATGGCTTGTTGGATAGCTATTACCGTGCGGAATCTAAGTCTTAAAACATATTCTGTTTTCAAGGTCAATTGTGACAGATACTGTCAAAAAACTGAAAATTTTGACATAAAACTTCGTATAACTCAAAAAGTAAACATCCGATCTCAAAACCATTCAATAGCGTTCTGGGTGACGGAGAGACCTTTCATTTGCGACTAGTTTGATCAAAATCGGTCCAGCCATCTCTGAGATCTCGACCTCTTAGTTGACAACACACATACAGACACACACACATACACACACACACACACACAGACATTTGCTCAGTTCGTCGAGCTGAATCGATTGGTATATGACATTCGGCCCTCCGGGCCTCGGAAAAATTTTCGAAAGTTCGAGCGAATTCTATACCTATTTTTTATATATATAAAAAAAGGTAAAACTGGATCCTGGAACGAAGATTGCACAAATGTGGCAACGAAAAACTTCAATCATTATAAGGATTAGGAGGTGCAATAATATTACCTTTTAATTTTCGATAGTATTCATTTACCTTGGCTCCAACCTGCTCCATTTTTTTCAAATTTCCTTTCTTCAAAAATCATTTTCACGCAACGTTTTCAAAGTCCTGTGAGTAAAACTTGTTTTCAATTTAGAAACTGAGTAAAAGTTACTCAGTCTTCTACATTAATATTACTCACTTTTTGACATTTGCACTAAATAAACAAAAGTGAGTACAAATTGCTCACTTGAGAGTAACATTGCGCAATTTTCTTTCTCACGATCACAATCTCTGATCGTATTTGAATACTCTATGATGGCTGTTCCAGTTCAACGCGTTTCTGCTGTTAAAGATTTGGGCATCGTCCTTGATCGTAAGCTTTGTTTCACCGAACAATTATCTCTAGTTACGGCAACGGCTTATGCAGTTTTGAGACTTATCAAACGCAACACCAGAGACTTTCATAATGTGTATTGCTTAAATACAGTTTACGGTATGAGTATAAACATAAAAAATGCAGCGCAATTTTCTTTCTCACGATCACAATCTCCGATCGTATTTGAATACTCTATGATGGCTGTTCCAGTTTAACGAGTTTCTGCTATTAAAGATTTGGGCATCGTCCTTGATCGTAAGCTTTGTTTCGCCGAACAATTATCTCTAGTTACGGCAACGGCTTACGCAGTTTTGAGACTTATCAAACGCAACACCAGAGACTTTCATAATGTGTATTGCTTAAAGACAGTTTACGTCGCTTTAGTACGCAGTATTTTGGAATACGGAATAATAATCTGAGCACCCTACCACAACGTCCACATCGTTCGAATCCAGGGATGTCAGATTCACAGATTAATCTGTGTTTCACAGATTTTGAATTTTCTGCACAGATTTTAAAAATGACACAGATTTTCACAGATTTCTGAAAACGATCACAGTATTTCACAGATACTTGAATAAATCACAGATTTTGGAAATCGAGCACAGTTTAGCACCAAAAAGTACAGATTGGTTGAGGAAAAAGGTACAGAGCGTGTTGCTAGAGAGACCTTTTTTTTTGCTCACTGAATTGATTTTGAACGGTACGGAAAACGGTCAAAGATTTTCACAGACAGGTTTTGGGTTTGATCATAGATTTTTGAAAAAATGACCTGGCATCCCTGATCGACGAACGAGTTCAAAACTGTTTCATTTGATTTGCACTACGACGACTTCCATGGGAAAACCGTCTTCAATTAAATAGCTACGAGAATAGCTGCCTCTGATTAATCTTCCTATACTACAAAACAGACGAATTTTCTTTAGCGACTGTTTGTCTTCGATTTGCTTTCAAATAACATCGACTGCCCAGCGCTTTTAGAGAGATTGCATTTTAATATTCCTCGAAGATCATTGCGGAGAACAGACTATCTTCGACGATCAGTCCATCGCACACAGTACGGTCAAAACAATCCTATGGATGTTTGTTGTCATCGCTTCAATAGTGTTTATCATTTATTTGATTTTACAATAAACAAAGACGCATTGAATGAATGATGAATTGTTAATTTATCTTCAAAAGGCATGCAAATGTTACCACTTTCCTATTATATTATTTTTTAAACCGTTACTGCTAACCTCAATCGAATCAACACATTTTGACAGTCCAGCAGTACTGTTTGTAAATAGGGATTTTTTTTTTTGTCTGTTAACAATTTGGACCCCTTTGACCCTTTACGATCCATATCTCTTAAATAGATTTTTAAAACATTTGTTCACGATTGGAAACGGTTTATTTTTAAGATTTATTAAATAAAAGTGACTAGTTTCAAAACACTTTATCTTTACACAAAGATGACTGTTTATAACGTGTTCATCGATTTTTGTTTAAGCTTGTCTGTAAACAGTACCGCTGAACTGTCAAGGATGAATGCTTGTTCATTTGTGACGTCACGATAAAAAATCTAATCCACTGAATAAATCAACATGGAAAAAGTTTCACCCTTTTTCGATTCGTTTACTTTTATCAAAGACATCATATTAACAAGATATCCAGCTCTCACATTTCCCGAACAAATCATTGGCAACATCCTCTTTTGCAAGCATGTCGCCCCCAGGCGAGCCCGCATCGAATCTTATACATAGAAGTAGGGGAGAAAAATGTCAAATTCGTGTGCGCCAAAATAGCAGGGTTGCGCACCCATACAATTGACATGATATGTTGAATGTGATGCCGTGCGATGGCGTTGCTGAACTGAAGATTGACTTCGCTCCAAGCTGACAGGGTCTGCTTTTATGCTTCCTGTGTGAATTATAAAGATACGCCCTTGCGCATGTTTCATAAAATTGACTGATTTTTGCGACTAAGACAAATCTGCGAGTAATTTTATTGTCTCTCTTACTATTTCCAGTAGTAAAAGGTTCGGAAACCATCTAAAATATAAAAAAAATAGTTACTGTACCCAGTGAAATCTGTCGACCCGCATCGGTCCGATCATCGGACCGATTGAGCACGATATGGACCCGATCGTAGCGCTTCTATCGGGTCGTCATCGGACGATTTTGCACCATTTGCATCAACCGCGTCAACATTCGAACAAGCGAAACGCATCGACATCGGCCCGACATCGCACTATAGAACATCGTGCGATAGTCGGGCTCTTTTATTTTGTATTTTCTTCATATTTTACTTAGGATTTCTTGGATTTAATCGAAAGAAAAACAGTCGTTATATTCATGTTTCAATTTAAAACTCATAAATCTATATTATATTGACAAATCGTAGTTCAATTATCTACAATACCTGGGGTGGAATTACGTAAGGTGATTATCACCAGGTGACTATCACTTTTGAAAATTTGGAATCATGTAAGGTGATAAACACCAAGTTCCGTCACTACTGCTGAAAGGCTAACATCACTATCAAACGTTGGCATTACGTAAGGTGATAGTCACCACGATTTAATCACCTTCATGTCAAAATGGAGGTGATAGCAATTTAGTTATCACTTTTAGTAGTGATTTAATTTTTTGAGAAGTGGCTTTATAAATTATTGCCGTTAGGTGAATTTTAAGCCACTGATATAAACATAACCTACCAAAATTGGTCGAAGAGGATAATTTTTTTTCGTACTGATTTTGTGTCAAAATTAAATACCAAAATGAAAAGTAACTTAGTTTGTATTGTTTTAATAATTCTTAGAATGAACGGTAGTGTTTATCAATTAAATCAATTCATTAATTGAATACTGTAGTTGTCAAAATCTGAGTAACATTTACTCAGTGCAATAAATGGGAAAATTAGCTCGGGTGAGTAAATGTTAAACACTATCATTCGAATTATCTAAAGAATTCTTTATTATAATCGAAACTGCGTGTAAAATAAAAAAAAATGCAACATTTTTCAAATATTCTCTCAATTCCCTCATTTACATTTTGTAGTTTTTTCATAGAAAGTTGAAAATGTTCTTCAAATTCCCTCACGTATCCTGGAACGAAGATTGCACAAATGTGGCAACGAAAAACTTCAATCATTATTATTAGGAGGTACAATAATAATTAATAATTTTAATTTTCGATAGTATTCATTTACCTTGGCTCCAACCTGCTCCAATTTTTTTTTCAAAATTCCTTTCTTCAAAAATCATTGAACGTAAATTTTCACGCAACGTTTTCAAAGTCCTGTTAGTAAAACTTGTTGTCAATTTAGAAACTGAGTAAAAGTTACTCAGTCTTCTACATCAATATTACTCACTTTTTGACATTTGCACTAAATAAACAAAAGTGAGTACAAATTGCTCACTTGAGAGTAACATTGAATGAGCGTGTATCATCTCTAAACAAGCAGCACCTCTACATTTCAGTTTTGCTACAATATTTATTATACAGATAAATCTGTTGTCAGGTTATTTTTTCAAAAATCTGCTTCTGACTCAAAAAAATATCTGAATTTGCCTGGGTCTACTTCATATATACAAGGTAATTTAGACCGGCGTCATTTTCAGTGAGAAAAAAAGAAGATCTAGAATCGTAAAGATCTAGCAAGATCTGACCAAATTCTACACGGAACCGCAAATCAACCTAATTTTAAGTACATTCCACCCAATTTGGGGGTTTCGTTCAATAAACTAATTTTAGTAATGTGGCTCTAGGTAGTTTTCGTAAGACACGTGCAAAAAATACTTAAGATGAGTTATATTTACTCTACAGTTGAGTCGTATTGACTCAATTTCAAGTTAATACGGTTCACTTAATTTTAGCTTATTGAAAGAAACTGTCGCTGGTTTTGCTCTTTGTATTTTCACAACAATTGAAGATTTGTATTTTGACAACAATTGAAAGGAAGTACTCAAAATTAAGTAAACAGAAGTCAAATAATAGGTAGTTTTTATTTTCCGTGTAGGAAAATTTGGAAAATCGGGCAAAAGATCTGGTTAGTTGTTTGGGTGTCGCGAGCAGAGATGCCAGATATTTTCATTGAAAATTTGTATTGCTTTGTATGAAAAATCTGTATTAATCTGTATTCACTAATAAAATGAAATTCTTACAACAAAATGACGCTAAAAGATGTTATTCCAATAGATTGTGGTTGTAGTATGGTAGATTCAATAAGTCATTGGCAGCGCGTTCACAAGAATATTCAAAGACGAAATTTTTTTTTTTAAATTTTTTTATCCACAACAGTTCAATTGTAATTCGATATATTTATCTAGTTTGAAAATGTTGACGTCATTATTTGACATGGAATTTCACCGCCCAAAATGCAACGTCAAGTCGCTTTATCTCGTCACTGAAATCAAATACTAAAAGATAGCTCAGGCAGACAAGTTTATTTTTTTCTTTCTTACTCTTTGTGAGATTTTTATAAAGCTGTATTATATTGAGGAAATCTGTATAAAATCTGTACCTGTATTAAATCTGTATGATCATGTAAAAATTGGTATAATACAGATAAATCTGTATAAATGGCATCTCTGGTCGCGAGCAAAATCTAGCATTTGCCAGACAAATCTGGCAACTTGAACGCTGCGTGTAACCAAACCAAGGATGCCAGGCATTATTTTTCATAATTCTGTGAAAAATAATTTGTGCAAAATCTTTGCACCTTTCTCATAATTATGAATAATTGCCAAAATGAGGATACTTTCAGTGAAAGCTGTCAAATCGCTAGGAAATTTTTTAATTATTTTACTATTTTGACATCATTGACTGGTGTGACAGGAACGGTATGAGTATAAACATAAAAAATGCAGCGCAATTTTCTTTCTCACGATCACAATCTCCGATCGTATTTGAATACTCTATGATGGCTGTTCCAGTTCAACGCGTTTCTGTTGTTAAAGATTTGGGCATCGTCCTTGATCGTAAGCTTTGTTTCACCGAACAATTATCTCTAGTTACGGCAACGGCTTACGCAGTTTTGGGACTTATCAAACGCAACACCAGAGACTTTCATAATGTGTATTGCTTAAAGACAGTTTACGTCGCTTTAGTACGCAGTATTTTGGAATACGGAATAATAATCTGAGCACCCTACCACAACGTCCACATCGATCGAATCCAGGGATGTCAGATTCACAGATTAATCTGTGTTTCACAGATTTTCAATTTTCTGCACAGATTTTAAAAATGACACATGTGTAAATCTGTGTTCTGCAGAATCATCCAACACGTTCTGTGTATCATTTAATCTTACCTCTGACCTTAAATAGAACCAATAATCGAATGACAGTATTTTCACATCCTAACAAACGATTGCTGTGATGATGCACCGATTAATGGCGGTCATCGAATGTGTATACCACGTGATCACGTGGTATCGCAATATGAATGATAATTTACAACCACACATCCTCTCCCATCTCCAAATAAAGATTATGCTATGGATTATTGATCTGTTTCTTTTTCAAGTAGAAGCAATGGTTCGTTTCATTCTATTAGCCATTGCATTTCCTTGCGGAATAATTCCTTAGTCATATTACTATCATCGTTAGTTCCGTTATCATAAAGTCATATACATACTTTCCAATCTCACCAGCAGTCGGTTTTGATCGAACATCATTAGCGGACGTCCCGATCTGCTTTCGAACGCTTAGCGGTCCTCCCGATCCGCTTTTGAACGCTTAGCGGTCGTCTCGATCCGATTTTGAACGCTTAGCGGTCGTCCCGATCCGC